>NC_133622.1:17607039-18207039 GCF_048593235.1 Sminthopsis crassicaudata | reverse complement strand
GATGAAGGGTAAGCCTCCCTAGCCAACCTTACCTTTCTTTTCTAATATCTTAAAGATGGAAGATTCTGGTCTTGAAGCTTGAGGAGGATATATTTAAGGCCAGCCCTCGGCAAAAATGTAAAATAAATGATCTGTCTTTTGCAAAATACGGTCTAATAATTACTTTCTTTAAGAGATAATGACTAAAGAAAATGAACTGTGGGTATCACGTATTCAGTATAGAATTCCCATTCAAAAATTCAAATGGCTCACTAAAAATTAGAAAAAAAAATCTGATCTGATGAGGGATAATTGGGTCTTCAACTAGGAACCCTTTTAATTAGTAACTAATAATTTAAGAGAAAGGAAAGAATAGTTTGAATTCACTGTAAAGTAACAAAGATAGAAATTACAGGTACTGCCTTTTGGGGAAAGGCTAGAGGAATAATGATTAATTTGCATAAATGTTCAGCAGGGAGTAAGAAACCAATTAGTCACTTGTTTGTTGTCAACTCCTATAATTTAAAATATTTGCAAAGTACTTATCAAATTTGATGGAGCCCTGTTTTAGAGGGTAAGCTTCAAAAACAAGCTGCAAGAAATTCATGCTTTGTTTAAAGAGACTAAGGGGAAAGCTAGGAGAACACATGAAATGAGCCTCTTTAACAGGAAGTTTAAATATAACAGAAGAATCTGAAGACAAATCTATTCTTCTAGTGAAAGATTCTGTTGCACAGGATGATTTATGAAATCAGTTTCATTAATTTTAATACAATGTGCATTGTGAACAATATATAGTTTGGTTGACATCTGAATAAATGAACTACACTACTATGGACTTATTGACTCTGTACCACCCTGATGTTATTATTCCTGATTTGATTGGCAAAGAAAGGTAAGGGAGATTCAAATCTACCCTGAAAAACCAATAGCTTAGCACAATGCAGATAGGCTTTCTTTTAAGTATTTGTTCAGCATTGATGGTGAGGAAGACAGACAGGAAAGGGGAAATACAGAGAGTTGTTTTGCTATTGAAATTGGAAGACTTGGCCAACTTGTCATCTGGTCAGATGAGAGGACCAGACTATAGAACAATGCGGCTAGGGTCAGAGTGAGAAAGATGATGTAGAATTGGCTCAAAGAGGGAATGACATATATATTCAATTGAATATAGAAATCTATCTCATCTTGCAAGAAAGTAGGATGAGAAGAGGATTAGAGAAGTGGGGATGGTTGAACATAAGGGAGAGCAGATTGGGAAATGGGGTAGTTAGATGCAAAGTACTTTTGAGAAGGAACAGGATGAAAAGAAAAAGAATTGAATAAATGGAGGGAGTAATAGAATAGAGGGAAATACAGTTAGCAATAGTAACTGTAAAAAATTGAAGCACATGCACATTTCTCTGATAAAAGCCTCATTTCTCAAACATATACAGAGCTGAGTCAAATTTTTAAAAAATGAGTCATCCCCAATTGATAAATAATCAAAAGATATTATCAGGTAAATAACCAAAACTATTGATAGCCATATAAAAATGCTCTAAATCACTGTTGATTAGAGAAATGCAAATTAAAACAATTCTGAGATCCTACTTCCAAATTTATTAGATTTGCTAATAGAACAGAGAAGGAAAATGACAAATGTTGGAGGGGACATGGGAAAAGTGAGATATTAATGCACTGTTGGTAGAGTTATGAACTACTCTAACTATTCCACAGAGCAATTTGGAACTATGATCAAAGGGATATAAAAACTAATCTACTCTTTGTACTAGCAATATTACTACTAGGTCTGTATCCAAAAAGAAAAGAATAAGGCACTAAATATTTATAGCAGTTTTTTCTTATATAGCAAAGAATTGGAAATTGAGGGGATGCTCATCATTTGGGGAATGACTGAACAAATTATAGTGTGTGATTATAATGGAATACTCTTGTGCCATAACAAATAGTTCTCAGCACATGGGCAATAATGTTTGTGGCAGCCCTTTTGGTAGTGGCAAGAAAGTGGAAACCGAGTGGATGTCCATCAGCTGGGGAATGACTGAATACATTGTGCTATAATAATGTTATGGAATATTATTTTTCTATAAGAAACAATCAGCAGGATGATTTCACAGAGACCTGGAGAGACTTACAGGAACTGATGCTGAGTGAGATGATCAGAACCAGGAGGTCATTGTACACAGCAACATCAATTCTAATGAACATGACTCCTTCCAATAATGAGATGATTGATGCCAGCATCAATGATTTTATGATGAAGAGAGCCACCTATAACCAGAGAGAAGACTGTGGGAAGACTGAAGATGGAACACAATGTAGTATTTTCATTCTTTTTTGTCTACTTGCATTTTGTTTTCTTATTCACTTTCTTTACTTTTTAATCTGATTTTTCTTATGCAGCAAGAGAATTGTATAAATATGTTTATATATATATTGGATTTAACATATTTTAACATGTATAACACATATTAGATTGCTTGCCATTTAGGGGAGATGGTGGGGGGAAGAAGGGGAAATTTTGAAACATAAAGCTATGCAAGGATCAGTGTTGAAAAATTATCTATGCATAAGTTTTAAAAATAAAAAGGTTATATAAAAAAGATTCTTCCAGATATAAATTTATGATTCTTTCATACTTTTCTTTTTATGCCACAGTAATTTTCTGATATTTCACTACCCTCCCTCCACTGAGGACACTATTTTAATAAAAAGTTACAATTGGAAAAAAATCAACAATCAACAGGATGATTTTATTGAGGATTGGAGAGAGTTACATGAACTGATACTAAGTGAAATAAGCAAAACCAGCATTACATTGTTGACACATATATAACATATCAATTGATTGTCTTCTCAGTGGGAGATGGGAAGGATGGAAGAAAATTTAAAGCTTTGCTTTAAAAATGAATATTAAAATTCTCTAATACTATCACCAGGTCTGGGTTCTTGAACATAGTACTAAGCATGTACCATAATATGAATTTTAAAAGCATAAGACCATCATTCTTGAAAGCTACCAAAGGGACCAAGCCAATATAAACACCTACTTAAAAGAGCAAAAAGACACAGATGCATTATCAGGAATTAACCTCTGTCCATTATAATGTTTTTCAAATTTTTTTTTTCCTTCCAGACCACACTCCCACCTTTGTTTTTTTTTTATTCTGGATTTTCCTATTTGGCATTGAAGGGAAAGTAGTGTGGTTAAAAAAAACCTGGGGTCCCCAGGTCCCTGGGTTCTGCCTTTGCTAGCTATGTCTGTGAGTATTTAATCTCTGTGACTTCCGTTTCCTCATTTGTAAAATGAAGGTAATTTGACTTGTAATACATAACTCAAAGAGTTTTTGTAAGACAATGTGAGTAGTTATTAGTTCAACTCAATCTGCCTTTTTGGTTTCTTAAGCATTACTATTTGGAGTGTACCTTGAACACAACAAAAAGGGCGGGACAGCTAAGAGTGGGATACTGTGATACTAAATAGCTTGCTTCCCTTGCTTAAGTCTAGAGGGATACAAGTAAATTTCATTTCACTTGTTTTTATTAGGATGAAGTCATGAGCTGTCCATCTAAAGGTGGTCCTGAAAGAGAAATACTGAGAGCCTAAAGAAGGAGAAATCCTGGGTTCTCTGCAGTAGCAGAAAATGCTAGTGTCGATATCCACTGGATACTGCAAATGCAACATCAAACAGCAACAGCTCAGAGGTAGCCTGATTTATAATGCCACCAAGTAACACAATTTATAACACTCCCAGAAAGTCCTAACACCCAGTTTATCATTGCCTACTCTCAAGTGTATGACTAGTTGTTTTTTTGTTTTTGTTTTTTTGTTGTTGTTGTTGTTGTTTTTGTTTTTCTGAAAGACACTATCTCCTTCCTTCCTCACTTTCCTCTAAGCCCCATGGTGGATCCTAATCCTTTCCTCTTCATCATCCCAGATAAGACTTTTATATCTTCCCCAGCACCCTATCTAGTATATTGTTTACAGAAAAAAAAATGAATGAATGAATGAATGGTAGTAAGTCGCGATAGCAGAAGAATAGAAATTGGGGGTTTGGGGTTAAAATCCTTGAAAAACCAATAAAAAACCATTTCCTCTCAGAAGCTAGCTAGGATAAAAATCCAAAAATTTTGAGTTCTGCTTAAGCTTATTGTAGAAATTCTCCATAGGAAGACCCAGATAGGAACTTATTCTAATGAGTCTCCAGAAATAGTTATGGAACATGTAAAAATATGTATACATAGCAGGTGAGCTGATCTAAAACGTCTTATCATTTGCAAGATGCTTGTTATTGGTTAATTGGGTGTCAGATCAGTGGTGAGTGGCTGGCCTCGTGCTAACAGCTCAGCCAGCTAGGGACAGGTGCCATAGAAATACTAGAGGATACAAAACTGCATCTAGCTGAGGATGCAAAACTGTCTTTCTACTGCTGTTCTGAAAATAGTTGAGGAACATGAGACATTATCAAATCTGGAGACTTTTATTCAGTCACGCCTCTATCACTTCAGAATTAATTTTAAGTGGGGGCAGAAAGGAGCTTGGATATCTCCGAATGAATGTCACCAAATGTGATTGAAGCCCAACAAGTAATAATTTGGTCCTCGTGTCCAGCAGAGAGGTTGCGGTCCAAGGAAAATTTGCACTAAAATCCCAAAAAGTACAGAAGGTACATAACACATCTGAGGTAAATTATTAGTTCATAGAAGTCTTCCTAGAGATTGCTACTCCCAAGTTTACCAGATCTATGCATTCATGTTTCTCAAATTTACATTTAAGAATGAACAAGAATATGTGCACATAGAACTTCAATTTGTAAGTTGTTTTTTTTTCAAGCAACTTTTTTTTTTCCTTTAAAGCTTCAGACATGATGGAGAAGGAAAGAGAAGTGCTCACGTTTTCATCTGAATGGTTGTCAGGCCCACTCATATTTCAGTACATCAGAAAGAACCGTATGTTGCTAAAATTCAAGCAGCTTGAGACAAGTTTATTTATCCAATGGACCTAATTCTTCAAAGGTCACCTTATTCTAACATGAAAGCAAATTCCTGTTTGCCTGATTGTTTTTAAGGAAGATCCAAAGTAATCTAAAAGGATGTTTGCCAATTTCAAAAATCTCCATATTTCATCTTATGGATCACTAATAACGTATCCTTAACGCCAATATCGGGATATTGTCTCCAGGCAACATGATTTACAGAAAGTACAGAGACCTAGTTCAGCTACCATCTCCTGTTAGATCCAGTGATAGTATTTCAAAAAGAAACAATACTTCCTCTTCTCCAGTTTCCCCACCCCCTATGGTGGGCTCTAATTCTTTCCCTGTGACTGCCAGTGGAAAATGATGGGCAAGACATTAAGCATCCTTCTGCTGCAGGTTCTTTCTTTGCACAACGGTAATTCTATAGCACAGATTACATGCTCTTAGGAAAAGAATTGGAGCTTGATCTACATTTTTCCTGAGCCAAATACATTTGGGGCATTCAAAAAAACTATTCCTTATAGCCCCCCTTAGCAATGTTGTGTAGATTAATTAAGGATGGTAACAGCTCTGGGAATAGGGAACATCTTAGGATTCTGAGACAAACAGTGCTTACAGCAGTTCTTAATACAGCAAGAATCATGAAAACAGTAAGAGACTGAGACAAGCCACAAGGTCCCTACACCAAGGGGAAGGTGACTCCTGCCCAGTTGTAAAGACAAGTGGCAACAAAAGCATAAGCCAGTATTTCCACAGTGACACGACATGCAAGCTGTATTTGTTTTTTGGATGTTAGGGAAACAAATTACACATACACCTATATACAACCTAAGCTGCAAAGCAAAATACATGTCACTGCATAGATAAAATGATTGTGCAGCTCAGAAAAAATTCTTTTTCTGAAGGGGCGGCGGTGAGAAAGATTATATGCTCAGAAGCATTCAGTCATACCCGACCTTTCTTACTGAAGATTATGATTAATCTGCAGAAAACATGGGTCATGTCACTTTAAACAGTACATTTGTACTAAGGACCCTCAAGGTTTCTATCATGATAGATGATTGCACTTCTGTAGCACTATTTAGAATGCATGATATCAAAATCCCCCAAGTCAAAAATATTTTTTCACCATATATCACTGATTACAACATAATAAAAAACATAATAGATTTCTTTCAAATCCACTGCCCAATTGGGAGACAGTTTTAAATATTGTCCATGACAACAATACCTTTATTATTTTAGCTATTAGAGGAATTCTCCAGTTTCCAGGTCAATAAAAAGTATGATAGTAGGAGTAGACAGAAATGCTAAATCTAGGAGCAGAGGCTTCTGAAGATTTATGTATAAATAGTTAGGGCTCAAAAAAAGGAAAGCTGTACTTTTTTATATTTCTTTCATTTAGGAATATTTATACAAGTCTTTGAACCAAACCCCACATTAGAGATTTGTAGCATCATGTTCTCAAAAACTTATCAAATATTAAACATCCCATTTGCAGAAAAAAGAATGCTACACATGGCAAAAAAAGAAAAAATAATATTTAAACTCTTTCCTTTCTTTTTTCCAAAAAGAAACTTTTGTTTTTCATTGACCCTCACAACTTATTGAAGAAGTCCTTAAAAGTCTTTCTCTGAATGATCCTTTATCCCTTGCTTATCTTTTTCATTTATGGGTTGGGGAGAAGGGGGTGGGGGATAGAATTGGATCAACTAGTCTCTAAGATCCCTTTCAGGTTTTAATCTATGATCTTATGATCAGTTTCACTGAAAGTAAGCAATGTAATAGACCCAGAATTTAATCAGAGGAAGAATTTGGATAGGATTACATTTAGTAATTTAACAGGATTTTCAATGATGCTGATGTAAAAATATCACTAAAACCCAGACTTTAACTCCATGACTCTACTGGTGATGCTGTATGGTTGTGAATCATTTGTTTTGGGTTTGGGGAGTTTTTCTGGCCACTTTTCCTGACCCCACTTGGAGGGTTTTCTTGGCAAAGATACTGGAGTGGTTTATTCTTTCTACAACTCATTTTACAAACAAGTAACTGAGGCAAGCAGAGTTGAACAATTTCCTCAGCAAGTAATGTGTCAAGAGTCCAGATCTGAATTCATGAAGATCAATCTGCCTGATTCTGTGTCCTGTGCCCAGAAAAAAGCAAACTTTTAAGTAACACTAAGGGCAATAGACAGCTGCCTGCAAGGTTTAAGCAGCCATATTACCAATGATGGTTTATTCATTAGAAATGACATAAAACATTGCTTTGAGAATATGCATTGCTAGAAAAGGAGGTAAGCCAGGCATACAAGTGTGGAACATGACAAATGAATAGCACAAAGTGCTCCACAAAATATTAAAAAATGATGAGGAAGTCCTCTGTCCAATGAAGAACTAACAGAAAGTCACAGCCAAATGTTATGCCCATATATTGAGATCTTAGAACCAAAGAAAGAATTTAAAAGGGATGTTGAACAGACAGATAAAGATATTTACAGCCACATACATATACATGTACAGAAGTATACAACACATAAAGAAGTATATATACACTTACATATGCATATACCACTACATATATAAGATATATATAGGATAAATTGTTAATAATCAACACAGAGAAGTCCCTAAAATAATGGGGGATTAGGAAAGGCTTATGTAGATGTTAGGATTTTAGCTGAGACTTGAAGGAAATCAAGGAATACAGAAGGCAGAGATGAGTAAGGAGTGACAGGTTTTGAAGTGTAAGAAGGAAAGACATAAATAGGGTCAGGTTGCGAAGGACTTTAAATGCCTAACAAAGGATTTATACTTTTGATCTTGGTGGTGATTGAATGACATTTATTTAGTGTGTCTGTTATGAGATAGGAAAAGAGAATGACTGTGATATCTGCACTTTTGAAAGATTAATTTGAAATCTGACTGGATAATTGTCTGGAGTGATGGAGACTTGAGGCAAGGAGACCAATTACGAGGCCTCAATTTACTGTCCTAAAAGCCTACAATTTCTTATTTAAGTAGGTAATTAACATTGATAATAAAAATCCAGACAGATGTAAAACCATAATTAATAAAGCTAATTCTCCACTCAATTTTCTCCAAAGTTCTATCATACCTTTTTAAAAATTCTATTACATACTTAACTTCTTTTTTGTTTGTTTTGTGGTTAGATTTATCTAGTCCTGATAGAAGGAGGTTGCAATCCCTGACTAGTTTAGTTTTGCTTTCTATTTCTTTTTGCAACTCACTTAACTTTTCCCCTAAGAATGTGGATGCTATTCACTTGGTGCATATATGTTTAGTATTGATAATACTTACTTATTTATGGTACCCTTTAACAAGATGTAGTTTTCTTCCTTATCTCTTTTAATTTGATCTATTTTTGCTTTTACTTGATCTAAGATCAGGTTTGCTACTTCTACATTATTTTATTTAGCTGATACATAACATATTCTGTTCTAGCCTTTTACTTTTACACTGTATGTATCACTCTGCTACATATATATTTTTTATAAACAACGCATTGTAGGATTCTGGTTTTTAATCCATTCTGCTATTGCTTCTGTTTTATGGGAGAATTAATCTGATTGACATTCTCAGTTGAGATTATTAACTCTGTATTTCCTACCATCCTATTTTTCCATGTTTATATGTTTCTCTCTCCTTTCCCTTTTTCTCTCTTCCCAGTATTTTGCTTCTGATCACCACCTCCTTCAATGTGCTCTCCCTTTTTTAGTTTCCCTTTCCTTATCCCTTTCCCCTTTTATTTCTGCCCTCCCTTCTATTATCCTCCCTTTCCTTTCTTTTTTCCCCCTCCTACTTCCCTTATAGGCTGAGACAAATGTCTATACATACATACACACACACACACACACACACACACACACACACACACATACACACACATATATAAATTCTATCTTTGAGCCAAATCTGATGAGATTAAGCTCCAAATACTGCTCGATCCTTCTCTTCTTTTCTTCAATTGTAATAGATCTTTTGTACCTCTTCATATGAAGTAATTTATTCCATTTTATCTCTCCCTTCCTCTTCTCCCAGCACAATCCCTTTTCCATCCCAATTTCTTTTTTATATCATTATATTAGTCAATTTATATCTACATCCTCTATGCATACATATGTATACATCTCTTATTACACTTTGAATTTTATGGGTTCACCACTCCAAAATTGCCCTGATGAAAATATAGCTTTTAAGAGTTATCATCTTCCCATGTATAAATGTAAATATTTTAACCTTAAATATATATTTTTAAATTTTGTTTACCTTTTTATGCTTCTCTTGAGTCTTGTATTTGAAGATCAAATTTTCTGTTCATCTCTAGTCTTTTCATTAGAAATGATTGAAAATCCTCTGTTTTGTTGAATATCCATCTTTTCCTCTGAAAGATAAATGCTTCATTTTGCTGGGAAATCGATTCTTGATTAGTGCAACTTTTGCCTTACAGAATATCATATTATAGGCCCTTTGATCCTTTAATGAGGAAGTCGCTAGGTCCTGGATAACCTTGATAATGCCTCAATATTTGAATTATTTCTTTCTTGGGACTTGAAGTATGTTCTCTTTGATCTGATAAATCTGGAATTTAGCTACAATATTCCCTAGAGTTTTCATTTTGGGATCTCTTTCAGGAAGTGATTGGTGAATTCTTTCAATGATTATTTTATTCTCTGATTCTAAAATAGCAAGGCAATTTTCCTTGATGATTTCTTAAAAGATATTGTCCAGGCTCTTATTTTCATCATAGTTTTCAAGTAGGACAATAATTCTCTGATTCTCTCTCCTGACTCTATTTTCTAGGTCAGTTATTTTTTCCCCAATGAGGAATCTGAAAAATTATTACACTCTGAGTGTCTAGATCTGAGAGAAGCTGGGGAGAACTCAGACAATGTTCTGTCTATTCTCTGACATCTTGGATCCACCCCCTAAATTAAATAATTTATAGAGGATTTCAAAGATCCAAGTGAACCATTACTCTGAGAAAGTAAACCTCCTGGTACTCTGTTGTTTGTTGTTGCTGTTGCTGTTGCTGTTGTTGTTGCTGCTGCTGCTGCTGTTGTTATTGTTATTTTATCTTTAAATTAACAAAAAAGAACAAAATCAAGGATCTTTTCTTGGTTCCCAAAAAAAAGACTAATTCTGAAATCAAAGAACTTTGATAGTAGAATCCTTCCCTTGCAGCTTCTTCCATAGTTCTCCCCCTACAAGGTTCTCTCACCTTTTGCCAATTCAATCTATTATATTGAGTTTACTCTAACAGAAGTTGGTTTTATACAAGACATATTTAGGCAAATTAAAATTGTCTCAAGGAAAATCACAATCCCAGATCTATTAAAACAAGATCCTCCCAACCAAAGTTTGTAATGATAAAATATATATTATTTATGAAAGAAGTCATCTTCTAATTAATGGTCAAAGCTTAAAATATTTCAGATTCAATGAATATTTGTTTCCTCTCATTTGGCATTAGGGCTACCCTAAGCTCTCAACCATACATGATTATTCTATGTAAATCTTATTAATGCCTTCTCTAAGTTTGCTACATAGGGTCCCACTAAGAATTCTGAGATTCTTCCTTTCTTTCTAGCAAAGATTTTAGTAAATAGGCTGATAAGCATTATTTCTTGCTCTCATATAATAAGCTTATCTTTTTTAGTAACTCACGACTAGAAAAGATGGACGAGATATCTCAGAGAGAAAACAAAAAGAAAAAATTTCCTTACCCATTCCAGAAGATTGGAGCTGGAAGATTGTGATGAAGGAAGAAAAGGTTCACTGGTCCTTTGTTTTTTTTTTTTTTCTTTATCACAGTCACATTAAAGTTATATGATAGATGATCATAATCCGTTTTCATAAAATGTGGGGTTGGACTCTCTTAGGAAGTAGGGATTTCTTATGGTCTAAGAAATAATCATGTAGATCCAAAAATGCTACCACAGGACAAATGATTCCTAATGCCAAGAAAAAAAGAGACCAGTAACATAGTTGGTGACACCCTTCTAAGGAGTACTGAGTCAGTTTTGGGGTAACCTGACATGAATCAAAGATATTAGCCATATTCCTAGAGCATGCATTCAGAATGTATGAAAGAGCTTTCCGAAATTTGAACTTGAACCTGATAAGGACTCCTCATTCTTGACTATTTGTCGGGGGCAGGGAGGGGAGGGATGATGTTATTAGAAGAAACATCAAGTTATTTTGAAGTCCATGACAAAAACAAAATGGAGACCTTAGGGAAACAAGTAGAGTTTGTCACTAGAGATAAAAGATAAAAAAATAAAGACTGGAAAGTACACAGTTGTTTAGGAAGTTGGTGTGATAGGAAGCGATTTGGATTTCTGCACTGTAGTTTAAAATAAAGGAATAATAGACTCTCATTCCAAGAATAAAATGCTTCCCCACACTTCCCCAACAGAAAATATTGAAGAGCCAGCAATAAAATCCATGATCTCAGAACTCAAAATCATCACTCCATGACTAGACAATAAACAAAGTGAACTCAATATTTTAGTACCCAGCAGCAAATTTGATCTCACAAGCATTACCAGAATTCGATAGCTATAAATGATGACTTCAAGGTGACAATGAAAGGGTATGCCTTATTCTTAGTAAAAGATCCCATACATCGATGGTGGAATAATATCAGAGAGGTGTTCCAGAAGTTCTAGTGCTACATCTTAAGACTTCTGAGACCTGTATATTAAAAAGACATACCTACATGAGAAAACCTACAAACAAGAGAGGGATAACAGAATGCAAGAGTTTTGGCTAAAAATCGGTAGAGGAAGAAACAAAAGTAATATTTCCCTGGAAATATTCTGTACAGACTAGCTGTACACAAGAAAGAAATAGATGAGCAGACAAAAAACCAGATCACAAGATTGTCCTAGAGTGGGGATATGGTATTGATAGACTACTTGAACTACACTGGGATGTATGTATGTGTGTGTCCATGTTTATGTGCACAAATGCCAAAAGTAGAGGAGTGAATTTCTTTATTTATCTTAAAAATCTCAGAGGGCTGCAACTCTGAGAAAAAAAATTCTTGAAACAAGGATACTTACAACAAGGTGTTAACTCAGTGGAATTGATGAGATGATGGTTCTCTAGTTCACATATATACTTAGTACTTAGCACAGTGATATAATGGTTCTCTAGTTCATACATATTCAGTATATTCAAATGATATACTTGTAATAGGGTATTTAAGGTCTGAAAAAGACTGGAAAAGAGGCATTCCATGGCTCTCCTGCTTTCATCACTTCTCTACTAAGACCAAAGACTTGGTCTGATCCCGAGGACCTCCAGAAAGCTAGCCCGGATGTTACAAAAAATAATCCTATTCTTCAAATGGTAGAGGAAGTGACAGGACTCTACTCATCTGTACTTGACTCTTACCTACTGGACCAGTCTAGAAGAGCAGCATTGATCAGCAGAGGTTCAGCTCACTTCCTTTTTAGTCCTGATATTACTAGATTGGTCAGCCATGAAGATATCTGGATATTATCTTTGTTTCTCCAATATCTTAAAATAAACACCAAATGTTTGCTGGATGTGGATATATAATCTGTAAGACTTCCTAAGGAGGGCAAACAGAACAATGAAATTAGAAACTATGCCATGAGTGAATTCAAATTAATTCCACAAACATATGCTAATTTCTTATTATGTGCAAATGGTTCTGATCTTCCAGAAGCTGACACTCTCCTGGGAGGAATTCAACATGTACAAAGATAAACAAATAGCCTGGAAAACAGAAGACTTAGTCCAGGATTGGGAGGGTCTGAAGGGTTGTCATGTGCAACTGGGATTACACGCTTTTTCCTCTGCCACAGATGACAAAAAGGAAAGTGGCAGAGGTGTCATTTGGCTTGACCCAATGAAAAATTTATTCACGTTTTCTACTTCCCAAAATGGAATGGGCTGGCTTGAGGGATAGGAAATTCCTTTTCATTAGGATATCTCAAGTTCAATGAGTACTTTTTAGAGATGTTGATGGTACAGTGAATGGAGCATTGGTATTTTGTAAACCTTAAAGAGCTACAGAAATGCTAGCCTTTATTTAAAAGATTTCCAATTCGGGTACAAATTGCATTAGGTGACCTTCCAACAATAAGATTAAAATGTTATTGTAGAACAGCAAATAGCTCATTTTGAACATAATAAGGAAGCAAGGAAACACAAGGCTGAAAAAACAGGAGTATCAATATATGGATATACTTGAACGCCAAACTAAGAAAATTGGACTGTATTTGTTGGGTTAAGAAAACTTTTGAAACTTTGATAGAATTAGATTTATATATGTTAGAATATTTAAGCCTGAAAAGGACCGTAAAGATCATTCAGTACAAACATGTCTAGGTCTATTTTTCATTCTGTTTTTTCCTCTAGTGAAAGGCATAATTCCTTCTAATCTGTCACCTTTTGGGGGAGGCAGTGGTACCTGTGAAAGAATTTTCATGCTTCACGACAGTAAAATGAATAAATATTGCTCTTTCCCTTTTTTATTGTTCTTCTAGTTATGTTTGACTCTTCCTGATCCCTTCTTGGGATTTTCTTGGAAAAGATCCTGTAGTGTTTTGCCATTTCCTATTCCAGCTCATTTTGCAGATGAGAACTACCTGAGGTAAACAGAGTTCAGTGACTTTCCAGAGTCACATAAGTAGCAAGAATCTGAGACCAGATTTGAACTTAGGAATATATGAGTCTTCTTGACTCCAGACTCAGCACTCTATTCCCTGATCCATCCAGCCACTTCATTTGTATTTCTAGCAATTAGTAAAGAACCTGGTATATAGTCATAACTGCTTACTGACTCAACAACTCTGAAATTCAATTATTGGTAGTGCTACCAAGAAGAAGCATTAGACTTGATCTATTGACCAATCCAATAATCATTTATTAAATATGCCAAAAGATAGTCCCTGTCCTCAAGGAGTTTACAATCTAAAGGAAGAAATCGGACTACTGCAGGAAAAACCCAGGTCAATGGTTAGATGCTTCAGAGAGGTAAACTGAAGCTTGATATAAGGAAAAACTTCATATTAGAGCTAACCAAAAGTGGGATGGGCTGCCTCTGGAACCTCAAGTAGAAGTGCATTTGGACCAATTGACCTCTGAAACTAGAACCAAAACATCTTGCCCCACCATAGTCCAGCCCAGTGGGAAAACTCTGGCACTAGAAAACTACTAGATGATATAAAGGCAACGAGGTGGTACAGTGACTAGAACACAAGACATATAATCAGGAAGACCTGAGTTCAAAGTCTGCCTCAGACTAACCATATGACCTTAGACAAGTTAAACTCTTCGTGCCTCAGTTTCCCTCATCTGTAAAATGGGGAAAATATTAGCACTCTATCACCTCACAGGGTTGTTTTCAGAATCAGGTGAGTTCATATATGTAAAGGATTTTGCAAACTTCAAAGCACTATACAAATACTAGCAATTATGAGCTATCATATCCTAATGAACATCGTGGCTTAAGGGAAACATATATTCTTGCTAGGAAATTCTCTCGGGATGCTGCTGGTCCCAAAACACTTTTCTTTTTCTAATTCTAGAAAATGAGCATGAGAAAGCAGCATTTCTTTTAGAAAGCAGATATACCAAGCCAAAATCCTAGCTTTCTGTCACTTGGGGCAATTTTATTTAACTTCTAAATATCTCCAGAGAGATTGATAACCCGGCCGTAAGTTAACTTCAAGGACTTTGAGCTTACTCATTTAACTACATTTACAGGAGAAATTGTGAAGTAAGGAGGGAAGACCATAGGAAATCAAGCCAGCCTGTCTAGAAAAAACGAAATAACAAAGCAAAAGTGGCAGCATGTAAAGTCTAGTTGAAGAAATGGAGAGTATTTATAACAAAGGTTAATAATCACATTAATTCACATTTTGAAGTACTTTAAGGTTTATAACATGTATCCTCACAACCAATAAGTAAAAGAGGAAATACAAGTTTTATTATCTCCATTTTTACACATGGAGAAACCAAAGCTTGAAGAAATGAAGTTTGCCCAAAGTCATACAGATCATATATGTCAGACAAAAGCCTGTAGTAGGGATGAAACTAAGAGGAAGAGAAAAAAGGGAAAATGGGTGGACACTGCAGATCTATACCATGTCCTCAATGTCATGACTATTGGTAGATTGCAGCCGCTTTGCCCGCCATTCAGCATTTCATTGCCTATTTTAGTTACCTAAAACAATTTTTCTGCTAAAATGATGATGCTCCATGACTTACAGCTACATGCATCACTTGGAGCTTATTCCAATGGATTTCTAACCCCCCGAATATAGGCAAACTAGCATAGCATAGTAGGGACAGTGTTGAATTTAAGACTAGAAGACTTGGATTCAGATCCTGATGTTTCCTGATATTTGGGCAACTTTGAGTAGGTCACATCATTTCTGCTGTTTCTTCATCTTCCTCAGTTTCCTAAGAGATTACAAATAGATTTTTCCAAAGGTCTCTGCCAAAGTCTAAATATATAATAAACATATAATAAAATAACATTATATAATTGCAATTATATAATATTGCATATTATATTTAATATCATATATATAATAAATAAATATATAATGTTATATAATAATTGTATAATAAATATATAATCATATGGTCCCATTCTAGTGGGTGGAAGGTATAGTGAGATAAAAATGGGCACAGGACAAGGAAAACGTTCTCCAAGAGTAGTCCAAGATGAAAGGAAACTGCTTCCTCCAAGTATTGGAGCTGAGGCTAAGTGGTCATCTGCCAGGGATATATCCTCAAAGAGATTCTTTCATTGGCACTAAATTGGATGACCAGACCTGTGTGGTCCCAGCAATTCTAAGATAATATTATTCAGTTCTGATCATGGAGAAGAGAGAAGTTTAATTCAATTTGGATTAACCTCTAAAATGTAAGTGTCCCAATCTCTGACTTTCCAAATTCAGATGACCCTAAGGTACTTTGAAAACCTAAAGCAACAAAATCTAAGTGTTAAAATGTGGAGATGGGATATTACTGGGATGTGCTTGAACATAAAATGGATTTCTTCATACTTTTTGGTCCTGAACCAAAGACAATTTCACAAAATAACTCAACATGAAATATTTAATTAGTTGCTCTTAAATAAAACATTCACTTAATTAACACACACACAATCTTAGCTTTTTATTGAGTCTCTGTTTCTATAATGAGACTAATGTATAACTCACATTCCTCTGCCTATTAACTTCTTTTGTTTACAAACTCCCTTGTTCAATGCAATTGTGGGCAGGATTCATATTCCAAGAGATAGCAAGAAACCCTTCCAAAGGAGAAGTATTTTATGTTCTAAATTACATAGAAAATAGAGGTGACTTTTTCCAGAGTGCACTGCAGATGGGGCATCTTAATGCAAGTGCTCACAAAAAAATGTAAAAGAGAAACCCGCATCATGGGGACAATTATATCTTACAATACATTCTCTTGCCCTAATCAACTCAGGCTGCTCCAAGGAGAAAAGAATTGTCTTTTGTTCTTTTTTTTTATGGAGTCTACCTGCTTACTGATAAATCTGACATTATTGAAAAAATAAGGTAACAGATTTAGAAACAAAAATTATTCACACTGAAAAATTATATAATTAACAGATTTGTCTTCCAAAGGCTCAAATATCATATTTAGTGCAATATTGCCATCTAGTGGTTAATGAAAGAAGCTAACAGAGAAACGACTTTTGAGGACTTAAAAGTTTTAAGAAGCAAAAAAAAAAATGAAGGGATTTAACAAGCTATGTGATAAGGAAAAAGTCCACAGTAAGTGATTCATGTTTTATAAGGCCATTGTTTTCATTAAACATTCAATAGAGCAAGGACTAGGATCTTTTATACTTCTCCTTTTTTCTGCTTGAATTGCTAGGAAGAAAAATGATTAGCACTGGATGTGTCCTAACAGTCTAATAATTAATTAGAGAAAGCAGAATAAAATGAAAAGAAGAAAAACATAACAGTAACTGGAGAGGAAAGGAACATTCTAAAGGTTTTCCCTCATCTTACACTGGAGAAATATTACAAAATGATTTGAGAAGGTTCTAAAAATCCATCCATTCCTAGATTGAGTCTATGTAGATACTGATGAGAGAGAGAGAGAGAGAGAGAGAGAGAGAGAGAGAGAGAGAGAGAGAGAGAGAGAGAGAGAGAGAGAGAGAGAGAGAGAGAGAGAGAGAGATTACTGTGTATATATGTATATACATATGCAGGAATATGCTGGAATCAGCTTAAAATGCTCAAAAGAGCCAGTTGTTAAATTTTCTGTATGAGCATTTACACTTCAAAAATTGACACAAATCAGGACTTGATTTATTGTTTTGTTGACTGTCTAGATTTAAGAAAGTGACAAAATCTTAATAATGTCATTCAACAATGTGTTGTGTGTACGTTTTTTCTGGAGAGTTTGTTGTTAAACATGTATCAGCACATCACTATATTCATGTTGTATGGGTATGAATTTGCACTTCTTCATAACCTCTGACCACTAAATTTCCCTTTTCTAGTTTTTCAGGAATTATTTTCTTCCATAAGCTTCTGAATCTCTTTTTTTTTTCAATTAGTTGATTTTCTTTTCATAATTTTCTTGATTTCCTTGGATTTAAAAAAAAATTCCCCATTTTTTTTCAACTTCTCTTATTTGGTTTTTGAAGGCCTTTTTAAATTCCTCTGGGAATACTTTTGAGGATTAGGGCCATTTAACATTTTTCTTTGAAGTAGAAATGCTTTTTAAAAGTTCTTACTAAATCTTGCAATCTTGCACACTTTGGACCTGATTTTAGTTTAGAAATATCAACTACAGACTTGTCCCTAGATGAATGGCTAATAGGCAGTTGCTACCCCAATCTTCTAGCAGCTAGCTGGAAAGTTCTGAAGATTCAGAGCAACAGAATTGCAACCCTCATTTTCCATAATCCCTTTTTTTGGGACACATGTCAGTGACCTGAATCTGTGATCCTGCTCTGGAGTCAGAGAGCAAAAATTATAGATTTACCCCTTCATTGGTACCAATAATCTAAATCTATGTCCCTATTCTGGGATCAGAGAGACAAAGTTTCAGGTCCACTCCTATTCAGAAGTCACTGCCATGATCACTTGCACATGGCTGATTTCCCAATCTTGGCCTGAAAAAAAATAAGAAACTAAGATTTCTACTTGGATCTCCCCATCACTCCTCAGCCTTGATCAAGGTTGGAATAGTTGTGGGAAAACATCTGAGCTGTTCTGTTTCTTCCTAGTCCATTATTTCTGCACTTATTTCTGCCAGGTTTTGACCATAGTTTACCCAGATTTTTGGCAAAACTTTTGATAAAATTATACTTGTGGAGATAGAAAAATGTGAAATAAATAATAATATAATTAGATGGATTCAGAACTGGTTGAAAAGCTGGCTTCCAAAAATAATTATTAGCACAATGTCAATGTGGGGAGAAGTTTCCAATGAAGAATCTCAGGCTGCTTAGCATTTTTATCCATACTTTGACTAAAGACATAGATGACATGCTAATGAACATTGTAGGGAACACTGAACTGGGATGGATAACCAACACATTGGATGATAGAGTCAGAATTCAATAACTTAGAGAAATAAGATAAAATTCAAATAGAAATACTTGTAATATCTGAGTACAAAAATTAATTTCAGAAATAGAAGATAGAAAGATGATTTGACAACAATTATTCTAATATATGTTAGTATATTAGTTAATATAATATACACATATATACATACATACACACACTATATATGTAAAAATATATATATATATATATATATATGTGGAATTATGTGACTAAAAAGCTTAATGTGTGTGAGTATTATATATAATGTAACAGCCAAAAAAGCTAAGACTATTATGAGAAAAAGCCCAGAAGAAGATAGAGAGGATAGCCAAAGACCCTAATTCCATGTCATAAGGACCTACGCACCAGAATTTTACATGGAAGAGAGGAGACTTGAAAGACATGGTATAATGTATCTCTTCAAGTATTTAAAGTACTAGTACAGAGAGGAAGATGTCACTATCCTTAAACAGAACCATAACAACAGAACCAAGAACAGTGGGTAGCATTTGCAAACAGCCTAATTGAAGCTTTCCGTCAGATTAAAAGAAAAAAAAAAAACCCACTTCCTGAGAATAGAGCTATCCCAAAATAGAATGACCTACCTTGAAAGGTAGTGGGTTGCTCAGACATCCTTCGAGAAGTAGAGGGTCATCACTTGTCAGGTATATTATTCTTGCGCGTAAGAGCTAGATTAAATGTGTTGCACTGAGGAGACAGGGACAAAAATTAAGTAATCAATGCCCTCAAAAAATCTTATTGCAATGGTATACTAGAATAAGCTTGGACCAACCCAAACCAGCTCTCTTGAGAATCAAATATTAAATTTTCACTGTGATCATTTTCAGTTTGGAAATCAGTCATCATCACAAATCACGGTTTGATTTATTGTTTTGATGACTGTCTAGCTTTCACAAAGTGATAGACAAAATGTTAATGAAGATTAAACTTAAAAGAATGTCTTGCATACTCGTTCCCCAGAGAATGGATTGTTAAATATTTAGCAGCAAACCCCAATTTTGATGAGAGCAGTTTCCATTAAGAAATGAGGTCAAAAGTGAGAATGAAGAATTAAGAAGAGAGTAAGAGAAAAAGAAGTGGACATATTTTAGATACCCTTTCAAGGAGTTAGTCACAAAAGGCAAGAGAGATATAGAATGGGGAAATGGATGAGGTAAAGAGTTTGGTGGCATGTGGAAGACATGATCATATTTGTTGTGCAAAATAAATTAAATAAAAGATGTTATTGAGGATAGATATGGCCAGAAAAGGTGGCTGAGTTGACATAACATGAACAGCTTCAGTGGTACCTTAACTTCTTGTTTAGTCTTTTTCGTTTGTTCCACTCTTTATGACGCCATTTGGGACTTTTTTTTTGGCAAAGTTACTAAAATGATTTGCCTTTTCCTTTTCCAGATCATTTTACAGATGAAGAATTGAAGCAAACAGGGTTAAGTAACTTGCTCAGGCCACTCAGCTAGTGTTTGAGACCAGATTTGAACTCATGAAGTTGATTCCAAGCCCAGTGCTCCATCCATTATACCACCTGGCTGCCCAGCACCACTAGACCTCCAATAGACTTTCAATGAGGAATTTATGGGAAAATTTAGAAAATAAAGTAGGAAAGGGACACAAGCGATATTCACTGGAAACACTTCCACCAAGGAAATCCAGAATGAACACAGCTCTTTAAGCATTTTTAATCACTTGCATCTTGATGTGATTAAGTTAACCTGGTCATTTAGTAAAAGCAGGTTTTGATAAAAGGCAAGATGAGGATGGCACAAAAGTATCTGCAAACCAAGAAGAAGGAAGGAGCCAATGATGCAGAATGGGGAAGCCTTCCCCTCACCACATATGCTTATTTCAATCTGACTAAGGCTAATTTTGCACAAAATATTAACAATAACAAGTCCCACACCTATAGCAAGCCCTTCCCAATAGCCCTGTAGGTAGATAATGATAAGAACTCTGCTAATGGAATAGGAAGCTCCAACCCAAAAAGATTGTGACACAGTCAAAGTTTAGTAACCTTTTGCAAAGCCAGATACAACAATCTAAAGTTCTGGGCTCTTTCTACCATGTCTCTGATGTATTCTACTACCTAATTATTGCTATCTTCCCTTTCTGCTGAAGATATCTTCATCATGCTTGAAGGCAGAGCTAGAAAAGACATCTAGCTTCCATATTTTTTCAGCATTTTTTAGTTTGCAGCTTCACTCAGGATACAAAATCTGCGGGATGTTAACTCTTGTTGCCTTTATTTATATTTTTCACAGAAACTTGAACTATTTAATTGCTATTTACTGTCCATATTTTGGTTGGGTTTTTTAGGTGCCCTTCTAAGATTTATTTTCCATCCGTAACTCACCACTTCTTCCTCCTTCTATTATCCTTCCTCCAGAGACGGCATCCTTTGGTCAACATTCCAGTCACATAGATAATATCAGAACCAGTCTCTTGACTCCAAGTCTAGCCCTCTCTTTACCATACTGTATTAAATATGATGAGAACCAGGTCAAAGCAAAATGCTAGGCTACCAACAATTTCAATAGAAAGCTGCAAAAGACAAGGAAATGTGAAATAAAGCATCCCCAAGTTAAAGTAATTCAGAAAATAAGATGTAATATTATACTCTATGAGTGGTCAGAGGAGTTTCTGATCCCACTCTCCAAAGTTTAGTTCCTATTAAGGTCTTTGAAAGTTAATGCAGATCAAAATTGTGTTATAATCAACTATGATAGACTTAATTCTCAGCATTACAGTGATCCAAGACAATTCCAGCAGACCTGGAACGGAAAATATCATCTGAACCCAAAGAAAAACTTATGGAGGCTGATTGCAGATTGAAGCAGACTATTTTCCCCTTTTTTATTTTTTCTTTTTCATTGTGTTTTCCCTTTTGTTTTGATGTTTCTTTCACAACATGACTAATATGCAAATGTATTTAAATGATTTTACATGTATAACCTATATCAGATTGCTCTCTATCTTGAGGAGGAAGGAAGAGAAGAATGGAGGAAAAAAACTGGAACTCAAAATCTTACAACAGTGAATATTGAAAACTATCTTTACATATAATTGGAAAAACTGAAACACTACTAAGTGAAAAAATTTACCAGCACAAATTTTAAAAGAAAAAGGAAAGAAAGAAACATTATGCTGATATCCTTTTGCAAGTTTGCTGATGTGGCACATTCTAACTCTACTTTTTCCATCCTGAGAGCTTCAGTGAAACTTTAGGAAAAACTCCTTTGCTATTAGTTCAAGCTACTTGATTCCCATTGCCACAAGTGGTTCTGGGTCTTCAACTTGATTTCACCTTTTGCACATCCTCCTTCCTATCCAAGAGGCTGAAGGAGTTTGCATGTGACTCCATCTCTGACTAAACCGCTGTACATCTACCCATACTGGTCGATACTAAACCTGGCTGTGAGAACCAATCACGTATTTTGACCCATCCCAGTGTGCCTCTGTGCCATTAATCTCAACTCAACTCCAAGTTTGTATGCCCCTCTATCTCTAAAAGTAACTGATACTACATGTGGAGTCCAATACCTGGGTTCATATAGTGGTTTTGTTAATTTTTACCTCCATGCCTTTCATTTCTGGTTTTATCTCCAAGCCAAGTGTTTCCTTTAACATAATAAAGTTCATGAATTTTTTTAGATTTGAATCTTATTTCAAACATTCACTTAACCTCTCTCAGACATAGGCCATTATTGTAAGAAAGTTCCCAGGTTTCAACAGACTGATAATGGGGTCCACAAAATATCCACAGAAAATAGAACTAGAATGACTAGATTTCTGAAGATATTTCTAATCCTGAATCCCAATTATAGGCAGACTTTTTAAATTTTTTATTGTACTTTGCAGATATTAAGGCTTTTGTGTTTTGTTTTGTTTTACCAATTCAGTGTGGTGACCCTGCTGCATGTAAGTCCACCAATACCATTTTCCTTTGTTTTTTTTTTTGTTGTTGTTGTTTGTTTGGGCAAGCAACTTGTCCAGGATCACACAGCTAGAAAGTATCTGAGGCTAAGAATTCAGCTCTTCCTGACTACAGGGCCAGTACTCTATCCACTTCAATACCTAATGCTTCTTATCAACACTATTTTTCCAATACCATGTCTGTGACACATTTTGGTCATTCTTACAGTATTTCAAACTTCATTATTATTATTATTATATGGTGCTCAGTGATCTTTGATTTTTACTATTGTAATGTTTTAAGGTGCCATGAAGTTATGTCCATATAAAATGATAAACTTAACTGATAAATGTTGTGCTCCTCCAATTCCTTCTCTTTCCCTCTCCTCAAGCTTCCCTATTCCCTGAGCCACGATAATATTGCAATCAGCCAATTAATAACCCCACAACAGCTTCCAAATGTCCAAGTGAAAGGAAGAATCAATCAGTGAGCACATTTCTTGTTTGATTTTATGAAATGGCCACCACCACCCCAGCCTTCAGCAACCCTACCCTGATCAGTGGCAGCCAGCAGCACAGAAGCAAGACTCTCTGCCAGCAAAAAGATGACGACTTGCTGAAAATTCAAGTGATGGTTAGGATTTCTTAGCAACAATTTTTTTTTTAATTAAGGTGCATTTTTGACACAATATTTTTGCACACTTAAATATGACTTTTATATTCACTAAAAAACCAGAAATTTCATGTAACTCACCTCATTTTATTATATGTTTGACTGGAGTGGTCTAGAAGTGAGCCTGCAATATTTCTGAGGTATTCCTCTATGTCACACCTGAAAACCACCACACTGCCCCTTAGTTTTATGCCTTTATGAAAAGACAAGGGAAAATACGAGCCAGCAAATTTAACGTGTGCCACAGGGTGGCAGCATTGTGACTATGTTTGTAGATAAAGGCAGTTACTGAAAATCCTGCTTTTCCTGGGTGTGAGAGAGAGATCAAACTTCTGACTTGAATATAAAGAATAAATATATTGTTATGCTTTTGGCAATTGATTCTTATTTGTCTAATAAATAATGAAAAACTAAGTGTCCCAAGGACTCAGCTAGATCTGGGCATCGTGAACTCAAGGCAAAGTTTTAAAACTGCATAAATCTGAAAATCGAGCTTCCTCTGTGTTCTAGCCATTCTGGAAAGTAACTTGGAATGAGGTTTTAAAAGTTACTACAACCTCCACACCTTTGGCCTAGAGAGGCTGCTAATGTCCCAAAGTGGTCAAAGACAGGGGAAAAAAAAGCCCACACTAACCCCAAAAGGGCTCCATTGAGGCACCCATTGATTGTGCTAAATAATGAGCATAATGAAATAATTATGTTGCTATGAGAAATGTGAAAATCTTCGAGAAATAAGAAAAGGGAATTGATGCAATGAAATAAGTAGAACCAGGAAAATAAAACTTTAACAATGGAAATGGGGAAACAAATAAAGCCATATCTGCAGACCCTAAAGAAGAGCTGAGAAAATGAACTACAAATGGAAGACATAGGTATGAGTGTAATTGCCTTTATTGTCAGATGAAATCAATGTGAGGGGTGATTTTGCATCCACTCATCCTTTAAAAAAAAATCCTTGTTACAGGGATTGTATTGGAGGGCAGAAAGGGCTCTATTTGAAAACTACCATGAGTAAACATCAGACTTTATCACTCCCTTCCTTCCATTTGGCCTGTGCTGTGAGCATCCTTCAGGAAGGTGGCAAATTGGATTCAGTGAGCTCATTTGTGTTTTGTTTGAAGACAACAGTCACTTAACAAAAAGTTATTAGAAACAATGGGGTGGGGGGGTAACAATATAGGGAATAGGGCCCCAAAGCCCTAGATCTGAGGCTTGTTTCAAATACCAGACACTTCACTTAACCTCTCTCAGACGTGTTTGTTTTTTTTTTATCTAAAAGATGCAAATAATAATAATATGTATAGCACTTGTTTCACACTAACCTCAGGTTGTTTTATGAGGTTCAAATGAAATCACACATACACCAGTAAATTTTAAAGTGATATATGAGTTACTATTTGTACAATAGTGACATACTAAAGGGTGAAAATGATGGCATATGAGAAAGAACTCTGGGGTTTAGAGTCATGGTGAAGACAGATGATTTTAAGATTATAAACTCAAGTGGCTATGTATGTATGTGTGTATGTGTACTGATAACCAAAAATTTATAATAATATGTATTATCAATCTGAAAGAGGAAGACTCTCAAGGTTTCTGGACAAAAAGAAACAATTGTTATTTACAGTCACTCTGAACCACTAGAGCCCAAAAAAATGGCCAAGTGGGCTTGACCTGGGCTTAAACTTATTGGTCAATTGATGAGAGTCAGATTGATTTGTGTTTAAAGCAAGAAAATTGTGAATATTTCAAATACTAGAGTTTAGAGGAGGATCGGGTTTGAGGAGAAACAGAATGAGTTTGGACATAAAGAGTTCCTTGTAAGGGCTGCATAAGCAGTAAATCTATGTATGAACCAAATATTTCTTTGGCAAAACACTCACATAAGCACAGGATGGAGACTTAGTAATTATCCCTTTGAGGAATGACTCACCCTTAATAATAATCAAACAATTAATTCAGAATCACAAAACCTAAGAATTGTAAAACATCTCAGAATTCATTAAGTCTAACTGTATCTGAATAAGAATACCATCTTAAACAAGGTCACAAGACTTAGAAAAACCACATATTAATGTTATCTACACTATGGTGTTTTTATTTCTTTTGTTAAATATTTCCAAAATACAATTTCATCTGGTTCAGGCTGCACTCGGAGGATTGGCTGTGTTTAATGTCTCATATCTACAATATTTCCAAAATGATGATGTCCAGTCTCATTGGAATTCCTCCAGGGATAAAGAATTAGCTACTTCTAAAACTGCTACCCATTAGAACTCCCCCTATAAATGATTAAGGGGAATTTGACTTTGGAATATCTCTATTTCTCACTGTCCACTTCACCCTTTATATTAGCAATGCCCTTTCCTTAACTCAGTTACAATACAAAACATGAAATAATTTCATTTGGTCCTAATTATGGACTCTGATGAATATAAGGATGGACCTGATAAACAGTACCTTGTTAATTCAATTTTAAATTTGGGGCACAAGTAACTGAACAGTTACACACACAAAAAAAGTTTCATTTTGCCCTAACCCAGCAGACAATAAGATGTATATGTACATGTGACTTTTATAGATGGTAGCTTTCTTATTTCAATTTTATGGCAATTTCAAATATTCAAATATGGTAATATTCAAATATTCAATGGTAGATACCTACCATGTTGGAAGGGCCATGACTCCATGTGGGTGGCAACTTTTATGGATTCATGTGATTATTGGGAAACTGTCTGAAGGTGCCAGAGGTCAATTAGGTTGCTATTTTTTTAAAGAAAATTTATCCTTGTTGCTGGGAAACAGGAGGACACCTTAGTTCTATCATAGTATTTTTTTCCAATAGGTTTGTGTTTTTCAGTTTATCAAACACTAGATTATTGTGCTTGACAATTCTAGGTCATGTTTAGTCATTTTGTTTCACTGATCAACTTTAAAAAAAAAATTTAACCAGTACTCAAGATACTTGTATAAATATATATATCTATATTGGATTTACATTTTTTTTTTACTATTTTTAACATATATTGAATTACATGCCATTTGAGAGAGGGGTTGGGAAGAAGGGAGATAAATTGGAATCCAAGGTTTTGAAGGATCAATGGTGAAAAATTATCCTTGCATATGTTTTGAAAATAAAAACTTTCAATTAAAAAAAGTACAATTCGAGCTGAGTTTTGAGGAAGACAGGATTTGAAGAAATGGAAGTGACATTTGAAGAATGGAAGGACAGCATAGGAAATGAAAGATAGTACTTTCAAAAAATAAAAAGGACTACAGTGTGCATGAAAGGGAATTATATTGTAGTAAAACTAGAAAATTAAGTAGAAATCATGCCAAAGTTTTTTTCTATGACATAGAGATAATAAGGAACCACTGGTGTTTACTGAGTAGGGTATTATTTAGCCAAATATGCATTATAGAATTCTCACTTTGGCAGCTTGTGAAAGATGGATCAAGGAAGACAAGACCTGAAGGAGAGAGAGAGCAATTAAAACTATTGTAATAGTTCAGGATAGAGGATTAAGATCTGAAATAAGGTGTAGGGGAGTAATTAGAAGGAGTATGCAAGCAGAAGACATGTTAGAAATTCTACAATAATTAGATGGTAGAATTTAGCAACTAGGGAGCTAGAATTAGAGTAAGTAGTGGATGACGCGGAGGTTTTTAATCTGGGAGGCTAGAAGGATTTGTGGACTCTTTGGAAGAAGGAGGTAATTTAGAAAGGGTTTGTCTTTCTTTGGTAGGAAGAAAATGAGTGCTGTTTTAGACATAAGTGCCTATGAAACCTCCATCCTGAAAAGACCACTAAGTCTTTAGGTGATGCAGGACTGGAGCTCTGGAATCTGGAAGTGGAAAGGAGAGAGGGAAGGAAGGTCACAGGGAGCAGCTGCTCAGACATCACAGATGTCAGCCTGAAAGTGACCTCTGAGGCTCTCTGGTCCACCTCTTTCACTTTCTGGATCATATACCAAACCCAGAGAAGTGAAGTAGCTTGGCCAAAAGGCACACAGGAAGGTAGGGAAGAAGGAAATCTGTGAGGAAGAAAGTAGCTTCAATGGCTGCCTAGACAAGGTGCCCATTTTTATGCTAAGGATCAGACAAATAAGTCATCCCAGCCTCAGAAAGCCTACATTGCCTGTAAGTTTGCAAAGAAGATTCCAACTAAGCCCTCCAATATAGATGAAAAGAAGTGTTCCTGAAGTTGAGACTCGGGTTCTCATTGCAACCTCTTCCCCTCCAATTGCAGATGTTTCCAAGCATGTGAACTGGCCCAAATGAGCCGTGATTTATGCCCAACTTTCACAGCAGAACAGTTACAAAGTGTGATGGGATTGGAAACTGGATTTTTAATTCTATAAACATCCATACATGCTTATGAAAAAAATAATCAAATTTAATTTCATAGTAAAAAAGGGCTTTTTGGTGTGAATGGAAAGCATATGTGCCAGCATAAGGAATAGACTGTACAATCACGTAAGCTTTAAAAAGCTAAATATTAAGCATCAGAGAGAGAAAATTACATTCAAATTTTTTGTTTCAGTGTAGAAAAAAAGCTGTTATTAATAAAGCAAAATTCATCAAATGATGTTAGGAATGGAAAGGAGTTCAAAAACCATTTAGTTAACCCTTATTTTCTAAAACAAAATTTTGATGTCCTTTGTTTCAAAAATTATATATTTTCTCCACTTTATCATGAATTTCTCCAGAACCATTCTTATAATTAATGAGGAAAATTAAACCCAAAAAGTTAAAATGACTTACCTGAGTTCATACAAGAACCCAGAACCAAGATAGTTGCTGGGTTCCCTTTCTCTGCCCAGTATTTCCTTCATTATACCATATCTTCCTCCATTATATTGTTAAAAAGTCTGCAAAACTTTATTTCACGTATGCCCAAATTATAAGAAACAACCAAGTAAAAAAAAAATTCAGGATCTCATTTATAAGAAAAGTAAAAGTTCACCATGAGATTCAAAGCTTATTTTTAAATATCTAAGAGGAGAATAAAGTGTCATTTGGGAGCAAAAAAAAAGATTATTATATAAAAACACCATATTTTCTGGCATTGTGAGATATTTGACAAAGAAAATGCAAAACTGCTATAAAACTTCAGATATTTTCCACAAAGAGAACAATTTAAAAAGGTGACTATAAGCACCTATATCGATTCATTTTTTAAATTTGCACGTTGCATGCTATATTACATAGATATCTTCATATTTATATGTGCACACTTACATACAAACACACACATTGGAGAGGGCAGGGAGAGAGGAACCTGTTCAGCAGCACAGAATTTGCCTCACACAATCCAGCAATGACAGACTAGCAAACACACCTTTAACCTTCCACTTTAGACAAGCAACCCACCCTCACCTACACATTCAAACTCCAGGCCATCAATCTATTACCACATCCATTCTCATTTGTCTCCTCAGGACCATTTCCAGTGTCCTAGATCAGAACCAACAGACATACAGTCCACAACCCACCAGCAGCTCACAATGAGTGGAGCACAGGCTGAACTAGGTTAAGATATGATTGGGGGATAGTTAGCAAAATAATATAGATAATAAAATATAGATAATGTTCTATGTAGTTTTCCAAGCCAACGGAGCCCTTGGATTCCTCGTGCACAGTGTGCCCTCTACATTGGATTTCAGCACCACTGCTCTAGATGATTTCAGGACCAAGACCATATTTTTCATTTTTTATTGCATTTATCATTGTTGACCCTTTAGCCTTCATATTGATGACTCATGGGACTTACCGCTTCTTCACCCTCTATGATTTATGGCCTTCATCTCCACTCCACATTAGCCACCCACAGCAAGACTCTATATCGGGCCCCATCATCACTCTGCATGGCTCCACTTTCAAGCTTTCAAATGAGTTTTTCTTTTGCTTTTAATGGCGTATTCAATCACTAATTCACACAACAAGAACTTTCAGATACGACACAAAGACAAAACCAGATTAGTATCTGTCTACAAGGAACTTCTGTGTTAGTGGAGGGAAGCAACGTGGACATATACAAATCTATAAAAAATATATAAAAAATTATCTGGAGGGTGAATCAGAGATAGCCTTTGGGGGGGGGGTGCTTCAGCTGAGTCCTGAAGGGAGCTGAAGAATCCAGGAGGGGGAGGTGAGGCAGCCACGAATTCCAGGCTGAGAGGACAGGCTGTACAAAGGCGGAGAAAGGAGATAGTGTGTCATGTACAGGGAGCAACAAGTCGGCCAGTTGGGGCGTAATGTGAGATTAGTCTGGAAAGAGCCCTTGGAGCCAGACGCTAAGGACACCAGGGAGAAGAGGGGGTTTTATTCTGGGCAGAAAGGGCCAAAATGATGTAAGGGCAGCTAGGTGCTTATCTCCCCCACTAATTTGGGCTCAGAAACTTGTTCCAGTGTCACCTGGGCAAGTCACTTCCCTCCTTTTGAATCAGCTTAATCACCTATAAAGAGGGCTAACAGAAGCTACCCCTCAGAAGCGCTGTAAGGATCAGATCATTCAGTTCCTGTCAAATACTTAGCCTGGAACAAGGTAGGAAATGTCCCAATAAGTTGTCCTGGGGTCCAACTCAGGGGATGGAGGGCCAGATCTGGGAAGCAGTCAAGCCCCCAGTGAAGGCCATATGATCATCTGCTACTATGCAATGTCCTTCTTCGATCACTTTTGTCTTCTCCAAGTAGGCAGGACAACAGCCAACTGATTCTCATGAGTTTTGGGGCTGAATTATTTTGTGTGACCTCAAAGTCACAGAGTAGACTTTATAATATCCTAAGACATGACACAATCAACCAATGTCATCCTTTAACAGAAGTCTCTGGAAAACTTCATCATTCATTATGAATCTTTCATGTGAACTCCACATAGGACCACGAGCATGACTTAGGCTGCTGTTCAGCATAGTTCTTCTTCTTTATACATTCCTTAATTTTAATAATGCAAAGGTTGATTTTTAAAAAGTTACTTCTATTTTTCTTATTTTTCAAGGAATGTTGAATGACTTATGAAAGAGACTTGTTCATCTTTAAGGCGGCATTTTTCTCCACTGAATGTGATTTTAAAAAAATGAAAGCAAATGACAATAGAATTCTGTTTTTCATTTGTTAATCAATTATTTGATTGTGTAAAAAGGGGGTCCATTAAACAATACTATGTGAAAGTCTGCTCATTTCCTGTATTTTTCTAAAGAATGCCTTTTGATATATATGTAGATTATTTTTACATTTTTTGTTTGTTTTGACAATGCATGCTTTCCAAAATATAACCGTTCAGAGATCTATCTGCTGTAACAGAAACAAAAAAGGAGGTAAATCAAAAACTAACTCAGCATTCCTGCCAGCATATGTTCTGTTTCATACCCTTAATCCCATCACTTCTGCCAAGGAAGAGGGTACATTTTCTTTTTTCTTGTTCCAGGTAAAGCTATCTTTTAATTCTAAAAATCATTATATAATTTGAATAATTTAATAATTTAAATACAAAATTATTACTCTCAATAATATCATAGCTAAAATCACCAGAATCACCTCTACTCCATGATGAGTCATAAGAATAGGTCTTTGTGGTACACCTCTTTTTATTGCATCTTGCAGATTTTTTTTTTTTAACAAATTGAAAGTTTGTAGCAATCTTGCATCAAGCAAGTCTATCGGCACCATTTTTCCAAATTGTGTTCCCACCATGTCTATGTCATATTTGGTGCAAAAGCAGCTCTCCTCCAAACTTTACTAAGGTACTTCTATCAAGCAGATAACCTGACAACAAAGTTAATATTTGAGGGCTCATTCAGTACCTTGGCAAGCACCAAGGCATTTGTGAGTCTAGAAAGCGTAGCCCTGTTATGCATTGTTTGTGTATGAAAATGAATTATATTCATGGGTCTTCCCCAGGAATTTGTGATGCTGAGAACACCTAGGGACTAAATGGGGCCCTTATGTGAAGCATTCAAAAAATGTTCAGGAAGGAAAACGATGCAATTGGATCCTTGTGCAAGAAGCAAACTCATGGCGTTCCAAGGTCCCCCAAAAAACACACCGAGCATTCAGATATCAGTTACTAAACTCCATGTTTGCAAGGAGGTTTCTGGAGGAAAACATCCTTGGCCTCACAAAGGCTTGCTAAGCAGTGGGACGCCTCGCCACACCTGCACACGAAACTAGATGTCTATGGGACAGTCATCCGTTGGCCAAGGCCAGCCTGAGGGCCCTGCTGCCGATAGTCACTGTTACACTTCTCCCCCTCTTCGTCCAGTCTCCTCTCTTTTCTGAATCCCTCTAAGCTCTAGGGCGCCACTTCCACAAGATGTTCCTGCCAGTCTCCCTAATTCTAGGGCAACATGCAAACAGTTGTTTGCATGTTGACTGAAAGCTTAGGGGAGCAGGAGCACTTGTCTTATCCTATTCTCCTGGCCCAGCTGGCAAGGACCCCTGCCCGCCTTTCCTCTCCGGAGTCATCTGGAGCCAGTGGCCAGCTATAGACCAAGATGGGCGATGGCCTGATACAGGGGGAGACGTTGGTCTTGGTAAGCTGAAGTCTTTAACGGGTCTTTAAGCTTTAATGGGGTTTTAAGCGTCCCATCGGTGATTAAGGCAGAGAGGCAGAGAGGCAAAGGAAAGGAAAGGAAGAGACAGAGAGAGAAAGGAGGAGACCAGGGAATGAGGAAGAAAGAAGAGCTCCGGGACAAAGAACAAACATGGGTGGAGAATATTTTTTCTTACTCTAACCTGTACCATGATCATTTCTGCTACATTTTGCCTTCTGCTTCCCCCCCCCCCCCAAGACTGGGGTTAAGTGACTTGCCCAGGGTCACACAGCTAGGACATGTTAAGTGTCTGAGACCAGATTTGAACTCGGGTCCTCCTGAATTCAAGGCTGGTGCTCTATCCACTGCGCCACCTAGCTGCCCCATGCCTTCTCCTTTCAATAGAAGACAAAGTAGATGTCATTATTCTCCAAGCCTACAGCAAGGGATAACAACAACATGACCAGATCCATTAATAGAAATTATTTTAAAAGTGAACAGTGTAATATTATTTAATAAGTATTCTCAAAGATTTTAACAACTTCTAGCATTGTCAGGATTCTAATGTACTAAGTATTTAACATGTTTGGATGACTCAAGCACTTAAAATCTAGCAAAACAAAATTTAAAAAATGAAGAATCAATTAGAAAAATTATATTTAGACCCATTCAGAATAAACAAAGTTTCTCAGAACCACTCCTCCCCCAAATGCATAAAAGGCTTATTATTCTGAGAGAACAGCTCAAAACCATTACAATCTTGGTTTCCACTGTCTTTTGTTGCTAGTTGCCTTGTAAAGTTCTAGGGAAAATAATATAAGCTTGCTTGGAAATTGATGCTCTGTTTAGCACATAAGATTTTTAAGGTTACTCTAATGAGACCCAAGAGCAAAAGGAGTATTTCATATAAGACCCAACTTCTTAAAACTATGGTTGAAGACTCCATTCAGGGTTTCATAACTTACTGTGGAGAATCATGAAATTAGAACTTATCAATAGTAAATGTTTGATTTGCATACCAATTCAAATGCCTATATATCCAGGGTGACATAAAACATGAGCTCTTAGACCATTGATTATAAACTGAGGGTTTCCAAAGCCTAAATAGGCATTCTTACTCTCCAGTATACAAACATCTATATAATATCAAGAAGCCTGAAAGTAAAATATATCTTTGAAACAAAAGCTATTTTTAACTAAAGTGAGATACTACCTGTCATTTTCTAGGACACTATTCTGCACAAAGAAAGAACCTAGAAGTGGAGCATGAAAAGAAAAGAAGGGAATGGCAGGTCTTGAGTTGGAACTCTTATCTTAATATGGATATTATTAGCTATAGAAATGTAATACGGTGAAATGTATAAAGACTTGGGATGGGAAGATGTGTCTGAGTGCTAATATCTGAGACCTTAGGGATTTAGTTATGAAATAAATATCAGAATACTGGATAAAGGACCATCGTTGAGGTTGGTGCACCATCTGACATTTAATGGGTTTATGATTTTTTAAAACAAATTATTTAACCTATCATTACTTCAAGAAACTAAAATTATAAGTTGCAAAACAGATTGACATTTGCATTAAGAATTTTCTTGACCAAAAGTTGTTAATTGATAGTCACACATTAAGATCAAAACAAAAGAGACCCTCCAAAAAATTCATTTTAACCCAATTCAATAGAATTAAGACATTATTACTTCCATGATTCCTCCTAGAATTGTGGTGAAAAAAAAAAACATTTAAAATGTGGGAAAGGGAAACAACACTGTTAAAAGGGATTCCAACTGCTGACTATTCTTTTTTTTTTCTAGTCAAGGGGCAAAGTTTATTGAAAATATAATGAGGACTGAATTGTAAGGGAATGCAGTGAAGAAACAGAACCAAGGAGAGTCATTTTATCCAGCTTCTACCATAGATATACTAATCCTATAGCTCAAGTGTAGGTTTAGAGAGTAATCTCCAGATGATTTAAGGGTGGTCTCCAAAATCTGATTATCACTGACCATATCATCAGTTGCTGACTATTCCTTAAAGATATGTGGCTCATCAGTGCCCCCTCCCCTTTGAGATATTTCCTAGTAATCTAACACATTTCATTATGTCATAAAATATAATTTGGAGGATGGAAGTCAAAATGTCAGAGAGAATCCAGGAAGGCTAGTGGGAGGCTCTTAGCCACAGCACAGATCAGTACCTGATGTCCATGGTCCTAGCTAAGTAGACCCATGGTAGAGCATGCCAGCTGTGAGGCTAGCCCCTGCACAGGAAGTTTCTGCAAGCCCAGAAACCAGGATACAATTAGAGAGACTAAGCCAGAAAACCCCGTAAGAAAGTCTGTAACCAGCCACTGGGTCCCCAGTGAAAGAAGCTTGGGATAGTGTTCCTTGTACACTAGGAGTAGAGCTCAACTTTTTAAAAAGAGCAAAAAAAAAAAAAAGCCACAACCATAGGAAGCTACTATGGCAACAGGGAAGAATCTAAATACAAACTCAGAAAAGGACTGCCATGTAAAAATTTCTACATGCAAAGTCTTGAAGGGGAATATGAATTATTCTCAAGCCCCAAAATTCCTGTTGGAAAAGCTCAAAAAAGATTTTAAAAATAAAGTAAAAGAGGTTAAAAAAAGGGAAAAATGAAAGTTAAGCAGAATTATGAAAAAAGGATCAATAACATAGAAAAGAAAGCACAAAAAAAATTACTAAAGAAAACAATCCTTTTAAAAAGTAGAATTAGCCAGATAGAAAAAGGGGTGAAAAAGCTAATTGAAAAAATCACCAAAAATTAGAATTGCACAAGTAGAAGCTAATTAATGACTGTAAGAGAAATCAAGAATCAGTCAAATAGAAACAAAAGAATAAAAAATTGAAGAAAATGCAAAATACCTCAATGGAAAAACAATTGACCTAGAAAATAGATCCAGAAGAGACAACCTATGAAGTATTGTCCTATGTAAAAGCCATGAGCAAAATGTCATCCTGGCCATCAACTTTTTAGTAATTATCAAGGAAAAGAGCCATAATAATATAGAACAAAAGGGTTTAAAAATGTTGAAAAAATCCACCAATCCCCTCCTGAAAAGGACCCCAACATGAAAATTAAGGAAAATTATAGCCAAATTCCAGAACTATCAGGTCAAGGAGAAAATACCCCAAGCAGCCAGAAAGAAACCATTCAAATATCATGGAGCTTCAGTCAGAATAACACAGGACTTAGCAGCTTCCACATTAAAGGATCTGAGAAATTGAAATGTGTTATTTTGGAAAGCAAAGGAGCTTAGATAACAACCAAGAATCAACTACCCGGCCAAATTGAAAATAATCTTCTCGAGTAAAAGATGGCCAATATATTATGCTTCAGCTGAAATTTAAAAAAAAAGCAGGGCATTCTTTTTTTTTTTTTTTCCCTAATTCTTATCCCAGACAAAGCAAAAGAAAAAGTAAATCTCATTAAAATGAGACATGGAAAGAAATTATATCTTGCTAAAAGCTACCATATAAAATGAAGTAATATCAATACTAAACATACATGTACCATGTGTATGTATGTGTGTATATATGCATGTGTGTTTATTTATGAGCATGTATGCATCCAAATTCATAGAGAAGAAATTAAACGAATTATAGGAAGAAATACACAACAAAACTATACTAGCAGGGACCCTCAATCTCCCCCTCTCAGAACTAGATAAATCTATCCACAAAATAAACAGAAAGAAGTTGAGATGAATAAAATTTTAGAAACATTAGATATGATAGACATCTGGAGAATACTAAATAGAGATAGAAAGGAATATGTTTTTTTTATGGCACTACACCAAAAAAAATGACCATTGCTAGGCATAAAAACCTCACATACAAATGCAGAAAGGCAGAAATATTCTTTCTGGAACATGATAAAATCAAAATTATATGTCATAGAAGGCCATGGAAAGACAGATTAAAAGTTACTTGGAAACAAATAATCTAATCCTAAATAATGAGTGCAGCAAATCACAAATCATTAAAACAATAGTTATATTAAAGAGAATAACAATAATGAGACAAAACATCCAAATGTATAGCATACAGTGAAAGCAGTACTTGGGAGAAGTTTTATATTTCTAAATGCTTACAATAATAAATTAGAGAAAAAGCAAGGATTTACCTATCAGATCTAGACAGAGGGGAAGAATTTCTGACCAAAGCAGAGACAGAGAACATATGAAGATATGAACATTACATATTGAATCTAAAATGGATAATTTCAATTACATTAAATTTAAAAATTTTTTGCACAAACAAAAGCAATGAAACCAAAATTAGAATGAAAGCAAAAAATGGAGAACAATTCTTACAGAAAATGTTTCTGATAAAGGCCACATCTATAAAAAACTGAGTCAAATTTATAAGAATACAAAACACTTCTCCAATTAAGTCAAAGGATATGAATAGGCTGTTTTCACATAAAGAAATTAAAGCCATCTATAGTCATATGAAAAAAAATGCTATAAGATTTTGTTGATTAAAAATGCATATTGAAACAACTCCAAGGTACCATCCTATATCTATCAGCTTGACTAATATGACAGAAAAGGAAAACACATTTTGAAGATGTGAGAAAATTGGGACACTAATGCTTTGTTGATGAAGTTGTGAATTGATTATAGAGCAAGTTTGAACTATACCCAAAGGACACAAAACTATATCCACCAATACCACTACTAGTCTCTAACACAAAACAATCATGAAAAAGAGAAAGGGGCCTACATGCACAAAAATATTTATAGTAGCCCTTTGTGTAGTGGCAAAATACTAGAATTTGAAGCGATGTCCATCAATTGGGGAATAGTTGAACAAGTTGTGGTATATGAATGTAAAAGAATACTTACTGTGCTATAAGAAATGATGAGCAGGCAGATTACAGAAAAATGTTGACTTATATTATGTTGAGTGAAATTAGCAGAATCAGAAGAATATTGTATACAGTAACAGCACCATGATGCAATGATCAATTATAACAGCTCTTAGCAATACAATGATCCAAGATAATTCCAAAAGACTCGTGGTGAAAAATGTTTTCCACTACCAGAAAAAGAACTATGAGGTATGAATGCAGATCAAAGCACACTATTTTCACCTTTGTAGTTGTTTTCACAACTTTTTCCTTTTGTTCTGTTTCTTCTTTCACAACATAACTAATGTGGAAATATGTTTACATGATTGCCCATGTAATCTACATCAGTTTGCTTAACACCTAGGGAAAGGGAACAGGAGAAAGGGAAAAATAGGAACTCAAAATTTTACTTAAAATGAGTGTTGAAAACTATCTTTACAAATAATTATTGAAAAACAAAAATAGTATTTCCAAAAATAAATTGGCACATACTACTGAATTCTGGGGCAGAAAGCTTCTGTAAAGTTTACCACATACTTCTCAAGCATTTGAAAAGACCTCTGAGTACTCCTATTTTTCCAATTTCATTTAAATTATAAGGCTATATCACAAGCATTCTTGTGTATCTTATGCAGAGCTATGCCAAGGAAAGAAGACTCTTTTGACATTGTAACCAAGCCAGCGATCATAGAGTTGGAAGAAACCCAAAAGGCCATCCATCTAGTCCAAATTTCTCATTCTAAAAGTAGATGATGAAACTTAGGGAGACCTAAGTTTTTCCTCTCTTCTGAGACCAAAAACCTGGGGAAATCTTGAAATTAATGTGACTTTTAAAAATTATCTGACACAACTGATTTCATACAGGACCAATCAAAACTTTAGAGAACAATGATGTCAACAATTAACTGTGTGAGGACATGATCTGAATTCAGATGGCCATATGAGCATGTCAAATTTCAAATTTAGATGCATAATACTTATCATAATGAAAGATATAGGTATATCAGTTATCAAAATATATAACTACATGCTGAATCATTTAACACATAAATATACAATCTTAGACAGAGATTCCTTTTCTACACTAGGTTTTATCACTGGCTGTGACAACCATAATTAAAATGGGTTTGCTAAACATTAGCAAACATCTTACAGGTAAATTGCCAATTTATTGTTGATAAGAAATATTAGTTTATGGAAGACCAGAAATGATCTGTCATTATCCTATCAGATTGATTCTAGTACTTTTCCTCCTATAATCTTACTTGGGGGGAAAAAACTGAAATTGAAGTCAGGATTCTAGCCCTTCCTATGCTATTTGTTAGCTATGTGACTTTGAATTCCATTTTCACATCTGTAAAATGGTGCTACGATTACTTACACTGTTCACCTCTGGGTTACTATGAAGATTACAAGCTAATGGGATAATAAATTAAGTGGTTTATAAATATAAGCTTTTGCTACTTTTGACCAATTTGAAAACTTTTTTTTCTCCTCTCTGCTCCCATGTCACTATTTCTCAAAAGTATGTCTGCTTTTTAACACTGTATTATAGTTGTGCCATCCTGATTACTTGACTGTAAAATTGCAGAAGTTCTGATTCAGCACTTCTTCCAAATACTCAAACTTGTTTCAATGTAATTAATCATTAAATTTGAGCATCATACACATTTTGTATTTATGCCAGAAGCCAGCTACCATCACTATTTATTATAATATTTATGTATTTCTTGACCATTTAACATATCTAATTGTGCTATCATCTTTATTAGGCTCCTATCTTTGCTATTTCTCACTGACAAAGTTGAATATCATCCTTGTAACTCCATTTTCCCCTTAAGCTCTAAGGTTTTTATTACGTAATTTTGTACAGTATGATGATTTTTAGGAAAGCACATGTTCCACATAATGGAACAGATCATAGTTGGAAACAGACTACAATGCTTTTGTGCACCCCATTATCTAGCATAGGAGACCAAGTAACTTAAAATGAATTTAATTCTTAACTTCAACTAGATACTAAAGTAACTTGAGATGCCTTAAGATCTGAGAATCAATTATAAAGTATTTCTAAGACCAAGTCTAAACCCAGTAGGTTATTTTTAAATTATGACTCAGTTTTTAGTAATATGGATTAAAAGACAGACAATACAATTTTTCATTTAGTAATTATTTCCAGTAGTATAATGAATAAGACAACAGCTACAGTTATAAGTGGAGCAAAGGTTTCCACAAGGTCATCTTTGATTCAAGGAAGGGGAAACATCTTTGAATAAGGTAAGATGAAAAGGATAGTAGCTTTTAAAAAAACTCAATTACCTTCATTTGGTTTTGAATAAAAAGAATTATTTATTAAAATATAATGCTAAATCAAGTTTAAATAAATCAGCAAACATCTTTCAGATTATTTTTAGGTTTACTGAACTCTTTGCAAAATATTTTAAGTGTCTTCAAACTCAAATTTCACATTACACTTTATGATAATCACCTTCTACCTAAATCTTGATTTCTTATCAAACTTTTATGAATCTGTGACTTCATCAGAGTGGGTATATTTCCTGCCCCACCCCACCCCCTGCCACTTATGCAAGTTGAAATCCTTTCATACCTTAGAAAATAACACTGCATGATTTTTTTCTGGTCAGTCTTTTTTATTTTTTTCTGGTAAGTCTTTTTGATAATGTGCTTCTCTGAACTCAGAGAGACTGACCCTGGAGAAAAAAAGTCTGTTGGTAGGCCATAACCTTCTTAGGTTGACAGAACGTTCTGAGTTTTTACTAGAATAAGAAACGTACAAACTAAAGGTCATATTGTAAAGAGATCAAATATAAAAAGTCAGCCATATACGTATACATGTACACACATATATATATACATACATGCATGTGCATATGGAGATGGACACCCACACAAATACAAAAGAAAAAGCACTTATAGTGGCCAAAAAATGGAAATAATAGAAATATCTATCAAGCAGGAAATGACTAAACCAATTATGGTAAATGAATATGCCATAATAAACTATGAAAGGAACAGTTTTAGTGAAACCTGTTAAGACTTGTATGGATTAATGCTGAGTGAAAAGTGAGCACAAGAATAATACACATAACAACACTGACAAAAAACAAACAAACATAAAAACAAATTACCTTGAAATACTTAAGAACCATAATCAATACTTTGGCCAACCAGGATTCCAGACCACTTGACTGATGATAAAGCATAATATCTACTTTCTGACATTTAGGATTCACAATAAGACTTTAGATAGATAGATATAGACATATAGAGAAAGAAGGAAAGCAGGAAAGCAAGAAAGCAAGAATGAAAACTGACTTAGGAATCTATTTGTTGAGTTTTGGTTCTTCCCACACACACACAGAATGGTAAAAATTGGAGTGAAGTTAAGGTGATGGGAAAGAAAGAAATATATATCCATTTTTCAAAAACAAATAGTTTTTTATAGAAATATGGTTAAAATGATTGTACATGTATAATCTATATTGGATTACTTGCTGTCTTGGGCAGAAGGGAGGTAAGGAATGGAAGGAGAAAAAAATTTACAACTCAAAATCTTATAAAAATGAATGTTGAAAATTATTTTAACATGTACCTGGAAAAAACACTGAAATCTGGTTTTAATTTTTTAAAGGATCACTTCTCCCCTTAATAAATGAAGATAAAATGTTAATGAAGCAAATTATATATTCATCTAAACATAGGGGATAAGGGGTATATATCTTGAAGATTTGTAAGCTAAAGTAATGAAGGATTTAAAATTACCATCCAGATATTTTCCCATTTCCCAGATTATTACTGAGTATCCTGCCAGAAAGCTGGAGTAAAGATTCCTCTTGAGCCTCATTGTCCCCAGTTCTGTGACATTCATCTATACTTTTGTATTTCCTTCTTTCTGTGATCACAGGAAAACAAGAGTTGTACTTAAGGAGATTTTGTAACTTTAATAGAACTATTAGAATTTTTTTTTTGTAAATTGGCCTAGAAACCTGGTACATATCATGTTTCCATTAAAAAATGCTTTTCTCTTCCTAGCTGTGTGATCCTGGACAAGTCACTTAACCCCAATTGCCTTAGTTAAAAAAAAATGCTTTTCAAATTGAGCTCAGGAATGAACTTTTGGATTAACCTCTTCTTAGTTTGGACCTACATGTATAGTAACCAAAAAAAAAAGTGACAGTTTCTTATTTTTATCTTCTGAAATCCTTCTAAATCAAGCTGGGGATTCAATATCTTATACGAAATGAGTCTTCAAATATGATCCTAATATCCAGTTAGGAAACAACTGCATATGCTATTTGAATGCCAAGGATTTCCAAGGAAATCTAGCAAAACTATCTGAAGAAATATAATCAATAAATTTTAATAATAGTTGAATCTCAATTTGAAACTTGTTATAGCTAATACACTCTTCATAGAATATCACTAATATCTGAACACCCAGAATACTGAGCTTCCACTGATGAGACCTGGGAACTGAATATAAAACAAAGGCACTTCTATTTTTTTTTAATATATCTGACTCATGCTACCTATGAATGTAATCACTACCTAACATGCTAGTAAATAAATGACTCATGTTCAGTAAACTCAGCCCCAGCCTTTATGCAAAAAATGTGGAATTCAAATTAATTACATTTAATCAAGTTGAAAAATGCATTCTAAATTCTAAGTAAATGAAACTTTTATTGCTTCAAAGAAGTAAATTATTTAAAAACTTATAATAAACTCCTTACTGTAAAAACAAACAGAAAAAAAAGACTTGAGATTAAAGAATTTAACTATTTACCATGTAGATAGTTTTCACTGCTAAAGCCAAAACGTCCATGTTCATTTTCCAAAGTTGCCAGTTGAATGAAAATTACCAATCTCTGTCATAAGTGGCTGACTTTCAAGGTATGACTAATAATTATTAAGGCCAAATGAATTTTGGATACATGAATCACTTTAGTCTTTAAGTCCTTTGTAATTCTTTAGAACTTTCACCTCACCTTCATCATATTTCCATACTGAACCCTACTCTTACTTCTTTATCCTTTAAGTCAGTCTATCCTAACCTTAGTTAACAGGTTTTTTTGTTTGTTTGTTTTACTTAATATGTTTTACCTTCATTCTGGAATTTGTAGATCAAGCACCTTAAAAGGTAAAAGAAATCACTTATCCAGATTCTATTCTTAAGAAAAATCTTTAACATGTCCTTGAACAAATACTAAATAGAATAACTTTAAAATTACATGAGATTTCAACTATAACATTCATATAAATGAAAGCATTTCTTTGGAGTGAAAATTCTTGTTTACCAATCAGCATTTTCATGTAACCTTAATAGAAAACCTCAAACATCTTTTTTTTTTTCCTTGGGGGGGGAACACCCATGATATGCAACAACTGACTCCAGACAATAAGGATACATCTTTCATCCAAGCACACACAATATTGAAGAGATCTCTGATTTTTTTAAGTGCTGAGAGGTGAAGAAAAAAATAATCCCAAATTCTCTACATTTTACTACTCTAACTTTTAACTTTGTAAAGTAACCCAATTAAAGGTATCCTTCCAGAAAATTACAATATCAATTTAATGAATCCCAAATTTATAAATTATAGCAGTCTAAATGCATGTTTGCCTTAATATTAAAACATTTAAACACTGTATGTTATATACATCATAAAAAAGGATAAGAATTTTTTTTTTTTGGAAACTCAACTTTTATAATGCCACTATTATTTAGAAGGCAATGAAACAACTAGGAAGCTTAGCACAGTTTTCAAGCAGCCATATAACTGTTTAAGTGGTGTGTCACCCTCAACATAAATCAACACAATCCCACACAATAACGTCTCCAATTTATTATCTTTTCCACAGTACAAAGTTTCACAAACCAAATATCCTTTGTAGGTATTCGAAGTCTGTAAACAAGTGCCCATATTCCCCCCACCCCAGTTTAAGTTTGTGAATGTTTAAGTCCTTCAATCAAGTTCCAAGTTTGTCACTTGCAAAAAGAATCAAGAATCTCCGCTCATTAAATTATTTATATCTTTTATCATACAGCCTGCAATGCAGTAAAATCACAGTGAAAGCCCTTGGGAAAAAACGACAGAAACAAAAACCATGATCTTTACAGCAGGACTTGAAACTTTAGAGTAATAAATGCATCTAAAGAAGCTTCCCATAATAAAAGTGTGGGTTTCCATTTCCAGAAATCAAGTCAGTTAAAAATCCTAGGTTCTACTTAAAAACCCATTTAGATTTAAAAGTGAAAACAGCCTCCTCAACTTCATTTTTTAAGCCCTAGACAGTTTCACTTGCAGAGATTTTTTTTCCAGTCTGGAAAACAGTAGTGCAATTAGTTTTACTTCGTTTAAGTAACTTAGTCCAGTATTGTAAATAACTCTGTGGAAAGATAAGAAGATGCTCTGGTAAACAAGAAATTTTTGCAAGCCCATGCCGGCTTACTAGTCCATTAAAGCTCAGAAGTCCAAAGTGGCTTTCAAAAAAAATTTTTTATATACATAACTAATAACAAAGCAGAAATAAATAGGCAGGAATAACTGTAAACTGTCTCAATGTTTTAATGATTTTTTTTTCAGTGACAGCTGGTTTGACGATGGTAGAGTCACTTTAATAAGCAAACAGTTGCCTTTAAGGGCATTCCACTATGGCATTCATTCTGGAAAGCCCAAATGGAATTACATTCCTAAAATGTTAAAATAACAAAAAAAAAATTAAGTGAAAGATAAAGAAAGGTTTAATGACGCCACACTTAGGGATTTCTACCAGCCAAGTCACTTGGATTTCTTCTTAAAAAGGCTTTTAATTTTGGATGGCTTTTTGCTCTTCTCCCCATTCTGACAAAGGTCCTGCGGGATGCTGCTTATCCTGGGGACGTGTGGAATTTCTTGAATGGGTTTGCTTTCATTGTTGGCTGAAGAACACGAAGTGTGGCGAGGTTTGGGAGCAGGCAGACCACTAGAAAGCTGGTTCATGCTGCAGGATTTCTCCAGGATCCCATTGTACACTTTGCTTGCAGGACTGAAGATCATACTCTTAGTTTCTGTCAGACCTATACAGTCAGGAGAGCCTCTGGAAATATTAGCAGTTACTGGTGAGTCTCCTCTGGATGAATCTTCCAGTGAGAGTTCCTCCCTCGATATTTTTCGAGGAGACAACGTATGGTACATCTCAAGGCTTGAAGGTGGAGATTGTTTTCTTCCAATGGACGAGTTTAAGGAGTCACATTCTGAAGCTGTATCTGGCACTTCCCTGAACGAGACAAAATCAAAACAAGAAAGCTAAAGATAAAATTCTGACATGAAAAGATGACATTCTAATTTAGTCCATAAATAATTACAGTAAATCTACATAATTTGAAAAGGGGGGGGAGGAAGAGATACTGAAAGTGACGTCCACAAGTTTCAATAACCAAACCCAAAAATAATCTTCATCATTAAAATTTACGTTATTTGCAAAAATGTAAAAATCTGATGTTTCATTTAGGAAATGGAGGAAATGCTAAAATATTTTTATTTCTGATTTGGAAAACAGTTTATATAAATTGGAAATAAACTACCTAATGTAGTAACATTTTAAACAGTTTATTTTTTTATTTCAAGATCTACTATAAAGCATTGTCTTGTTTAACATATATTTCAAAGCATAACTGAGTATTAGCATTTGAAAAAATGTTTTCTTCATTTTCCCTTCCCCAATCATTGTTAAATAATTTGGACAACTGGACAGTTAAAAATTTACAGTGGAAAAGTCAGTTTCATTCATTCAAAAAAAGTAGAATCAATTAATGCATACAAGTACACTGCTAGGAGCATGTTAAAGATTGTGTCATTTAAAGGGGAAGATCATAAAAAATAAAACTGTCCAGGTTGCTCTTATTTTAAAAAACAAACATTCCTTCCAAAATTGCCTTATTAACGGACATTTTATTGAAATTAGATAGATATTTGCATTAGAATGTTCTACATTAAATTAAATTAAACTAAACGAGAACAAATGAAAATGTGTATTTCCACAGGTACAAGCATCTATTTGGAAAAAATAATGTTATCTTAACCCCTGATTTTTTCAGTTATCTGATTATACTTTTAGTTTCTGTCAGCACATGATCAAAACGACATCTGAAAACATTTGCAGTTATTTATGAATTTCTTCTGGATAAATCATCAAATGAGAATTATTGCCTTGATTTTTAAAAATTAGATATGTCTTTTATTTTTATATTTAAAAATATAAAATATTTTAAAATATTTCTCAATTACTATTTTCCTACCACTGATCCCTGCATATTTTTGAAGAGGCAATGTTTGGACTACCACACCACTTTAAGGACACTCAGTCAGTTAATTTAAAATCAAAATTTTAACATACAAGAGGCAATTAAAAAAATTCCTTATTCATTAAAATGCTCAAATTAAAGGAGCATAAATAACTAGGTATATTCCTATACCACCCACTCCTTCATGACTTTTTTATTGTTTCTTTTCATTAATGAAAAAAAGTAAAGAAAAAGAGAAAGTATTTATGGTAGAAAGGAGTAATAAAAAATTAGGGGAAAAATTTGTCAAGAAGACAAATAGTAACAAAAGCTAAAAATGGAATATAAATAGAGATGAATGCTAAGAAAAGAAACTATTCACAAAACCACCTTTCTAAGCTGTTGTTGTTCTCACAACTCACACCTGTAACCATCCATCCATTTCTTGGAGTACAGCACCATGACAATTTTCCAGTATTGCTTGAGTGTCTGAGTCCAGTTATAGGTCTGAAGACCTCATGTAGGAAGAAACTCTCAAATTTACCACTACCACTTACCCTAAGAAGCACAAGGTAGGTGAAAGCATAAGGAAGCTGAAGACATGAGTAATCACATAGTTCTGGTACTATAATTAGAGTTGGAAAAGCCTCCTTTTTAGTAGAGGAGCATTTCTACTAAAGCCACATATAACTTTTCCTGGGAAAGACCAGTCCTCCTCCTGTCAGAGTAGCATTCTCCAGTAAGCAGCAGAAAGGCTGCCCATTTGCTTCATTCCACAATTAGACTTATTAAATCAATATTTTAGTAGAGGCATAGGAGAAAGAGACAATTTCAGGTTTAGAAAAATCTGGGCTCAAATCTGGACTCAAATCCAGCCTCAGATATGTATTTGACTTTGTGATCTTGTGCAAGTCATTTAACATTTCCATTTCCCAGGTAACTCTTTAAGGAAATGAATAGGAGAACTGCTCCGACGTATTATTTAGGGGAGTTTGTTCACCAGAAGTTCCTAACTGATGATAGCACAGGTGCAGACCAAAAAGAAATAAAAACAAATTAACATAGCATTATATAATGAAATGAATACTGGATGAGAAGTAGGAAGAACTGAATTTTAGTCTGGACTCTGTAATTAATTGTGATTTTTCAATAAGTCACTAAACCTTAAGTATAATTATAACTACACATCCCTAAAGTATGAAAAATGAACACGACTAAAGTAACAAAACTCTAATTTGCAATCATTTCTAATATATTTAGAATGATCTGGGGTCCTTCTCCACAGCAGTTTTTTCCCTATCCTACATAATCTTATGACCTAAAGACATTGATCTTTAATATACATTTAATACTAATATCTAGTCATTGTTACTAATAATTTGTTGTGTACAAAACGCAGTATAAAAATGATAAAGATAACTGGAAAAAGAAGTGGGCTATTCATAATTTTTTAAAAAATGAATAATCAAAAATATAACCTGACTACCACCCCAGGGACCTCAAAATAATATAAGACCAAGAAGAAATACTCCATCATGCTGGATAGCTCTCTTTTGAATCAAACTAGTTAAGAAGGATATGTATTATGAAAACTGTGTGTATGTGTGTGTGTGATATTTTTTAATCATTTTTATAATGGCAAAGAACTATAAACTAAGAGTGCACATCAATGGAAAATGGATAAACCAATTATAGTGTATGAATGAAATGGAATGCTATCATAAAATATTATAAAGGGGACAATTATAGGTAAACTTGGGAAAGTTTGAATACAGAGTGAAGTGACCAGAATCAAGAGAACAATTTAAAAATAATAATATTGTAAAGAAAAAAGTCTTAGGAACTTAGATCAATGAAATGACTAAATATGATTCCAGAATGCTAACAAGTCATATTATCTTTCCTGATAGAAAGGTGCTGGATTCAACATGCAAAATGAGGTAAATATTTTTGGACATGACCAATATGGGATTTTGTTTGACCATGCATATTTGCTATAAGACATTTTTTAAAAGAGGAAGATGTTATAAGACATCTTATAAGACATTTAAGAGTAAGAAATAGAGTTTATGGGGGTGTAATTACATTCTCCCATAACATACACACACACACACACACACACACACACACACACACACACACACACACACACACACACCAGAAATAGAAAAAATTAAAGACAAGCAGAAGAGCTTTGAAAGATGGGGGTTAAATTTATTGTGTTTTTGGAATTCCGTGTACAATCCTCTGAGGCTGTACAACGTTTATTGAAATGCTGATTTTATTTGATAATATTTGTTAAAGTTCAGGTTAGAATTATTTTAAAGGTACGGATGTATGGCACTCTGTACTGGTGGAGGGTGCACTAGAACATATGAAGTCTATCTCATGATCTACTAGTGCATGGAGCTACTGCTTTCATCTTATCATTTCCATGTGCTTTACACTCATGTCTGTATGGATGATAACTTTATGAGCTTATAAAATTCTAAGACAAACTCTTTCACTGTAATTTTCTTTGAATAACATGGCATAAATCAACTATAGGATTGATTACTTTAGCAGGACTTTTATTTCAAAGCATTTGTACCTAAATGACCTCATTTAGTAGAAACACAGTACAATTTAAAGGCAAGGGGCAGGATGTGCACATGTAGATAAATAGCCAAGGCAGAACCAACAGTAACTGGACGGAGGCTCCCACCACACTTCTTCCTCCAGGCCTGGATGACCAATGACTGAATGGTACATGTCATTATTTCCTGAGACTGTTTGGTTTTCTGAGCTTCCACTAGCCTCTGTATTCAGACAGTTATTTCATTATAACTAATAATTTACTTGATATTTTGTTATGTGGATCAGCTGTTCTCTGTCATTTGGCTGCTTTGTGTGTGAAATTCTAACCCAGGTTAAAAATATTTCACAAGATAGTATCCAATAAAAACCTAATAAAACTAAACCCCATAAGATATCAGAAGATTTCTATCCCTACAGACTCAAACAAATGTGTAGCTCAAGTAATTCAAGTAAGTTGAGCCAGTTAAATTGAGTTTTCAACATTCTTGAATTTTTTTCTATTGTGTATACAGCCCATTTTACTGCAGAAGTACACAAAAAATTTATCATATCAATCATTGCCAATTTGGACAATCTGGATTCTCAAAAGATCAGAATTTGAATGAAGAAAAGAAATATTTATTATTCCCTAATAATATTATTCTAATGATCACTTTAACTCATTTTCTTTCAACTGTGTAAGTACTTAATTGTCTACTAAGTGATAATTTTGTAGCTGTGTCAGTCTGCTTCCTTACTTTTTTGAAAGATTTTTTTTTTTTTTAATTTAAGGCAAGATAGAAAAAAATTAGTCTTCAGTACTATGTATAGATAGTTTAGACTAGTCTAGCATAAAAGGCTCCTAACAATTGTAATTACAATGGTAGTAACAGACTTGTGGAAAATTAGAGGTAGAATGCATGGGGTCCTAAAACTTCACTTTAAAGACAAGGAAACGGACTCACAGAAATCTTATTTCCTATTATTTCCATTAGCAGTAGCCCACTTTGTAATGAGATTGTGCTTTACCATTTCCAAGATACATTCTCGTGTAATCCCCATAATGAGGTGAAAATTTCCTGATGATTAAGAAAACTGAGTCTCAATGAGGTTGAGTGACTGGGACAAGCTCACAGGTAAAAAGTAGCCCAAGTGCCACAGACTCTCAATCCAGAGCTAGCTCAGAGAAAGGTTCCTCTACAGGTTCTATTTCCAAGTGCTTAAGCCCACCAAGGTTTTACATAATCAGTCATAACTCATACCACTGTTTGTCAGCAGTGAAGTAAATGGCCTCTTCCTCCTCCTCCGTGCGATAAAGAGCGGGGCAACTGGAAACTGAAAGAATATCAGGATCAGGGGAAGGCAAAGAAGGCTGCATGTGCTGAGGATGCCGAGGATGAGGGGGGTGGGCAGGAAGCTGAGTGTGTGGACACTGTGGAGATGATGGCACAATGCTCCGGCGGGAACGGCAGAGACTGCTGCTCCTGGCTAATGATACAGCAGGTTTTGCTATGGACCCTAAAAAAGGAAATCAAATATTTAAAGAACACTTCCTCACACAAGATGCAAACTGCAATCCCGACCACAAGCTGCCTTTATTCATATTCACACACAGGAGAGAACTGTGAGGTATGACTGTTTGACCATCTTTACCACATTTGCTTTCTGCCTTTGGCCCCAAATCACTTGCTCCTAAGAAAATTAAATCATTTTTGTTTGTTTGTTTTTAAGAAATAAATAGTTATTTTGATGGCAATTGGCTTAAAAACCAAGAGAAATAAAATGAATATGGGTATATAGTAACAACTGAGCAATACCATCACCAATTGTCTATTCTTTATCTATCAATGTTCATGTTAAAGATGACTAGCATTGTTAAATGTCACAGTATTGGTGAATAATTTAAAGGATACTTTTATCAACTACAAAGACATTAACAGTTCTGGACTTTCTTTAATCATACAGTCATATTTTGGAGTTGATTTTAAACAGAAATCTTTTCAGACACTATAGTCAAATATAGATACTAAAACCACATAACTTGAAAACATTATAAATTAGGGAACTCTTTTGTCCTACGTTACTAAAGTTTTTGTTGTTGTTGTTCTTGTTTTGTTTTGTTTTGTTTTGATATTGTGCTTTCACCGATTTAGGGAACTCCGATGAGGAGATCCTATTGACCAATGGAGATGGGCCTCTGCTCAGTAACTAATTTATTGTATTAGAAAGGACACTAAAAGCTTAAGGAACTTGCCCAGAGTCACATAATATGTGTCAAAAACAGGGCAGGAAGCTGGGACTTCTTAAATTTGAGGTCAGCTCTCTATCCACAGCATCACTATAAAGTTACATACCCTTTAAGGTCTTCTCAGTTTAGAGCTGAACAAACTGAAGCCCAAAGTTGTACCTTGCCCATGACCATACAAATATTTAAACTCGGGGTTTCTATTTGGTCCATTTAAATTTCCAGAGACTTTGCTACTTCAGGAAGATTTTATATTTCCTTTGCCAAGCTCTTAAATCCCTTTCAAATTCTTTCTTCCATAGCTCTCATTTCTTTTCCAATCTGATGCTCAGGTACTCTTATTTCATTTGTACAAACATCTTTAAGCTCATTAAGAAAAACCAAGAGCCTTGCTTCATCTTTTGCTGGAATTCTGGATGGACTGGTGCCCAAGCGGTGCTTTTCTCCACAGCTTTGCTTGTAGTTGTTTTGGGTTTATTTTCTTTTTCTTAGTTTGTCACCATAACTTTTTCACAATGGGCCTTTTTTGTTGTTCACTTTTCCAGCCTCCTCCATACAGGGCTGGTCTTGCTGCTGCTTTCTTGTGGGTATTCACTGATGGGTTATTCCAGGATCTCGTGGAGAGCTTGGGCTCCGGTCTGCAATCACTTTTTAATGCTCCCAGGGTGATCTGAGTCTGGCCTGCTGCTCTAAGTGCTGCATGTTTTGTTCTAAGCAACAGGAAATGTAGATCCCAAGTTGGTCTGGGTTTCCTGTGCTGGTTGTTCTTCCATGGGGGTGGGGAGCGGGGTGGAGAGGCCCCTGATGCTAGAAGGAAGACATTGCTCCTGTGGGTTGATCTACACTCGGGCTGCTTCCACCTAAACTTCCTCTCCTTTCTCAGCAAGCTAGCCCACTTTGGGGGCCTCCCTGCCCAAGCTTCCCTCCTCTGTCTTCCCCATGTGACTAAGCTGCCCCCCAGTGGTGCCTTGGAGCAGGTCTGCAATCTCCTCCAGGCCGGAGCCCAGCAGAGTCTACCGAGCAATCCCCAGCCCGGGACTGACTGGTCTGTGCAAATGGCCCCTGATCTTTTTCTGGATTTCCCCATAAAGTCTCAGTCTGGTGTGTTTTCTCCATCTGTTGGGAGCAGTTTTTCCTGGGGAGCATTCAGCTGTATGACTTCTGTCCATACCATTTTGATTCCAATGATACATAATCTAAGTTGTTATTGTTGCTTTTGTTTATAATTGAAATAAAAGTTTTAAGAAGAGCCATATGTAAAAATAACTATAAAAAAGCAATTTTAAAATATTCTACTTTTTTAGTAACATAAAGTGGTTAGATCTTAATTTCATTATATCTCAAGCCCATTTTTTTTTAAAGGTGTCTATATCTTTCCATTCTTCATGTCTAATTTTCTAGTAGCAAACAAGGTAAAATTTAAATTCACCATAAAAAAAATTTATCAAGACCTTTTTTCTAGGAACATATATATTCTGGATATCAAAGATCATTCAGTATAGTAAAAATTGAGATTTATATGTTTTTAATATCCCTAGCACTCAGCAGAGTGACTTCCTTTTAAAAAGTAAGCACTTAAAAAATGCATGCTCTCTTTAAATTTTGCAAGACATTACATACTTTATTTCATCTCAGCTTCACAAACACCCTATATAGTAAAGAAAAGAGCTGTCACATATAGCTTTACCTACAGACTGTTCCAGCAATTCACTATTTCTTATTAGAGATCCAGAATCATTAGTAAGGTTATGTTTCAGTCAACTAGTATTAAGTACCACATGGCAGAAACAAGATGTGCATCATACTTCTTGGTTCCCTATTTATTCTTAGCAAAAGGATAATACATCTTTTCTTTCTTTTCTAAAAAAAATATTTTCCCAATTACATGTAAAAACAATTTTTAACATTTGTTTTTTGAATTTCAAGTTTCAAATTCTTTGCGTAGATTATACATATGCCATTCATGCAAAACATTTCCATATTAGTATGTGAAAGAAAACAGATCCCTTTCCCCTTTCCCCGCCCAAAATCAAGAAAAATAAAAAGAGCTTTAAAAAGTATACTTAGAACTACATTCAGACTCCATCAGTTCTTTCAGGAAAGTAAATTTTGAACATGGTATCATTAAACAGCATCAAAGGAAAAGTGAGCTCATTTAAGGATGAATATACACACACATACATATAAGCATACACACATAAAATATATATGTGTATGTTATGTAGGTATGCGTCTCCTTAGGCATAAGGAGAATAGAAACAACATTTTGGAAATAAATTTCATTGTTACATATACAATATATTGTTTTTAAATCCCAAGCTTGTTTTTATTTCTACTTCCTCCCTGTATTTTCTCACTATAAATATTCTGATTTGATAGCTAAAATTTTTAAAGTTATGTACAGTAATGTCTGATATTCTTGGGTGTCATAAAGATAATAAAAAGAAACATAAAAAGAAACTTTGTAAACCTGAACATGGCATAAAAATGTAATTTATAGTCATCATTACTATAAATTCATTAGAAATCTGTTTTAAGGCTAAAGCATAAAGAATGAAATAGCAAACATTGATCTTGGAACCAGAAAACCTGACACCATGTCCCCATTCTGTCATGTGACTTTTCTAAGTCTCCATTTCCTCACGTATAATATGGACAAGACAGGTTGTCTACATCAACAGTTAAGAGAGCCAGCCTCCGTGTTAGGAACACTTGGACTCAGATTAACTTCTGGTACATACTGATTTTGTGAAGCTGGACAAATCGTTCAAGCCTCTCAATGTTTATTTAAATTCAATAATATGATGGTTTCACAAATTATACTTTTGAATTCTGAATATTTAAATGATAATGTGAAAAAAGCCTCAGAGAAAGTAAATTAATAGATTGTTAGTCAATGATAAAAAAAAAACTACATTAGAAATCTGGTCTTAAAAAAAATTCTGCCATTAATTTTAACTATTTTAATTATAATCATCTATTACATTATCTATTTTAAGTATACAACCTACCTGAAAACTGTGAGACAATGGGAGGTGTATCTTCATCTAAGTCATCAACTCCGCCAGCAATTGGGTAGGGTGGAATAGAGACTCTGGGCATCACTACCCAACTATGATCAGAATAAAGAGAGGAAGTCAGGCTTGGTAGTCCTGAATTATGGGCTATCTGAAAACCACAGATCTTCTCAATCTGCTGCCAGCGAAAAAGTCGTTCTCGTAAACAAGTTGTCAACTCAGAGAGAGCTTTCCTGGGAAAAGTGAAAACAATAGTTCTCATCATATCAGTGAATTTGATGTAAAATAACAAATGTGACTTATTATAAAGAGTTCACAATAAAATAATTAACATATGTATTTATTGAGACTGGGAAAGGAAAAAAATTAAACTTTACAAGGACACATAATTTGTACAATTTGACATGCCAAATTCTGATGTAAATGTCTTTGTAAATTAATCGATTTTTTAAAAATCATGTTAAAAGAGATTACTGATTCCAATTTTCTTACTTTGCTTCCAGAATTTTATGGTCCACCTCATCCAGAGATGAGCTGTGTGCAACATGCAGAGTTCCAAAGACTGTGTTCCTCTTTTTCTTAATCTTCTCTGCCTAAGAACATTACAAAAGAAAGAATGAATCTAAGCATTAACCTTAAAACACATTTATACACATTACTGAAGTTTTATTTTGCTAAAAATAAATTTAATAATCATGGGAATTACTACAATATTAGTAACTCAGAAAACATTTTTATAACAAATAGAACAATGAAGAGGCATGCTTTTTCAAAAAACATTATTATTAATCAATGAAACTCAAAATCCTGTTCTAAAGACTTTTCCCCTAATCTCTATTGCTGAAACAAACAAACAAGCAGCAACAACAACAAAACCTGAGTCATTTCCACTGAGGCCATCAAAAAAAAAGTATTAATGAGACCCTACTTCAATGGAGGGAGTTAGTAAGCACTTGGTTTACTAGAAACCAAGTTAACATTTCGTCTTATTTCAAACAATTAAATAAGGCGTCAGATAAGAACTTTCAGTTACTACTAACCTGAATCAGATATGAAGCAGCAACCTAAAGGAGAAAAGCTCCGTATAAAACATTTATAATAATGATGAAAATTTTAAATTGTCGTTAATTTTCTCCTGGTAAAATACATAGTCTTCTAAATTTAGCATACATTTTATAACCTACTACTAAATATTACTTAGCTCACTCTAATACCTTAGAAAGTTAGAATAATGCCATTCTTAACGTCATTAAGAAACAAAATCAACATGTTTTTAAAACGAGAGACAAAATAAAATACCTCATCTTTAGCGATTGCTAATTGCATTTCAGCATTTTGTCTTTTGATATTGTAGTACTGTACTTCCACTTCATGTGTTAACTGAAGCCATTTTTGCAATGCATCTGGAACAGACCAACTACTTCTTAGTTCAAATTCCTTCTCAGCTTTTTTCAGAGCCATCCGAACCTTAAAAATGAGGAATATATAAAGGATTAAGACGTCACTGAGCTGTATATTAAAAAAAAAAAACTCATTCTTTTAATGATTGTTTTAATGAACTACTCTAGACAATTTTTTTTAAACATCCCTAGCAGACACACCTACTCACAACACTTAGAACAAAACAGAGTTTCAGATGGGATGCTTGCTTTTTTAGATTAAAAGGAAAAAACCTAAGGCAGGACCTTAAATCTATGTCCTATCTCTATAAATCTGACATATAGGAAAAACTCAATTAATTCTTGCTAAATTTATCACTGAAGGCAGATGTGGATACTGGGCAATAGTGGTATAGATATAGACAACGGTGGTAAGAATCTGGAGAGCAGAATTATCGTGTAACATGGATATCAGGTAAAGAGTAGTAAATCAATGGTCTGGAATACTAGTACTAGGGAATCACAGTATCAGGGATCGTCTCCCAATGAGAGAAATATAAAAAGATAGGATTGATGTTAATAAATTCAAAATATTAAAAATTTGAGTAAGCAGCCAAAATCCCATTTCAGGCTACACTAACAGAAGTATGCCCAGGTAGACAATAACTGTAACATTCACTACCCTAAGACAACATCTGAAATAGTGTGCTGAATTTATGGTGCTTCATTTTAGAAAGGACACTGACAAACTGGAGTCAGTCTCAAAAAGAACAACTGAGGATCAACTGGAAGAACTACAGTTGTTTAGAATAAATTAGAAACAATAAGAGTTGGGGGAAGGACAGAAATGGCCAGTTTAAAATATTTGAAAAATAATAAGACAGAGATGGAATTAATCTCATTCTGCTTGATTTCATGGAGAGAAAACTAAGATTCACAGTGAGAAGTTACAGACAGGCAGATTTCAAATAAAAAACATTTCCTTACCTGAGCTATCACCACTTCTCAGGCACTTTTGTCTTTTGAGAAATCTAACCCCCTACTCAAAATCTAGGTAATTGTTATGTACAGACCTGCCAGACACTTTTCTTCCTTTCACACTGAGTTCAACATTCCCAATTCCTGATGATTTCAACAACTTGTTGATACTCCCTCTAAAACCCTAACCTCCTAGGTGCTCAATTTACTCATTTTTTCTGACCCTTTACTCCATTCCACTTCAGCCATATTATAAGGATGAATTATATTTTAAGTCCCTTCCCCCTTTATCATATTGCTGAGGCTGCTTTGCCAAGTCCCAGACTTGCACCACTCCCATCCGCATTCCCATGCGTGCAAGCATCCATCTACCATGAGTCCACTACAAATTTTTGTTACCTAACTTCACCTGAGCCCTAATGAATCCTTTTAAGCCTCTGTGCAGAATTCATGGCTTGCACAGAAGAAATAATTGATAAACAGAACAACTTAAAATGGCAAATCTCACCAAAGAAACAAAAGAGATAACTGACTGGAAATGAAAATATAGAAAAATAAAGAATAATTTGGAAAAGATTTAAAATAGCTATTACGCTTTTTTTTTTAAGTCTAATCTCTATATAAGCAAAACACCTTGATATTAAAGACAGGATGTAGAAAGACAACTTCAGGATTAGCGGGCTCCCAGAAAAAAAAAAAAAAACATCAGAAATCTAAATTCCATAATGCAAATAATAATAGAAGAAAACTGACTAGAACTACAAAATGCAGATAAAGTACCAGGTAAGTGGGTCTAGACATCACTTCTAGAAAAAAACAAACAAACTAATCCTAAAATGTTCATTCCAAGAATCATAGTGGTTTAGTTAACATTTCCAATGACAAACAACAAATGCTGTTAGGGAACAGATCAATCTTCAGATATAAAGAAAAGGAAATTTAATTACACCAACACTATTCAACACCTGCCATAATGTTATATAGAGAATAAAAGAATTCAGGATGTAATCTATAGTGATATGTCTTATAAACTGAGCCTAACCATTAATGGAAAAAAGATGGATATTTAATTTTTAAAAAGAGTTTGAAGCATTCTTAAAAAGAAAACAAAACTTCAATTGCTTGCTTTCAAATCACCTAGATAATAGAAATACAAGAAGGGAAAGCAAACATAACACCTAAGGACAACAAAAACAAATAACAATGAAGAGATCAATGAGAGATTTCTTTCCAAAAACATACAAGGATACTGGGAGCAAAAGCAAAGCAGAAACAGAAGAAGTAATGGTGGAGAAATAGTCCAGAAACAGAACAGACTTGATAACAAAACACCTACTGGTGAATCAATGTTTTAGAAAGACTAAATTAAAGAAAGGGGAGTGTGAAAAGGGGAACAGGGCAGAAAGAACAAAAGGGAGTAAGTGATGTACCCTAACCAAGTCAAAGGTCCATGAAGAAATAATAATTCCTCTACTCTGTCAACAAGAAGAAAACCTACAGGAGAATGAGCAAGGAAGAAATACTAAAAGAGAGGAACAGACGGGCAAAACTTTATTACAGTGGGGAGAGGAGGTGCTATTTAAACAAGGTTCCCAAGAGGAATAGATAGTTTATAAAGGGAAATGAGGAACTTAACAGTAAATATAAATAGGAATTTGGTTCTTAAAAAGCACCAAATTCATCCTGACTTGTAAGGAGAATCATAGCTGGGGAGGGAGGGATCAAGAAGGAATACACACAAATGACACCCAGAAAAGGAGAACACAGAACAAGGGAGGAGATCTAATGGCAAATGACCATGGGGAGAGCAAAGATTAATAATGAACTGCACAATGAAGGACAGAGAAAAATTCCTAAACAGGGGAAATAACCTCTCTATCTCCTACAGGAATTGGTATTTCTAAGAATGAATAATAACAGGAAAAGGGCCATGGAACAAAATCTATAAAGCAATAATTAATTTTTTTAGAAAAAGAAAAGTAAAATAGACACTTTAAAAGGTTTAACTCCATGAAGAAAACAGAGGCTAAAGAACTAACAGATATAATGGCCAAGAATTAAAGAAGCCTACAATAAATAGAACAAGAAAATAAATAATAAAAAATGAAAGGGAAATCACTTTTTAGGAAAAAAAGGCACAGCAAACAAAATTCTAAAACATTAACAAAAAAAAAAAGTTAAGGTAAGAAAAGAATAGGTATTTTATTTCACTACTGAAATGAAAGGAAAAAATGGGGAAGAATTAAGTAATTAAATAGAAATGATGTGATCTATGATGTGGTGTTTGGCACCAAAAGTTGGGGTTCGGTCACATGAAGAATTTGCAATGGCCATTTTCTTTGGCAAAAAGATAGATTTATTTAGGGAAGAGGTTACAGACAAAATGAAGGAACATAACAGAAACCAGGAAGGGTAAATATGAAATAGCCTTGGGACAGCATATGCAAGACAAGTTCTTCAGTAGAACTCACAGTTACCCAGTGGAAAGGGAGCCCCCATGAGGTTGGGGCATGCCCTTAGCTGACAAGCTAAATCCTGAAAGAGACCCAGCCCCCCAAAAGATATAGTTAGCTGTAGGGCGAGAAGGGGGGGGTGGGAAGCATAGGGGAGTTAGGGGAGTTACCGCGTGCTACCACCAGGAGGCATGTGTCATGGCGGGCTGAGCCAAAAAGGCAGCAGCCATGGGATGGCTGAGCCAAAAAGGCAGCAGCCATGGGATGATCTCCCCAGAGGGTGGGATCATGGAGCTCAACAGATCCCTATCAGAGCCTTCTCCCCTGCTTGCTTCAGGGCTCAATTCTTTGGTTTCTCTCTGTCTAAAACCCCATGGAGAACCTCATCATTCTTATGAATGTCAACCATTATTTTGGTAGTTTGAAAGACAGGATTGGGCTGAGATGTGTAAGATGGGTGATTCCAAAGAAAAAATTCTATAGGGAAAGATAAAAAGGAGTGATTATCTCCTACAAATGAGACAGATTTATAGGGAAGAACTGATGCAGAAACTTGTATGGGGAAAGGCAGGTAGAGCTGGAACTATAATTTCTTGGGAATGGGCTAAAGAGGAAGAGTGTGTGTGTGTGTGTGTGTGTGTGTGTGTGTGTGTGTGTGTGTGTGTGTGTCTATGTACATACACACACAAGTCCACACTTAGTTGTAGCATTCTGGAGGAGGGGGAGAAATTTAAAAAATGAACAGCAGAGAAAAAAAGGAAACCTACAAGGAAGCAAAAAAACCTTAACAGGTTTGAAAATGACAGAATGAGTAGTATTTATTATATAGATTTTCTTGAAATTGAAATGTACTATTTTATATCAAATCTGTTATGCTCTTTTTTTCTTGTTATGTATTTAAAATGAATAGAAAATTTTACAAAAGAAAGAAGAGAATCTAATAAATTGAAAAAAGAATAACAGATTGATTAAGGAAAAACCTCACTTGTAAGCAATCTTGCTTTTAAGAAACACATACACTCACACAAATGACAGGTTAGAAAAAAAAATACTATGAATAAATTAATCCAAGCTAAATCAATCCAAATAGTAAGTTGCAAACACATAATCAAATTTGCAATGCCAATCATTTACAACACAAAAAGGGAAAAAGGAGGTAACTAAATTATGCTGAAAGGAACCACAGATAACAAATTAATATTTTAATAAACATACTGCTACAAAGTGCCTTATCGTCTAAATCCATTTTTTTTTTAAAAGACAGTAATACAACAGTAGCTGGATATTTCAATGATCTCTCCATTCTGGACAAATCTAACAAAAAAGATATATAAAAAAGCAAATGTAGCATTAAACAAATTTCAAGAAAAACTATAGCTAAAAAACTAATTATATCTTCTAAAGAACCTTTATTTTTCTCAGAAATTAAAAAACACAAGGAATTGAGAGATATATGGGTAAACACACTTGAGGCAGAGTGATGGAAGCAGAACTTTGAAAACACACATATAATGCAAGTAGAAAAAAATAACAAAAGAAACTGAATGTTGTTTAATTACAATGACCAAACTAGGCCCTAAAGAAAAAATGAAAAATTATGTATCTCTCCTCCCTTTTTGAAGAGGTGGAAGACTATAGACATGGTTAATGGAATGGTTGTTTGGCTAACTTACTGTTTTTCTCTTTCATTGGGGGTGATCAATAATAAAAAACAAAAGATCAAAAATATTAAAAAATTTAATTTGTTGAATGAATATTAAAGCTTAAATAACAGATGTTGACAGTTCAAAAGAAAAAAAGAGTAAAGATATACATATATATATATATATATATATATATATATGTTTTTTAAAGATAATCCAAAGTTTAACATATAAAAAAACAAAAACAATAAATCATTACCTGCCTGGTAGAAAATGTACTTTCGAGAAATTCTTTTAAAATATAGAATCTATATAAATAACTAAAGGAGATCTCATTAAGGTGAACAAACTTTTCATTTGTAAAAGAAAAGTTTCAACCTATGATTCTCTTATTACTCATGGTTCTTGGCTTGAAAGGTGGGTGAAAGCCTTAAAAATAAATAATAAAACAACCTAGATCATTTGCTAATAATTGAAGTTGTAGAAGGCCTTATTGTGCAACACCTAAACACCTACGTTCAAATGCAATTTCTTTAAGAAAATGAATATGTTGAGATGGACAATCTTTATATGTCATGCATTTTTTACAAAGCCAAGCAGTGAGAAGTTGTGATTTTACTGTATATAAATAAATTCTCTATAATTAAACATATAGAGAATAAGAATTGTTAGTGATGCTAAAAATTAAGGGCTGATTAATTTTTTTTTAAAGCAAAAGATCAAGAACTGGTATACAGGAGAGATCTGTATCTTTGAAGAAAATTTCCATATGGACTATTTTAAAATGACTATCTCCTAGAAATCAAAATAAAGAAGTAAATGAACGAATGAACAAATGAACAAATACAGAAACAAATAAATAAATAGGTTGGAGATAAATGAATGGAGATTACAATTCTATTTACCATGACCTATGAGCAAAGAATCAGCAACACGGTATTTCACTGGAAGAGATTTAAAATGGAGGAGCATGTGGGTATTTTGATAATATTACTGACCAAACATTACTCTGAAAAATAATTCACCTCATTATTTATTTTGTGCTACATTTGTCACTGATAAATGTGTGATCAGCATTTATTCTATCAATACAAAATTATTTATAAATAAAGCAAAATGTAATAGAACACAAAAATATGTATAATATATACAGATGTAAGAAAAGGGAACTTAAATACCTGTTCCAATTCCTGCTCTGCATACTGGCGTCTACTCAATTCGCATTCAGCTCCCTCCCGCAATTCTCTTAGTCGACAAGCCTCCTCCTTTGCATAATTGATTTCATCCATCATTTTGCGCTCTAAATTTTGCTTTTCCACAGCAACATTTCTATTTTCTTCTTGTGCCTTTTCAAGCCTTAGAACAGAATAAGAAAAACAAAAAAAAAAAAAAACAAAAAAAACACAGCAAATGACCACAGCAGTCTAGTGTTTGATAAACTCAAAGATTCAAGTTTTGGGAGTAAAAAATCAAGAACTGAGAAAAATTGTTAGGAAAACTAGGAAGCAGTTTGGAAGAAACTAGGTGTAGAGCAACATCTTACAATGTATACCAAGATAAGATCAAAATAGATAAATGATTTAGATATAAATGATGAAAGTATTAGCTAAGCACAGAAAAATGTAGCTGTCGGACATAAGTAAGTTTATATCTCAGATAGTTTATATCTTAGAACCAGGAGAATACTGTCCACAGTTATAGTAATATTGTATGAAGATTAACTGTGAAAAATTTAGCTACTATGATCAAGATAATGATCCAAGATAGTTTCAAAGGACGCATGATGAAAAACACTATCTACTTTCATTTTTTAAAAATTTTCTTTTTCTTGCTTTATTTTTGTTTGTGTTTTATTTTGTAACATAGTTAATGGAATAGTTATATGACTCAACATGTAAAGCTGATATCAAATTGTTTGCCTTCTTAAGGAAGGAGCAAGGGTGAAAGGGAAAGAGAGAATATGGAACTCAATTCTTTTAATTGTTTAAAAAATCATGTGCAATGGGAAATATTTAATGAAATTAATGAAAAATATATTTAAAGTACATAAATCACAAATTGATGCTAAATTTTTATAAAAATCACTTTATTTCCCTATGTAAGTTATCAATATCACAACTTTAAGCAGCTTATAAGACATATAACTTTTTTCTCTTCCATACCTCTCTTGTAAGTCCATGAGACTTTGTTCAGCAGTTTGTAGACTCTCTAGGTCTTTCATCATTTTGGCAACATGTTCTTTGGATGTCTTATTCTGAGTATAAGCAAACCAGCAACCTCCAACCCCAATTACTATGGAAACTGTGAGCACAAAATCCTTCATCCAGTTGTGAGGAGGACCTGCATGAATAATAAAATATGTACATGGGACATAAAAATTAAAATTAGTTTATCTGGTAGAACAGCAGCTTACAGAAGAAATTACTTTGAAAAAGCAAGCAGTACCAACATTCTAATAATAGTTTAAACTTAAATCCCTTTTTAAAACTATTTGAATACAAAAGAAATTTCATCCTTCACTACTGGTTCACCTCTAGCACATATTAATATTATATCAATAATACTATATTGTATAGGGGAGGGAAAACTGCATTAGTAACTTGTTTTACCTACCTAGGTTTTATATTTATACCCAAATAAAGTCAATTACAAACTTATTCCACCCACCACTCTAACAGTAATTTTTAGATGCACTACAACACCAAAAAGGCAACAAAGAAGTATGAAAACATAATTTGAGTAATATGTGACAAATCATGTTCTAATTTTCAAGTTTTGTTATAGCATATTTTCTTGTATTATGTTTATTTATGAGAGAAACCCCAAATATAACTTAATTTATAATAACCATCCAAAAAAATTCTTCCTTAAAATATATAAACTTTGAGGCAACTAGTGGTGTAGTGCATAGAGTACATACAATACTTGGTTGTGTGACCCTGGGAAAGTCACTTAATCCCAATTGCTTCAGCAAAACAAACAAATAAATAAATATGTAATGGGGTGTGTATGTGTGTGTGTGTGTGTGTGTGTGTGTGTGTGTGTGTGTGTGTGTGTGTGTGTGTAATAAACTTTAAGGAATTTCCAAAAGCTTTCTGGAGTTAAAAAAATAAAATAAAATGCAATAAATAACATAGACTAATTTTTAGAAAAGGCCATTTATATAAATACTAAAAAATGATTGACAAAGCCCTTTTCAAAAATTGTCTGTATTGATCCTTAGCCTAATGACATAAAAAAAAAGCCTCTGCCAGAAGAATATGATACTTTAATATTATTCCAAATGATAGAGAGGTTAATGATGTATCCTTAAACTAAATGAGATCAATCAATTATAGACTGGTAACCAGAGTTCAACTGTACTACAAATGTAAGTCAGAGTTTGATCAATCATTTCCTTAAAGGACCAATCTGAAAAATGTCAGGTTCCACTTCTGGCACAATGAAACTGCAGAATACTTTGCCATCCAAAGTCCCTACAGTATGAATTCTTCTTAGTCAATCACCAATTCCTCCTATATATTTCCTAATATTTATTGTAATTTCTTCACTCAGTTAATTGCTAGCCCTTTAGATTATTCTTTCCCTACTTGAGTTAGAATGAATACTAACGTGTTAGAGGTCCAAATAAAACAACATCCAATGCCTTTAGCTGAAGTTTTTGTCGATGACTCCGATCAATTATTTTCAACTGAGAAATCACAAATACTGGTTCAGGTCCTGCTATCCTGTTCAGAAAAAAAAAAAGCTGAAATGAGAACTCATTTATACCCTTACACACACACACACACACACACACACACACACACACACACTCTCTCTCTCTCTCTCACATGTATATATCAATGGAATGTAATTATGATTATATTTGTATATTAAAGCTTGCATATAACCTATTTGCAAAATTGAAGTAAAAATTATACTGTCTTAACTTGTAATCAACAATTTAGCTAAATTAATTTTTTTCATCTGTATAACTAAAACAGTAATATAATTAGCATAAATATTTCCTATCATTATTATTCAGATACTTTATAATTTTAAAAATATTTTAAAATGACTTATAGTCATATATTATTACTATCATACAAATAAAGTGAAAAACAGTACAGTTATAAACTTGGATCCATGAACTCAAGGGTGTCTGGAAAAAGTTTAAGGGAACCATGTACTTGGATGAGGGGGAAGGGAAAGTACTTCTTTGCTTTCACTACTTTCTACTTGATGGTTGGCATTTCTTTCAATTGTCTAAAATATTATTCAGAGAAGGCTTCTATAGGCTAAAACAGACTGCCAAAGGATGCTACAGTACCAAAAAAAATTAAATAAAATCTTGGGTAATAGGAAAAATGATGAATGATTCATAAGATATAGTTCTAAATCCTGGCTCTCCTGTTCCCAAGTTATGTCGATTTGAAAAAAACCATCTAAGCTTGGAGCCTCGATTTGCTCATGTTTAAAAAATGGATAGCTAACACTTATTCTATATCATAGGCCTTTAGAGAAAAACAAAGAAAAATGTGTATCAAAAATATTTTTAATAGTTCGTTATTATATTATCACTAAAACAATTATCATCATCATTACCACACAAGATAAGAAATTGAAAGCAAGAATGTGCTCTTAAATAGGCTATGACATATGCTATTTTACATAGGGAAAAGAATATTGGAAGGAAATGGGAAAAGGGAGATTCCCATTTGCCTTTGAATTTTGTGGGATATATGCCTAGTAAAAATATTGTTGGATTACCTATTTTGTTCTTATTATATAGAAATGATAATTTTTTGATATCTTTTAATTCTACTTTCATGAAACTAATAATTGTCTAGTGAGTATATTTTCTGTTTCTCTGTAGTTTCTTAAGTGTTGTCATGTCTTCCTCACCAATATTTATACTTTGATTTTCTCCCACCTTGCTTCTAAACCTAGGGATTCCAGAACATGTCACATCAGTAGGAAGAGAGGTGATGCTGGCTTTCAGGAATCAAAGAACATCTATTAAGCATCTCCTCCAGGGCAAGAATAGCAATACTCTCAGCAAGATAATAAACTCACAGAAGAATATGCACAAAATATACACTAAGCAGATTCAAATGAACCGGGGGGAGTGGCAAGAAGTTAGCAGGGGAAACCAGGATAGATCTAAGGCAAATGTAGTGCTTGAGCTCGGTCCTTGTGGGAAGGGGCTACATTCCAAGCCCTGAGGATATGCAACGGCAAAGAGATAAGAGATGGAAATGTCCAGTATGAGAAATGGAAAAAAGAATAATAGAGAACATGGAAGAAAATAATATGTAATAAAGCTTAAAAGATAGGGAAGAGCTTTAAATGTCAGAGTTAAGAGGGAGCTGCTAGAATTTAGTGGATATAGAGGTGCCATGGTCATATCTGTCTTGTAAGAAAGATCATCCTTTGGTAATTTACTTGCAGAATGGACTGGAGGAAAAGAGACTAGGGTGATGAAGATCAATTAGAAGGCTATTAGAACAGCCATCCTTCTATTCAGAGCATAAACACTATTGGCTCTAAGTCAATAATCTTAGGTTAGATTGCTGTAGTGGTTCTGCTGATATTTCATTTATAATATTTTTTTGCAAAATATAATTAATGAAAATGTTATACAGTTCTCTTCTTCTACTTTGGATTAGGTATCAGATAATAGAGGGATGAAGGCTAAATCAGGGCCATAGCCGTGGGAATGAAGAGAAAAGATATAAAAGACAATATGGAGGATGAAAAGTCAAGATTTGGCAAGCAACAACATGGAAGGGGAGTAGAATGAAAGCAAAGAAGTAAGGATAATACGGGAATGGAAAAGCTGGGAAATCAGTCATGACACTATCTAAAGAAATAGTGAAGTGTAGAAAGGAAGTAGATTTAAAGGAAAAGATAATGGAGTTTTATCTTGGGCATATTCTTTCTGAGATATCTCTGGAACATCAAGACTGAAAAGTTCCCTTCCTCTCCCCCTGGATTGGTATAAAAACCATTTTTCTATAACAATGGGTTATAACTCTCATTCTATAACTTACCACTTGTATAACCTGGGATAAATGCTTTCTCCTCCCTAAGACTTGGTTTCTTCAACTGAAAACTGAGATGACTGGACTAGAGAAACCCAAAGCTCTCTTTGTTCACTAATCCTATTATCCTATAATCTTAAAATGGTTTGTTTCTTTATGGTCAAGAATAATTCTAGTAGTCTAAATATCAATTGCTTTTCTGTTGGAATTCATCTGTATAACATTTTAGAACAAGTTTTGGGAGTAGTTTATTTATGTCATGATGGATTTTCTTTTCTAAGTCTGTGTTGTTTAATATGTCATTTCTTGTTTTGGTAATATATGGATATTTGATAGATATGTAGATATTCTTACATTTCATTTAAGAAATCTGTTTTGTTGGTATGACTGCTTTGAATTTACTACAATTTTATGAAGTCTTTTATGCTGTTTCCATAGAAGTGAAGACCAAAAGTGAGTCGAATTAGGTAAATTCACAATTATTGAGGGGCTGAGTCTAAAGAATAATTCACTGAAGATCTTGGAAGTATTCTAATGAAACACTCCAAGGACCCAATGCTTGGGCTTTTGCAGCATGACATTTTCTCAATAACTTAGACAAAAGTATAAATGGCATACTTATCAAATTTCCAAATACTGCAAAGTCAGGTGGGGCAGATTAAGATGCATAAAATATCCTAACGAGCATCCTAACAAAGTCCTAATAAAGTTAAAACATTGGGCTAAGACAAAGAAGGTTAAAATTAGTAAAGATAAAGGTAAAGACTTATACTGCTTTTAATTTCCCTCATAGGTATATGATGTAGAAGGTCTAGCTAGACCTTTTTTTTTTGCTAGCTAGTGAGTAGCTCTCTCAAAGATATGGCAATTTTAGGAGACTCAGCTCAATGAACATCAATGGTATCATGGCAGCCCGCAAGTGCAACATGAGGCTGCATTGAGAAGTATGGACTCAATGAGTAGGGGCAGAAAAGTCTCAGCATAGTCTACCTTGGCCATACAGACAATAGAGGATTCTAGTCAGTTTGAAGGACATTTGAGAGACGGTGGTTTCAAATTTTAACTCTCTGAACCAGTAACAAGTATTCTAATTTCATGCAGCTTTTAGAACTGAGTAGGACACAGACACCTACATAGTGAAGAGCCTTGTTTCCTTCAAATGATCCTTCTATGGCTGATCTACAGTGACAGAAGGAATTAATTTCCCTGCTGCTGACACTCTCCATCTTATGAATGTCCCTTCTGTGCACCCAACTACAGTTGCATCAGCCCCAATCATTCAGCACAAAACAACTCAAAATTCAACAGTAATATGCCTACTCTCCTCCCAGTAGCTGTGGCTCAAAAGTTGGCCATCTGGCACAAGGTAAAAAAGAAAAGGGAATGTTTCTTCCATCAAACTCTGAGGACAGGAAGTGTATTCCTCTTTAAGTAGTGTGTCTGTCATACACAGAGATGTTCTTAATGTGTATGCATGTAAACTGGGAGCCATCTATCATTTCATCAGTGAAATATCTACATTTACCTACAATCTCTATAGGTAGAAATGTGTAATATCTTTTTAAAATACATCTCTGGAGGATTTGTTTTCATTTCAATATTAGTATTCAGTTTCCACAATGAAAAAGGTATTTCCAGAATACCCTTCTTTACTAAAGGAAGAAAAAAAAAATGCCTTTTAAAAACAAAAAAATAAAAAATAAAGAAGGAATCACCTGGGAAGGGTTGTTCCTTTGACGTTGTTTTCCCTAAAATTCTTCTCATACTGAGGAAGTTCAACCACTTCTATCAGCCACTGAAGGGTGTCTTCAAGTGTCCAATTGTGAACTAGGAAAAAAAATAATAAAGGACTCCTTTCAAATACATTTTCTTTACAAAAAAAAAAAAATTAAATTCCCATAAAGGAAAATAAAATCATTCATTAGGCTGGGAAGTACATTCAGTTCAATCAAGGAAATGCCTAAAGCATAATTGGGACCCAGAGGAGAGGAAGTACATAACAACCAGAAAACATAATCCCTGCCTCAGGAGGCTTACAATCTATAATGGACAAGAAAGAAAACAAAACCTTTCTAGTGGTTAAATGAAAACATAGTTCTAGGAATAGGTATTTGTATTCATTTTAGGAGGAGTGGAATAATCTAATACCTCTCAAGTTACTGAAGAATTTCAGGAGAGTGACAGAATGAGAGAGAGAGGGAAAGATGATGTTCCATGCACAAAGGAACCACCAATAATGGCTTAGAGTTGAATCTAGGAAAAACAAATGTGGGAGAGAATTAACATATGTACAGTAAATGAAACTGTCCAAACAGAGAAAAGCTAAATAATGCAGCATGTAATCAAAGATTACTGTAAGACTTTTGATATTTTTGTGAAAGATGCTGTAGAGGGTTTTGAAAAAGGGAGTGATGAAATGGAAACAGTTTTTAAAAACTGCTTTGCTGTGGCATCAAGAATGAGGAAAAAAATCTTCAGGTAAGAAAGTTCAAAGAACGGTGACACAATTAATATTTGAGTGAAGTATCAATGAATTCAATGGGACTGATTTAAAAAGACGAAAGAAAGCACCATCACATACAAATAATTGGATAAAAATGGCAAGTTTAAATAACCTCTACATCATGTGACTGTAAGGTCTACTAGAAAAAATAGTAAATATAAAATATTAAAGATGGCTGGAAATTATCTGGACTAGTCCTCTCACGTTACAGGTGAGAAAGCTAATAGCAAAAAAACTGAAGTGATCTGGCTAAAGTAGTCTGCTAATATCAGTATTACACATGTATGATTTTTAGGTTCTGATTTGCAGAATATGAAAAATGCAGCTAAAGAAGAAAAAAGAGTGTTGAGAATCAACTCTGTATGAATAAACTTCACATGAGTAAAATAGTAATCCACTAGCAAAATGAATTTCTGGCCACTTACTTTTCTCATATACTCTTTAAAGACACAATATAAAGAAACTGAAAATATAAATAGACTGATATTTTTACAAATATATACCTGTGACTTTCAGTATGTCACAACCTCCAAATGATCCCCTAGTCTTTAATACTAAAACTTACATAGAAGGTGCTGGCCTCCCTTGGCAGAGGTTCCTTATCTGGTAGCTACCTATATGAATTAAGTCACAGGTTCCGTTCAATGTCTTCTAATAGAAGCCACTAGGCAAGGAATTTGAAAAAATAAACCTGATCTTAAATACTTTCTCTCATATTTGGTAGCTATGTAGTTATTAGCAAGAGATATCTCACTGATACAAAATAGTTCCAAATAAAGAAAGTATCTCTGCCAATTCAGCTTGTGTGTGTGTGGGTGTCCTCTGCAATTTACTTTTCTCAACCACCTTTTAGAAATATAATATAAAGAAATTATAAGTTAAAACAGGTTTATATTGTTATACTGTATATTAACAGAAATGCTATTTTATTTTTCAAATTAACATTTTTTTTAAATTTTAGAAAAATACAAAATTGAGGAGATCCTTTTTTTTTTTTTTTTAAATTGTTCTTTAAAGGTCTACATCCAATCTTCCCACATGCAGGAAAGTCCTAAGTTAGGACTATATGCCTGCAACTGCTAGAGTAATTCTGTCAAATAACTAACAATACTGGCAAGAGATAGAGGTGGTGGATTTCTCTCACTCAATTCCTCATCAGGGATAATAATTTCACTCTTATACTTCTTTCTATTCAACAATATCTTATAGTGAGAGTTGTTCCATCAGCCAAGAAACTCCATCATAACTATGTTTTGCACAAATGAATACCCCTGCGTGCTCAATCAGATGGTTGGCGGTTGTCCTGTGTAGTTGAGGAGGACCACAATGACATCACTATGTCAGAGTTGAGTGACAGTGGAAGACTGAACAATCAGAGTGATGTGGGTCAGACACAAACAGTCCAGTCCCTATGAATGTTTGGGGAGGACTCTCTAATTTTGTACTATTTCAGCCCTGCTTTGCTCCTAGAGTCCAGCACCTTCTCCGAATAGAGCATGCATGCTGGGTGGTCCTTGCCAATGTCTCCCATGTCACACAACTAATTCTAAAGTTCTTAAGAGAGACTTTGAGTGTCCTTGTAGCACTTTTTCTGACCACCTGTGTGCGCTTTATAAAATAATTGCTTTGGCAAATATACATTTGACATTCAAACAACATGGCCAGCCCAATGGAACTGTGCTTTCTCTGCTGAGTTGAAATGCTGGGTAGTTTAGTTCAACAAAGAACCTCAGTGTCTGACAAGTAATCACACACACATACCACACCCCCACCAAAAAAATAGGATTAGACTCTCTGTGGCATTTTTAAAGCTAGTTAACTTAAGCTTTCAAATATCTTAATTCCCAGAGTCAGCATATGAAAGAATGAGAAAGAATATATACTTCAAAATGACCTACTGATCAAATTATTTTCATAATTTCTAATGGCATATTTTCTTTGGTAATGTTTTGTTTTGTTTTGTTTTGTTTTTTAATTAATAGGTTGCTCTTTATCACTTTCCCTTATTTTTGTGCTTCAATGGGATGCAAAAGAAAAATCTTTATCATATTGCCTAAAAGAAAAAAGTTTATTACATGGCCCTTACCACAATGGTTAATAATCTGCCTGTGCTATGTGCCTGACCTTGTTGATGACAGTCCCCCAGAACAGCTTGTTTCTCCGTAGCCACTGTATGGTTTGCAAAGAGTCACAGTCCTACTGGATTCTGTCCTGGGCGGGTCACAATGGAAGTTAACTAAAATTTAGGGTTTGGACAGACAAAAGTAACATGAAGGACATCAAGAATAAGGTGACTATGACGGTTCTTTTAAAAAATTTGTGTTCTCAGTAAGAGTTCTCTTTTCAAAGTGTAGACTGTGACCCACTAGACTTGGAGTTAGGGTGATCCAAGTTCAAATTCTTTCTCAAACACATGTCAGCTTTCTAAGACTGTAGGAAAGTCACTTAACATGTCCAAGACTGAGTTTTCTCATCTGTAAAATGGGGATAAGAATACCTACCACACAGTTCAGTGTAAAGAAAAAAAGAAAGAATATAGGTATAGAGGTTTGCAAACTTTAAAGCACAAAATAAATGCCGAGTAATTATTATTTTAAGTAATTCTGGAAAATATAAAAGCATGACTGCTAGAGTTTTAACAGATTTCATTATTTCTTTCTAAGATGTATATGGATGGAATTAAAAACCATTTCCAAGGAAAAGATCAATTTAAGAAAATGAAGAATACCTGCCTACTCCCCAAACATATATTTGTCAAAAGAACACTAATATACAGGTCGTCTTTGACACTTCTTTCACCCAAAGTTTATAATTTCAAATTTTTAAAAAGAGTTTTCCATGAAGCCATTTGAAAACAAAAACCTGTCCAAAAGCAAAAGGAATATACAAATGATTATCAGAACCAAAAATAAGCAATACAAAGTAAAAAAGAGATCTTTGGAAGAAACTAATGGTTCAAAACAATAAAATAACAAATAGAAATCAACACATTATTTATATTTTTAAAGTTTGTGGTGACAAAGAAAACTATTTCAAGATAGGAAAAACTTTTATTTCCCAATCTATACAAATGATTATCCAAAAAAAAAAAAAAAATGATTATCCAAGAAAAAAATTGAAAATTTTAGGGCAGGAAAACAGGAATTATTAACAGAAGAGCATTTCGGTAAAGTTTTCTATTTGATTTGCAATTCTATATGCCTGCAGCTTTATGGAATGTTTTAACAGGTTACAAATACTGAATTTCATTTATTCTGTGAAGTACAATTTGTAGCCAGGGCTTCCCTTGTTTGGGGTTGATGAATGAAGTTTTCCTATTTTAACCCTGCCACAAAAGATAAAATAAACTATTAACTGTCCTGCCTACTGCTGCAAAACATAATAGTGGATAGAAAAAAGCACTGGACTTGAAGATGAAGGTCTTTCATCTTTGTCACTTACTAGAGACACCTTGAAAAAATCTGGACTTTACCTCCCACATCAATGATGGGATTGGACCAAGCAAAATAAAGGTTCCTTATAGTACTCAAGCTGTGATCTTAACCACTGAGAGGGGAAGTGACTTGCCCAATAATACAGTGGTAATGAGGAACAAAGCTAAGATTCAAACACAGTCTTCTGACTACAAACCAAAAATTCTTAGCCTGCAATGTTATTTACAGATGGGGCCTAACTTTCCTTATTAAACTTGTGAACTCCCTGAGGACATGGATAGTGTTTTTATAACTGTTTAATTGAACAAATATGTATGTTTATGTGTGTGTAGGTATACATAATGAGATTTTTTAAAGTATTTATCTAAAAGATATGCCAAAATACTTTTTAAAAATTACTAATTCCTTTTTGATATGAATTAAAAAACAAAACCTAAAATGACTACCATCATCCCTTTTTAATAGAATCCACTGCCTAAGAGAAAAAGACCTTTTCAAAACCTACTATTAACAGAAAATATTCATAAACTTAGACAGTAATGACTAGGGAATATTTTAATTGCATTGTTAAAGTGACTGTGCAAAATTTTCTTCTATTCCTGATTGTAACATTTCATAAAACCTTACTATGCCCATATTCCAAAGAGATCAATACAATGACCATCCATGATTACAGAAGAATGATAGAGAAACATATGATCTACCTCTCAACACAGATGATAAGATTCAGGATGCAGAATAAGTGATAACACATTTTTACATAGAACCATTTTGCTTGACTAACACAAATTTATCAAAAGAAAAATTTTTGGTTTCTTTTCCAGAGTGCAGAGATGAAAAAGAAAGAAACTAAATTTCTGTTAATTTAAATAAGAGACTTTAAAAACAGAGAAGTTGAAAAGGGTGCTACAGATATAAATATTGCATGCAGCACAGAGAGGTCACTGTGTTACTAGTTTTTATTATTCTTTATTACGAGAGAATTCTAATGAAGTTGGGAGTAATCTAGAAATAATTATAATGTTTAAAAAATCTATCAATAAACATTTTTTTTAATCAAAGAAAAAAGCAAAGAACTCATGCAGAAACATTTACCACGGTTCTTTTCAAAGTAACTCAAACTGGAAACATAAGAGAGTGTCTGTCTATAGGGGGATAACTAAGCAAATTATGGTATATGATTCTTATAGAATACCATTGTACATAAGAAAGCCAAAAAAATACTCAAAATTTTGGCAAAAATTGGGAAGATCTATAAACTAGCAGAAAGTAAAATAAACATAACTAGGAAAACAATTTATACAGTGACAAAAACAACTTTCAAAAAAGTAACTGTGAAAGATTTTACAAGCGATAAATAGATGACAATCTTCAAATCCTGAGGAATGAAAGGTAATAAACTACCTATCTTCTGTCACTGAGATGATGAATTTAAACTGCAAAATGAGACCTATATTACTGGATATTAGCCAATGTGAGATTTATTTTGGTGAACTATGCATATGTGTAATGAAGGGCTTTCTTTTTACTCTTAAAAAAAAGTTGTTCAGTATAGGGCAAGGGAAAAAAACTATAGGCAGAAGAGATAAGTGCAAAAATAAAAAAATTTAAAGTCTTCCCATGAGTCTCTGAAATCTTTCTTCATTCATTATTGGATAACAATATTTCATTCTATTTATATATTATAGTTTAAGTATTCCCAGATTTATAAACATATTCTACTTAGGTTAGTTAGGGTCTTTTCTTATTATAAAGAAAGCTCTAAGTAAAAGGAAAATAATAATTTAGTAACTTTTCTTTCAATGATGAAAACTCTCTACTTTTTCCATTATATCCCTTGATAACTTTTAATAACCATAAAGGGGTGTGTGTGTGTGTGTGTGTATGTGTGTGTGTGTGTGAATGTTTTATGATTCTATAAAGAATATGTATATATATATATATATATATATATATATATATATATATATATATATATATATATATATATACACACACAAATGTGTGCATATGTTTTTAAACACACAGACACACACAACACAAGATGCATACAAAGCAGAGAGAAGACCATGGGGGAGGGGGCAGTAAGAAGGAGTATCACAAACAGGGAAGATCAGAAAATGCCTCATGGAGAAGAAGCACTTGTTCCGAGTCTTGGAAGAAACCGCAAATTCCAAGAATAAGCAGTAAAAAAGGAGGACAAATATTCCAGGTATGAGAAACAATCAGTACAAAGAGAATGCTGGGGGTTTAATAATAACAAACTGGTCTGAAGGGCTGCTCTGTAGAGAAAGGAGTGATAGACAATAAATGAAGATGCAAAAACAGGAAAGGCCTGGTTATGAAAAGTCTAAGCCAAACGGACGATTCTGCATATGATCTTAAAAGTAATACCATTATTTTATTGACTGAGGGAAGATAGATGAGGGTTGAAAACATATGTTATAATTGTGATTTAAGAAAATTATGTTGGCAACTGAGTGTAAAATCGATTAAAAGTGTGGAGAAGCTTGAAACAGGATGGATACAAGATAATGAGGACCTGAATTAGGATAACAGCTCCATGAGTAAAGGGGATGGATATATTCAAGAGAAAAAAAGTAACTGTGAAAGATTTTACAAGCGATAAATAGATGACAATTGTTATTCCTATTTCCACAGAGCCCAGAGGTAAAACAGTTAGCCAGTATGACACTCATAGTGATCCCGCAAAGGAAAACTGAGATGGGAAAAATTTGGGAGAAAACCAGGAGAGAGGGAAGTGAGAAAAGAACCCAGCGAGCACACATTCAGGATGCTGGGTAGGAGTCAACCATCAAAAACGGCAAAGAAGTCAAGGAAATGGAGGGCTGAGAAAGGGCCACTAGATTAATTAAATTTAATAAGCAATTAAAACACTGAATTTTTTGTGGTACCTGAACTTATCAAGCCATGGACTGTCAGTGATTAAGGGCTCATGAGTCTTTCTCAGTGGTGTGTGTTTGGTGACTGACAGTCAGCAAGACCACAAGTCAAATCCCACTTCATACACTCACTACTTGTATAGCTCCTAACCTGTTTGCCTTAATTTCCTGACCTCTAAAATAGGAAGGGTAATCGAACCTACATCTCAGAGGATGGTTATGAGGTAGAGGTACCGGTAAAATGCTTTTTAAGTCTTAAAGTACTGTGTAAATACTAGCTTTCACTATATCACCATCCTAATTTTCTATTTCTAAATTAGTTTTAATTGATGAGTGCCTTATAATATAGTTTGAGATTATACAGGAATATTGCACTTCTTTCATACCTTATTTCATTATTTCCCTTTGATATAAGGAATCCAGAAAATTTTCTTCCTTCTAAAAAAGTGGCTTTTTAAAAAATCTTCCCAAGTTTTATAAGTAATCCATTAGGAGCCTGACTAGTATAATACTAAGTTTACTTATCATTTTTATTATATAACTGAAGCATGAATATCACACATCTCTTCCAATGTCTCAAGATTTTTATTTCTATGAAATAGAGGGGGTTCTTAATCTGGGGTCCAAGAACTTTTTTTTTTTTAATTAAAGCTTTTTATTTACAAAACATATGCATGGGTATTTTTCAACATTGGCCCTTGCAAAACTTTCTGTTCCAAATTTTTCCCTCCTCCCCCCCCCTAGATGGCACTCCTAGATGGCAGATAGTGCAAAACATGTTAAATATGTTAAAACATATGTGAACTCCAATATATGTATACGTATTTATACAGTTAACTTGCTGCACAAGAATCTAGAAATCTAGATCTATAAAGGGAAAAAAAAAAAAAACCCTGAGAAGGAAAATAAAATACAAGCAAACATTAACAAAAAGTGTGAAAATGCTGTGTTGTGGTTCACACTCAGTTCCCACAGGCCTCTCTCTGGGTATATATATGGCTTTCTTCATCACTGAACAATTGGAACTGGTTTGAATTATCTCACTGTGGAAGAGAGCTATGTCCATCAGAATTGATCATCTTATAATGTTAGGATTCTTACAAGGTGCTAAGAATCCTAAAAGTATAAAGTCTTGTTGTTGCCTTAAGAACAAATTTTAAAAATATTTTGAAAACTATCTTTAATATAATAGGTTTCTTCCATAATTATTTTATGTATTTAAAAATATTACTATGAAAAAAAGTCCATCAGCTTCACCAGACTGCCAAAGCGGTCCATTAAAAAATATTACCCATACAAGGTTTGAGTGTCTTTTTAGGTTAACTCCCACAAATTTTTATACATTTTATAATTGTTTTTCATGGAATTCTCAACTCTTTCCTCTAGGTTTGCATATAATTACTTTATTCAAGCTTTTTAAAAATTTTCTTCTTATTTCTTCTTTTGATTTCCTGAAGTTTCCAAGGAAATCATCATTTTTATAATTATTCCTTCCATATCACAGGAGTAAAAAGTACAGCATTCCTGTCATCTGGAAAATCTATGTAAAAAATTTTGGTTTGCCCTTCGTACCAGAGGAGAAGCTTGATTTTTTTTTTCTTTTATAGGGTAAAGCACTCTACATATATTCTGAATTTCTAAATTTTTTTCTGTCATCTGCCTTGTTTGCCTTCTTTGCACGTCAAGTGAAGCTTCTGCAAAATTTTCAAAAATTTCCATTTATTATGCCAACCCACGATATACTGAAACTACAATGGGGAAAATCATGATGTGGAAGAGATAAATGTGTTTAAGGATAATTTGCCTCCTCTTTGTCAATCTTTGGTGCCTTTATATCCTGAAGGTGTTTCTCTATCTTACTATCAAAACTAACAACACACATGTAGATTATTCCCTACAAATTCTGCTCCCAGTTCTTCAATCTTTCCCATTTGCAGGACTGATCTCTTCCAATTCCACTTCAGTCACACAGAAAGATAATCAATCATACTTGATTTCCACTTCTAAAACAAATACTCTAAATTTACATTATTTCCTTATAACCTTTTATTATCCCATTTCTTTCCATCCTTATTCCCAAATCTATTTCTCATTCCCAATCTAACATTTAATTGCTCCATTTTTCAATACTTTTTCTATACCAACATCTTATTTCTGGCTATTCGCTTCCTTTCTTAATTTTTACCATGTAAATCATAAGCTCAATCCTACACTGTATCTTCTCAAATTTCTCTCTCTCTCTCTCTCTCTCTCTCTCTCTCTCTCTCTCTCTCTCTCTCTCTCTCTCTCTCTCTCTCTCTCTCTCTCTCTCTGTCTCTCTTCTCTCTCTCTCTTCTTTCTCTCTTCTCTCTTCTCTGTCTCTGTCTCTCTCTCTCTCTCTCTCTCTCTCTCTCTCTCTCTCTCTCTCTCTCTCTCTCTCTCTCTCTCTCTCTCTCTCTTTCTCTCTCTCTCTCTCTCTCTTGCTCACTCTCTCATCCTATCATGATTACACTCATTGCCAAATGCCAAGCCACCATACAACATACACCAAACCCAGAAGTCACACAATGATGCTGCCTAAATCCACTACAAATTGATGTCACATAATCTCAATGAGGCTTTCACTGCAGTAACTCTTCCCTAATTGATTCTCTCTAGCCTACTCATCTCTTTCAAAATCTTTTTTTCTCTTTTCTTAAGCTATTTTGCTTAAAAACAACAACATATCTTACCGTGCCATCCCATGACCCGATTAATGACTTCTAACAGAAATATAATCCCTTCTGTTTGTCCCTTTCCAGCCTTTCCACCTCCTGCGTACTTGGGAGCCTGACCATTTGGTGTTCTTGCCTCTCCACACACGGGACGTTCCAGCTCTGATCTGGGGGCCTTTGCGCTGTTTGGCTGCTTTGTCTAATCTGAGGTCCCTCAAGCTGCTGCTGTCTTCCCCAGTCCCCAGATCTCACGTCTGCTTTATATGTACTTTTACAGACACTTTTAAATCCTCCCAATTGCATGCCAGGTCAGAATACAATCTTCTTGTGGGGAAGGGAGCACTTTGCCTTTCCATTTCCAGCACTCAGCACATGCATAAAAGTTCCTACTAACCTCTGCAATCTCTCTTGAATGTGCATTCTGACACAGCCTCTCTGAGGGAGGCCCTCAATGCTTCCCACCTAGACTCCTGCATCAGCCCTGCCTCATTTCTCTCCTCAATCCAGCCCATCCTCCCTTTGGCTGTCAAATTAAATCTCCTAAAGCAAAAATCACTCCATGTCACCCTCATCTTCAATTCAATAAGCCCCTATCAAATATATAAGCATCTGTTTGGTAGTCAAAGTCCTCCACACCTGGGCCTCCCCTACCTTGGCAGTCTGCTTATACCTTCCTTTCCCCACTAACTCTTCAATACAATAAAGCCCACCCAGTAAAAATAACCCACCATGAAAGACTTATGAAGTCTCCCTGACACAATAAACAACCATTACTCTAGAGAACTCACGTTAACACAATACATTTTATATAGGTTTAGTAATAAATGAAAATGTTTATTTTATGAAGCAATGAGAAAGGAAGGGGATGGGGAAGGGGGAAAGAAGCTTAATCTAGTCCCCCCCATTTCGTAACAGAGAAGCTTTTAATCTTCAGAATACACAGTATGTGCTCATCATGGTCTGCTGTGCTCTTTTATCCTGAGTTCTAAAAAGCTTCATCTTGGATCAGAGATTGTGAGTTAAAAGAGACCTAGGAGGCTATCTCAGATACCCCCCCTCGAAAGCATTATTTAAGAAATCCTAAGTGAAGAGTCTTCATATCTATTAAAACCAGGGAACATAGTGAAGACAAAAAGAAGTCACCAATTGCCCCCAAAGGAAGGAAATATCTCAGGAACATGAAGACAAAATCCAGAGTTCCTACCTCAAAGAAAAAGGATGGCATGTATCCAAAAAGAAGCAGTTCAAATACCAAGGAACAAAAGTCAGGATTACACAAGACTTGGCACATTCCACTTAAGAAAGAGATCTTTGAATAACATTCCAAAAAGCAAAACGAGATTTACAAAGAAGAAAAAAATTTTCTACAAAGCTGAGTATTATCTACAGGAGGACCAGAGTTAAGGGGTGAGGAGGGAGAGAGATCTTTAATGGAATAAGAGGATTAGCAAGCATTTCTGATGAAAAGATAGAGTTTAATAATAATGTAAAATATAAAGACAAGGGTGATCCAGAGAAATCCAGAAAGGTAAATTTATTGGAGCAAATAGAAGGAGCTTTATGATGATATAATGTTGATATTCTAACAGAAGAGAAGTAAGGGTCCCTTTGGAACCCTAAGGTGTTCAAAGAGGTCCTGAGAAAGATAAGAAAAACAGGAAATGTTGATAGATTGATTCTCTTAGTGTTTGAAGAGTAGAAAAGAATACACTTAAGAAGAAAGGAAGAAGGTGGGATGATACTTGTTATTTCTCCTTACTGGAGTGAGAGAGGTATACAAACATGTATTATAAGGTGGCAGAATATACATTATATGAATTTCATCCTAATCTAAAATGAAAAACACACTTAGAAAAGAGATTGTTGCAGAAATGCATCAAACTCTATTGGAAAACAAGTGACATTGTGGAAAATGGTGGATATTAAGTGGGAAAATAATGTGGGGGGGAGGGAAAAGTTACAAGTAAACAAACTTTTAAAATCTGATGAGAGAAATAAAAGAGTTACTCACCTCCAGACACAGAGGTGATGGATATACAGCACAGAGATCTACATTTATAGGCATGGCCATTACGTGAATTTCTTTTGCTTGACTGAGTATATATATAGGGTCACTGTTTCATTTTTTCTCTCAGTTTGGGAAGGCAATTGTGACCCCAAAAATAAGAGAGTCATTGAAAACTTTTTTTTAAAAAATGCTTATAAGAGAAAAGAAGGCAATTCAGAAGGAAATTCTAAATATATATACTTTACTATATGTATGGTTTAAGTTAATCATAAAAAATTAAGACAATTTCCAATAAAATTCTTTTTGTGTTCTTTTACTCCTCTATTCATGAAAATGTTCTTTTTCACATTTAAATTTAAAATGTCATAAATTAAAATTTAAAACTTAAAAATTTAAGTTGAGGAGGTCTGAAACGGCAAAAGCTATCTAATGTCGCATCATAGAATAGAGGAGAAGCTGGGTTATATAACAGGTTATGTCAGTAAAACAAACTCTGCCAAGTCCAACCAGACTTAAAAAACTTTAAATATAAATCTAGCAATGGTCTATCATACAACTCCTTTAGATGCTTGTTTGTTTAAAGCATAGAGACCAGAATGTAATATTTGTAAAGAATAGACAGTTTAGTCAATGAATTATACTACACAGAATCTTGTTTCTAGAACTTGCTTTATTTGAACAAATAAGAGCAGCTCTATAACCTTCATTTCCATTTTAATAAATAATGATAAAACTGTTTTAAACTTCCTAATACCAAACATCAAAACAAAATCTTCAAGAATATCCAAGCACATTGCAAGGGGTCATTTATAGATTGGATCTACTCCAAATAAAAGGGACTATCATCATCCCTAGGGATTACTCCAACTTTGTGCTCTCTGAAAACCTGCTTTGCTTCATAATCCCTCCCTCCTCAGAACATCTTTTGCTTCACTGTGGAAATTGAGGCCAGCTGCTATGTACTCCTCCTCCTCCCCCACTTGCAATACTTCAAAACCGCTCTGCACCTCCACCAGTTCTCACTTCCTTAGCCCAAGCTAACCTTCTTATCTGTTCTTTTATGCACATCTCATTCTATCTTATCTAGAAATCAGTTCTTACAATTATTCCAATCTGCCCCCACCTTCATTCTCTCCCTAAACAATGCCTCCTTCCCTCCTGCCCAGATCAGTTGCATCCTAGGGGAAAAAATTTTCACTTGATCATACCATGCATTCAAGGCAGCTTCCTTTTTTTCTTTCTTTTCACGGCCAACCTCCCAGATTCATCTCTAGTTACTTCTACTTCCTCACTACCTCCTCATTTTTTAGTTTCTTGAAATCTAATTTCTAACCCCACTATTCTACTGAAACTGTTCTATCAAAGGTTATCAATTACCTCAACTGCTAAATCTTAATGGCTTTTATTCAATGCTTACCCTCCTTGGCTTTGTGTTCAGTTTTTGACACTGCTGATCACTCTCCCTCCTAGACATTCTATTCTCTCTTCTCTTGGCTTCTGCGAGGAAATCTTCACTCTTATATGTCTGACCACTCCTCAAAGTCCTGTTCTGGATCATCATTCATACCCCTGATCCTAAAGCATGTGGATCACCAAAAAGCTATTCAAAGCCTCTTTTATACTAACACTCCCATGAGGGTTTCATCTACCCCCTGTGAATTCAGTGATCATTTCTACACAGATGAAATGCTAAATTGAACTTCTCAGTTACTACCTAAAGTAAAAATAGCTAGGCTTTATATAATGTTTTAATATTTTTAAATTCATTACCTCATTTTATCCTCACAACAATCCTAGAAGATAGGTATTAAAGGCATTACTGTGTCAATTTTGCAAATAAATAAATCCAAACTCTATGTCTGCTTGGCAATAGACTGTAAGCTTCCTGAAGGGAAGGGTTATTTGATTTTTATTTTTGTATCTCCAGAGTGCTTGACAGAAAGTAGACTCACTGATCAAGTGACCAGGATGACAAAGATTCTTCTAAATGACCACAGCAAACTTTGAATTAGGTCTCAAATTAAAACACAGAACTCTTTTTTACAATATCATCATAATATTTTCAAGAACTATTGCCAAAAATGTTAGAATATAGTACTACATCACTTTAATATTACTATATCACTTTAAAACAGCACTGTATCAAGGAATATAGTTACTGTTTCATTAAATGACTTCATAGAATTTAATATATTTCCATGGAAAATCTGAGCCATAAAAACACTGTTTTTCCAAATCTGATGAACACAAAATGTATCTAGAATTTTTTTTTTTTCTTAGAATAAGTAAATTTATTTTAAAACTTCCTGATTTGGTAAATATACAGGTCTTACGTTCTTTAAGTTTGCCATGGGCTATTTTTTAAACTTAATTATACTTATTATTCTATAATTTTAGATTCATTCTTTTCTACTGCCACCTTTGGCAAGAACTTTGAGTAAACTCAAGTGACAGAATTTCCCAAAACCAGCACTACAAACACCTTCCTACAAACACAGTTTTACTCATGGGTGTAATTTGGAAAGCCACCCAACCAACATAGCAGCACAGCGCTTCCAGACAACACAGGCATCTTGGCATCTGTGCTGCTGCCCACCTCTTGCTACTGTTCACATTTCCAAACTCCCTCTATCACCCGGTTGGGTTAATCCACTCAGTTTTGGGACATCATTAAGCCAGAACTACCAAAGATAGAAGTCGAACAGCATCTCTGCATTCTATAACTAGCTGACCCAGGACACATCTGCATCCCAGCCAAGCATTCTACCAAGACACTTAGTAGAAAAATCAGGTGTGTGAAGTAGCCCCAAACTCCCTCTCTTCTTTTCTACCATTTTTCCCCCTCAGTGAAACACAATCAAATCAACATGACTGGAGAGGCCATGAAAATCTACTGCCTTGTGCTGAATGGACTTCTCAGAAGGCTCTGGCAATCATTAAACTTCTGAGAATTGTAGACCTCTAAGACAAGAAAACACAGAGAAGGTGTCAAGCTGCACTGATAGAGGGACTTTCCTCAATAGGGGACTATACTAGTGCTGTCCCAGTACTTAACCCTTACTTGTACAGTTTCATTTCAAATCCTTGGAATTCAGGTCATAGATAGACTAGATCAAAGCTCCTTCTCTTGGGTATCACCTCCATGTCAGCTTGATTCCTCCCTGCTCCCATTCCCCAGAAACTTCCATTTTGCACTTTTATTACAACCTATGAACATTCCTTTTGTTTTTAATAAACTGACCATAATAATAGCCCTTTGCTTGAATAATCCTCCCATGGCTCTCCTCTGAAGGCAGAGTTCTCCCTGATCATCCCTCCCAGTCAGAAAGGGATCTTCCCTCCTACTCTGAACAAAACAGACCAAGAGGGGAATGTGCACACTTCCCGGTCCTCAGCGTCACTTGCAAGCCCTTGATTCAGATAAATCTTCTTTTCAGATTTATTCTGTAGCCCTTATATAAAACCCAATTCAGAACCAGACAGCTATTATAAATTTATCCCCAATTTCTTTTAAGTACTAATCCCAAATCACCAGCTCATCTTTTTCTCACTTCATGGTTCTATTTTCCATTATCTTTAATTCAGTTAAATGATGTACGATCCTAAAATCACCCTTGTCTTCAATTTGGTAATTAGAGGTAGACAGAGAAGATAGAATACAGTGATAGGAAGACCTAAGTTCAAATCCAGCTTCAGACATTATTAGCTGTGTGAATCTCGGCAACTCAGCCTCTGTTTGCTTCCTTGACTGTAAAATGGGTATAAAAGCATCACTTACTTCCCAGGGTGGCAGTGAAGACCAAATGAGATAATAATTGTAAAACATTAATCATAATGTAATGTAATCATCATGTAATCATTTTTCCTTACTCTCTCATTTCCTACAGACAAATTAATAAATTCTATCAATTCTACCTCCACACCACTTTTAGATCTATCCTTCCCCTTCTCTCCACTGAGAGTAGCGCCAGTCCCCCTGCTACTGCTGTAACAACCTCCTGACTAGTCTGCCTAGTCTCTATAAAGGCTTTCTAAATCTTTCTCAAACCTTTCTTTCTCCAATAGCTGCTCTGATCATGTCACTGTGAGTCCTCTCCTGAAGAAGCTGCAGAATACAAACTCTTTGGAAGTTTTTTTTTATAATCTGGCTCCATCTTACCCCTCCAGGATAAGAACAAAACTCTCCCTCCCACAGAGTTAGGCTTATGTGTGGTTTCTGGGGAAACAATGCTATCTGCTCCATCACTATCTCTCTTCAGAAGGTCTTTCCAGATTTCCCAAGTTGTTAACAAGCCCTTCCTATCTCTGTGTATTCACTCTGTATACAGTAAGTTCCCTTTATCAGTGGAGACCACAGAGAAGAAGCACTTCAGGCCTAGGCCCCCAAGGCCACACCTGGGCAGCTCTGATTTTTAGCAAGTTCTTCCTGATCACTGAGCTTACACTCAAGTCTTTGCAACTTCTGCCTCCCTGTTTCTAGTTATACCCTATGTGAATACACAGAACAAATCTAATTCCTCTTCGACATTATGGTCCTTCAATTTTTTTTTTTTTTTTAATAACCATCATGTCTTCCCCTAAATTTGTAACTGGCCTAGAGCCCAGACAATACCTAAAACATGAGGTCCTGAATGAATGTTTTTGATTTGTCTGATTGATAGCAGTGGCAATAATGAAATTATTTATTAGCCTAAGTGAAAGGAACACTATTAGGCTGCTGCCTTTTGAAGATTAATTTAATTAACTTTCCTTGTTCCAGGGTATCCAATATTTCCTTAAACAACCCAGCTGGCATACTTTCTCTAAGATTTCAGAGCCCTGATAGACTAAACCATATTGTTTTTACACTGATATATTTACAAACTGCTGAAAAAGAATCTGTAAATTTTACTTTTCAGATCTCATCCCTCAGTGTCAGCAACAAATGTGTCCTTTTTGTTAACTAAGACATCAAAACTCTATGCATGTAGAATAAATTTGGAGCATTTTTATCTTCTCAGTGCATCAATATTATTAAGTAAGGAAAGAAGGTAATTCCAAGGTATATAGTGTTAACAGAACAGAACCCTTTATGATTCTTTTTTTTTTTTTTTTTTTTTATGCCCTTCAGCTTTCTGGTCTGTGATTGGACCTTTTGAGAAACAATTGGTTCAAGTCTTGTAAGTAATAAAGTGATAATTAACAATAACTATATTCCTAGAGAAGATAGCAAAAACAGCAGTAGCTTATGTTTAAACTGAGAAAGTTATCTTATCCTCATAAAACCTAAGATAAATAAAGAGCATCTAGAAAGATATTTAAGATCTCTTTCAACTCAAATTCTGATTTTGTAATTTTTTTCAAAATCACATTAGACTATTTGGTGAAGCATGGGATCCATTAAAGCTCAAATTTGTAAAAACAAAACTTCAAAGTAATGAGAGATGTGGCACCTTTTATACCAAGAAATTCAAAACACATTGTACAGAAAGTAATACAATAGTCATTCACTAATTTTCAAAACCTTTAAGACTGTATTGTATCCTCAACAACATACCTCTATGGAGATTCTATTATAAGAAACATGGAGAATATGTATGTTATCATTCTCAGAAACCACCCATTTGGGTTTGGATTGTGGGGGGAAAGGAAAGGGAAGAGGGGACAGGAAGAGAAAAAATTGGTAAGTAATACAGTCATAAGCCTAAATCACATTTTTACTAATAGCACCAAAATTTTCCTTCCTTTTTCAAAAGCCCCCAATTACATACACAACATGTGTTCTATTATTGTTATAATCAGATTCATGCAACTTTTAGCATGCTCATTAAAAATACATGTTATTGATGAGGAAAATCTGATGATCAACAGACACTCACTGAAAAAAAAAATCTGTCGTAAAGTAACTCACACTGCATTCTGACATATGCTTACCTTTGTTAAGGTCACAGGCAGTTGTTCAGAAGTATGTGACTAGCAGGCAGAAACCTCGATTATTATAGAAAGACTCTAGCCTCATTATTGTTAGATTGCTGACAACAAAGATTTGAGACTAGACAAAACATGGAAAATAATGAGTTTCTATTTCTATAAACTTATAGTGCTAACTGTTCAAAATCAAACCAAAAACAATTATGCTTAAATCACAAAGACAAAATTTGTTGGTTTACTCTTTATTCTCCTCAATCTTCTAAGAAAAATAAAATTATTTCACAGAGAATACATTTTTAGAAATGGCCCAAGAAGAAATTTGCTTACCCACACATATTTTAGAAAAGTTGGGGTTTTCCCCTTATTTTTGTCAAAGAATAAGTGAAATTTAAAAAAAAGAAAATCTTTAATGGGAAGGTGTGTCTTAAACTTAAGAGTCCGTAGCATCTGTTGTATTCTACAGCAAGTAACTCTCAAACTCAGTAAAATGCTCAGATTGTTGAGCATCACAAATACATGTTAGCATTTTTAAAAACTTTATTATGTCAAAATATTTACTATACATACCCCTATAATATTAAAGTAAAAGCAGACGGGACTATGAGTGAATGGAACTCATATGTAAAAGTACACCATCCCTATTTAAAAGTACAACATTAGCCAGTACATTGTGAGTTGTTTCTCACCCAATTCTTCAAAGACACACAATTGATTATCCTCTCCTCTTCCTGGTTCTATCCTGTCTTTGATTACTCCTTAACTGTCTGCTTTACTTTATTTCAAACTATAAGTCTTTCTCCTCAGACTATCCCTGAAAATACTACTCTTCTCTACCTACACTCACTTCCCCTTAGTTAACTCATTCCCCTTGGACAAATTATAATTTATAGGAATTAACTTCAAATTTACATATTTAGTACCAATCTTCAAGCTGTAATGCATGTCTCTGTTTCCAATTGCCATGTTAGCTTTATGTGGATCTGTGTTGTCTGTTCACACTTGTCACATCCAAAATAAAATTCATTGACTGCACCAAAAATATCTTCCCTTCCCCACTAGTCTTTCACTATTAGTAACAACATGTTCTTTGAACTTTTTAAGGTTAGAAACCTTGGGAGTTGGTCCTTCAACCTCTATACCTTATCTGGCACTCAATCTAGTTGATTTTTCATTAAAAATATCTCCTGCATTCACATATTCTCCTCTATTTCTATTACTATCATCACTAAAGCCTCCAATTCCTTTATCTATTAACCTTAAACACCACTGTCAGACAATTTTTACTTAGTTGCAACTTTAATCATTTCACTCAGCTCAAAACTCTGTAATAACTCCCTGCATTAAATCCAATTTCTTATCCCTAGATTTTCCTTAAACTGGTCAAATGCTTCATTTTCTAGTCATCTTAAATCCACATCCACATCCTCTGTTCTAGTCAAATGACTTTATTATCTCCTGAATGCTTCATGTTCTTATTTGCCTCTCCCCCTTTACTCAGGTGTTTGGCTCACTTTCCCTACTAGCTTCCATCTGTCTCATTCTCATCTTCCAAGGATTAGATCAAGTTCCAACTATTTTGTGAAGAACATTAGTGTCCAATGGTCTACTCCCTTTTTCTGATTTGCTACTGTGCCATGATCAGCGGTTAATAATTTAGTACTTAAATGTTTTTTAAATGTTTCATATGTACAAATATTCTCTCCTCAACTATACTGAGTTTTTAATAAGGACTTATACTTCAAACATAGTATGTATTCAAACAAAACCTGCTAAGTGAAGACCCAAATAAATTTCCTTCTCCCAGTTAATAGATTTGTCCCTTCATTACTTGTACTTCTGTCCTTTACTCCTTTGATTAAAAAAAGAACAAAAAAGATTACTTAAGTAATCCGAAATGAATTGTGAAATTGGAAGGATTTATATAGGATTCACATTCTTCAATATGCTTTAAACTTAAGAGTGAAGCTAAAGGTCAAAAATTAGATTAAAAAAAAAAGAAGAAGAAGAAAGACTAAGTGCTACAATAAGCATGACTAAAAACACTGGTTAAGAAAATCTTCATGTGCCCAGTAACTACTTGATATAATATATAGAAGTCAGTTAACCTGAACTTTGATTATTATACTCCACAGAAGAGAGAGAGACTGAATATCCATAGAAAGAAAGAAAAGAGCTTTCTAGACAGGATCCTTGTCTATCTCAAAGATATGGCAGTTTATTTTTTGTTTTGTTTTGTTTAATATTCTCCCAGATGTCAGAAAGTAACTTGGAGTCTTAAACCTAAGATGGCCAGCTAGGTGGCCCAGTGGATCGAGTGATAGGCCTACAGTGAGCAAGAGTCATCTTCCTGAGTTCAAATGTGACTTCAGACACTTACTGGCTGCATGATTTTGGGCAAGTTATTTAATCCTGTTAGCCTCAGTGTCCTCATTTGTAAAATGAACCAGAAAACGAAATGGCCAACCCATAACTTTGCCAAGAAAATCCCAAAAGGGGTCACAAAAGGTTGGTCACAACTGAAAAAAAGATTGAACAACAAAACTAAACTATGTTTAAAAGAAATGAACTGCATAATCCAGTGGTCCTCAAACTTTTTAAAATAGAGGGCCAGTTCACTGTCCCTCAGACTGTGAGAGGGCCGGACTGTAGTAAAAACAAAAACTCACACTCTGTCTCTGTCCCTCAGCCCATTTGCCATAACCCAGCAGGCCGCATAAACATCCTCAGCAGGCCGCATCTGGCCCACTGGCCGTAGTTTGAGAACCCCTGGCATAATCAAAGCTAATCTAATTTGTATAACTATATACCTTCCAACCCTGTTGCAGCTATATCAGTAAACAAAATAGTATAATGAAGAGGGTTTAAAGAAAATAAAAGAATTATTTGAAAAATAATCAAACAATCAACACATTTGGAGAGAAAGGGTACTAAAAAAAATAAAAGAAGAACAAGTTCTGCTTCCATATTAAAAAGGAGATTGAATAAAATATTAGTCCTGTTTGGAGTAGAATTGGATGTTAATAAATATTTTATGCTTGCATGCATTTTAATGCTCAGGACTGTAAGCAAAAGTCACTCTCTCCCCACCCCTCAAAGATTAAGAAAATTCAGTGCAACACTTCCATACGCAATGTGCTCCCAATAGTTGTAATAACAAAAAACAATCTATTGTTCAAAACAAGCCCATGGATTCTAAATAGTGAATCACAAACAGTGACAAGTGGCCAGCCCTCATTTTTACCTTCTGGAGAAGGTTCTGCTACTGTACTTCCAAACTTGAGGTATCCCTTGAGTCTGTGAACATAGCAGAGGAAAAATGTAGAGCAATTCAGGTGTGTAGAAAACCATAAGAAGGCAATTCTGCACAAATTCACACTCAATTTTTGAAAAGCATATCTTGCAAATTACAATGAAAACATGACATAGTTAATTACATTCTGGAAAACATTCTACCTTACAAATGAACCTGATAGTGAAAATATGTATTCTCAGAGATTTTATGAAGAAAAAAGTACAGAAGGATATAGTGGTGATGCAGCTAATGTATGTACACTTTCTTGACACAAATTATTAACTACTGTATCCCGAGAGCTGACAAACAAGGTATTAAAAGGTACATAAAAGAAATTCAAGACCATCTGAAATGCAAATATCTTCCCCCCCAATACAAGAGATGTAATTTATCCATCTTTAAAACAAAAACAAATAAACAAAAATTAGACATCATGGGTTCTTGGGTCCTCCAATTTCTAAGATTACTCTGTTTCAAATCCCTCAATTTCATAATTCTCAACAGGAAAAGTGAAAAATGAAGGGAAAAAATTAACATACTCAGACAAATCCCTGATACCCATCTTTATGGAAAGGAAACAGTAACCAGATGATCATTACTCAGAAACTAATAACATTTTATGACCTCCAAACTTACTTATTTGACTACTTCTGTATACCACTGAGTTATTTGATTAAAAGAGAGTCAGCAGCAGCCTGTAACTGAAAGTACATAGATTAATTTTTATTTGTAGAAAATTCCTAAATTCTAAGTCCTTAAATTAACTTTTAATCTACTTGATTAATAGAGACTTAACCTGAGCAAATGCTATAATCTACTCTGTATTTAAGAAAAAAGAAGGGTTTTTTCATCAGAGGTCCCAATCACAACACTTCTAATATTCTGTATGTATATACTATCCAAAAAGCAGACCTTACTCTATGGACACAACATTGCATAAAATGAAAAATGAATACTTTCTTTCCTGAAGAATATGTTTATCTTTCAAAAAAGAATATTATAGAAAAGTTTATAAAAGCCAAAATTTTAAGAAAACAACAGATAAATATACAAAGCATTAAATTTTTTCTTAATGTCTCATAATGTTACTTTTTCCACAGCTATCAAAACAGTGTAGAAACCCACCAAAAGAATGATACAGTAAAAATACCATTGCATCCAAAACAAAGAAGTTCTTTACACTAAATGCTGTTTACAAGTTCCAGATGACAGCCCAAAGTAATAGATCCTGTTGACCTGGTGATGACAAATTCTCACAAATAACATGATAAAGTACTTGCACTTGTTCCATATCCACCTGAAAGCTCAGAAAAATGCCATATTACAGATTATTTTAAACAGCTGACTAGAAGAGGTTTTACTAGAAGGAAAGAGCATGATGCAACAGAAGAGCAGGTTGGACTTAGAAGCAAAGCCCAGATTCAAAGGCTAGCTACATCTTACTGTCCAATCTTGGGAACGTGAACTAAGTTTTCTAGTCCTCAACTTTCTTAACTCAAAAATTAAAAGGCTTGGCATAAACAAATTTCCAGGTTTTTTCTGGCTATAACTCCACAATTGCCATCATGTTTTTGGCAACAAAATTCAACAGACTTAAATATGAACATTCCTTCCAACCACATGTTAAGTAAGTCAACTTCACTAAAAAAAGAAAAGAAAAACAAAAAAGAAATACCAGATGTCTATAGCATATTGTTTGTGGTGATTAAACAAAGTTGGTCTCTGAAGACTTTTTTTGTAACATGACACTTGCCTCTCTGGAGCATTTTTCTCCTCAAGGTATTAGAAACAGAAAAAACTTACTAATGTTGTAAATTAAAGTTTTTAAACAAAAGAAATAGTGATGAAAACACTGTATCCAGAAACTATAAAGTCACTAACATTATTAACAAAAACTTCCATTACAGTGCAAGTTGGCACCCTCTCAGCAAATCAGTCTTTAAAAAGGTTCTGAAGAACACTGAGAGATTATATGATATGTCCAGGAGGAAGAATTTGAACTCAGCTTTTCCTGGCTTTTAAATCAGCGTTTATCTACCTTCTTCTAAAATCCTTTGTGAAAACTATATCTACAAAACAATTTCAAAGGGAAGGACATTAAAAGTCATTTATCTATTAAGGTGCTCCCATGTGCCAAGCACTGTTCTTGGTGAGGAGGGTAGAGAAATAAAACTAAAACTGGCCCTGCCTTCAAGAAGTATAAATTCTATTGAAGGAAATAACGACACAACAAAGGGAAGGTGGGTGGATGGATTCAATAAATGAATGATACAAGTGAATACAAAGTATAAAGAATCAGGTCAAAATCAACCTATCCCATTTAGCCCAAAAATATTTCTCCACCAAGAACACATCTTTAAGTTTGGTCCTGACATATTTATGAAGTGAAAATAAATCCTAGTCAATCAATCTACCCAATCCTTGAGATTAAATGTGAAAAGTCCTTGAAAGTTCTTGGATAAGGGGATGTTCTAATTAGTACATGACTTAGGTATAAGTGAGATAGACTGGCACAAAATCGCCCATCTCACTCCCTCTTCCAGAGTCATCAAAATCCAGTGGCAAGACAGAAGTCGGGACCGCTGATGATCCAGGACACAGGAGATGACTTTAGAGTCCGATGTCTGATGAGGCTCTAAGTGCTCCACAGCACCTGTCTTAGCCAGCTTGAGAGAAGGAAATTTGATAAAGTCCAGTGGGGAGATGTATAAAATCAGAGAACTAGTTCAGATCCCAAGAAATTCAAGCAAACAAGAAGACTAAATCACAAAGTACTTAGGAAAGAATAAGTTGTAACAAGATCAAAAAAGAAGGAGGGGTTTGGGTTGTAAAGGTCTCAGTGACAAAGTGTAACATGCTGTTGTCTCCAGAAGCTGCAGATCTCTCTCTGGGAGGAGATCTGCTGTGTCAACCCAAATCTCTCGGACAGATTCTTCTTCCTGTAGAGAGCCGACTTCCCTTCCTGCAGAGAGCAGCCTCAAGTCTAGTCCAGACAAAACTCCCTTTTCCTCCAGAGCTAACCTCTTTTATCCTCCCAGAGAATGGGTGTGGGATAACACAAGGGCTTCTGGGAAGAATTACTTCAACAAATGAAGTTGCTCCTCCTAAGCATGCAAGCTCTTCCCCAGGAATTCAAAGGGGTTGAACTCCCAGTAAAGGCCGGAACTAGAAAATTGTTAAGTACCGACTTAGCACTTAGTAAGAACCTAACAACAAAGGAGGGATATTTGATCTTAAAGGTGATAGGATTCTACTAACTTGGAGGGTAACATGATCAGATCTGAGTTGGAAGAGTACTTTGGTGCCTCAGTGGAAAATGGACAGGATTGAGGAGAAACTTGAGTCAGGGAAATCAACTTAGTTAAGAAGCTGTAAGATTGGGAAGACAGTGAGACCTTCAACAATAATCCGGAAGCTTGGAAGAAGGAAGGAGGAAAGCCAATGAGTTCAATCTGGGACATTAAGATTGAGATGTCCAAAAAACAACTGAAGCTGCAAATGTGAAAATCAGTATAAACAGATTTGAGAATCCCCAACATAGAGATGATAATTAAATCTGTGGGAGTCGATGAGATCATCAAGAAAAATAATACAGAAGGGAAAGAGAAGAGGATCCAAGACAGAGCCCTGAGGGACATCAAAGACCACATTCTCAAGAAATTTAACTATAAAAGGGAGGAAAGCTATATAGCATGATAGCAAGCAGGGATGGATGGATCAAGTAAGGATTTTGGAGGGTAGGGAAGGATGTCTGGATAAGTTGGAACATTGTGCTAGGTGCTGATTATATAGACAAAAATTAAATAGTTCATGTCCTAAACACATCTTAATTCTACCAGATGAGATAACAGGTAAATAAATAAGGATACACAAAATATCAAAGATAAATCCAAAGGGTTGTTTTGTTTTTGATAAAGAAGAAATTGGTATCTGGAAAAATTAAGAATAGTTATTTAAAGAAACGGAACCTGTAGAGGGCCAATATTGAATAAGTCTATGAACAGCAAGAGTCAAGCCCAGGTCTTACTTGAGACTTACTCTCTATTCAAATGAACTACTCAAACTATGGGCTCACCATCTCACTAATAATTGTAAAGATACACTTGGTAAATTCAGGATAATCTTGATGGAGAATGCATGTGACAGAAACAAGGCATTTTAACTATAAGATGAAAGATATACTTGGTAAACTGGGACAGAAAAAGGCATTTTACTATACAATGAATCAAAGCCATAGGAGGTAAATACCTTGCTATGATAATTTCTGCTCTATAGTGATAAATATCACTACAATTCTGTTTACAATTCTGTGGATGTCACTGAACATCACAACTGTGCTATTTGAAATTCTGTGGTGACAGGTACTGATAGTTAAGGGGGATACAGAAATGTCAAAGTGTGGATTGTGCATTGACTCTGAAAAGCAAATGATGCTAGTGACACCAGACTGAAAAGCAGAAAACCCTGGCCCTCGGACTATAATAAAAGGAAGACTGCACAGAATATCTTCCTCCTGGTCCTTGGTTATTCCTTCACACTCCCAGAGAAGGGAGAGATTCCTTTGGCTGGACCACAAAAGCGGAACAGTGAATAATAATATTAGATAATTGGGGAGAATAGAATGTGAAAGACTGTAAAAACAAAAGAAAAGAAGTTATATTTGATCCAAAAGGCAACAAGGCACTCCTGGAGTGGAAGAAGCAATGAAGTGACGTGTATTTGATTTAAGAAAATTGTTGGGATGCTGCTGGTAGGATATAACTGAAAAGAACAGGAGGAAGAGAGGCAAATTACTGCAAGAGAGCAGACAAGAGGCAATGAGGACCTGAGGAATAGGCAAGGCTTAGTGAGGGAAGGAATCCTGAGTGAGATGTGGCAGAGACAGAAAGGACAAGATTGAGCAAATGACTGAACAAGGGGGCAGCCTGACAGCCCAAGGCTAAGAACACCACGGGGGCGTGGAGGGGGGGGGGGACACCTAGATGACAGCCCCATGAAAGAAGGACCCACAAGCTTCAAAGGCCCGACAGTCTCTCCTTCAAAATCTGTTGTAACTTCATATAATTTTGTTACAGGAGAAATTATTTTTTTTAAATTACTGGTAAAGCAGAAGGAAACACAGAACATATATGATGCAATAGAACTGTATACCCCAGATCTTTGGGGGGCGTGGACTTGAGTTAGAAAAACCCTAAATCTCAACCTCCCCCAACCTTTGGAAGTATTTCCCCGGGAACGAAGTAGGAGGGTAGGGATCCTCCCAAAGATTGGGAGGGGTTGAGATTTAGGGTTTTTCCAACCCAGGTCCACCCCCCCCAAAGATCAGGGGTATACAGTTCTATTACATCATATAAATAAATAAAGTTCACTTTTCTCTGCGATGAGAGTATGAGCAGCCATGTCTTTGCATCCCCTACAATGCATGGCAGCATATCATGCACAAAATCTTCATCCAACATATAACTGTTTGTTGTTTCACTGACTTTACATTCATATAGTTGGAATTATTAGTTTTTTTTTTTTTTTTCTTAGCAGTTCTCGGCATTTCCTTGCCTAATAACATATTCTTTCAATACAACTGATCAGGGTTGGAATCTAAATAGAAATACTGTGTATTAGATACCTCTGAAGAGTGATCAATTCTACAGCCCCTTTTCTTTCCCAAACAAATAAACTAACCAGCCATTATTCGCCTATACTTTAATATAATACCTATCAAAAGAGCTAGAAGAGACATACTTTTATATAAAATTCTACTTTCATTAGAACTACATCATATCACAAATAAAAATCTACTTTAGAGACAGCTACTGCCATAATCTTTCTGAAGGTTAAAAATTTAACAATCCTTATTATCAGCAACTTATTCTTTATATCTAATACAATACAATATTAATATTCAGAAGACTTAGGTTCTAACTTTGGTCACATCATTTAAACAACTTTAACAAGTAACAAAAGCCCACAGCCTTATCTAAAAATAAGGATAACTTTATCTGCCATAAATTTCTCACAAATTTGTTAAGGGCATAAAAAGACAATGAATGTGAAACTTTACTCTCAATCATAAAGCATTATCCAAATGTAAAGTATCATTGTATTTGACCAAAACTTCCTCTAATAAACTGGGAACTCATTTGCACTTCTGTTATCTTCAAAGGGGACAAAGAGAAGACCATCTCAAGATAAGACGTTTTTATTTACTTAAAAACTAGTATCAAATTGAATTATATCATTTTCTTCTCTCCATATGAATGAATAACTCAGATCTTTATAATTCCCCTCAAAAAAGTAATAATTTAATAGCATTTTCCCAAACTTATTCTAAGATTTCAGATTATAACCTTTTTAAATTCTGAAGCCTAGAATCGTACACCATGTTCTTAAAAAAAAAAAATTAACTACTCTACTGTAGGAAAGATTACTTCACAGTTCTTAGGAATACTATATAACATATTGACCTATTACTCAGTATTCTTGCTTACAAAGTACAATGCTAATGAATAAATGTTTTTCACTATGAAACCTAAAATTCTCTCATATAATATTGTACATAGTTCTTTCCAATGCCATATTTTAATTCACTTATCACACTTATCAAAATCACTGTGAATTCTCATATGAAATTCTAAAATCACTCACATTGAACAAGACTGCTTTCACTGAACTGCTGTCATTTGCAAATCAAACAAATAAATGGAATTTTCATTCAATATAATAACAAAAATAACAGCCTATGAACCCAATACAAACATACCTGTACAACTTTATTTCACCCCAACGAACAATTATTTAGCAATAAACAATCTCTAGAATCAAGAGACTCTTGCTGTTTATTGTATCATGGGCCCTTCAAGCAGTCTGGTGGAGCTTTTAGACTCCACCCTGGAATAACATTTAAAATATTAAAATAAATATTCAAAGACAAACATTAGATAACTGCTATTTTCATAGAGCTAATGCTCTAATTGGGGAAGAATAACCATAAATGAGGAAAGAGTTCATGCCAAGATGGAATGATCACATGGTCCTTAGATTCTGGTAGAAAAGTAGTAGGCCAAATGGCAAAGTCCTGAAGACTTTGGGAAACAATGGCAGGACAAATAGTCCCAGGACAAGAGAACAGTGGCTCCAAGACTCAGAGCAAACTGAAGATCTGGGAAACGTACAGAAGAATTGGGGATGGAGGACTTAAATCAGCATCCATCTCAGAGCACATATCATTCAATACAGTTGTGAAATAAATGCCAGTTTTAAGAACTATAAGAAACTTATATAGTAATAAAGATTGATTATCCAAATGAATTTATCATTCATTGCTTTTCCCTTCTCTGTGTACTAAACATTCTAACCTCTACTTTGCCAACATTTGGGAAGAATTAGGAAAAGGAGACAGAATTTAAATCAGTCAATTTGGTCAAAAAATATCAAAGCTATTGACAATTATTAGATTCTAGCATTTCTTTAGTATTTTAATATTTGCCTCTCAAAACCATAAGTTACTCAAAAAATGTTTTATTTAAACAAAAATGTATCTTAGTGACTGATAAACTAAATATGTCCATAAGTAAATTAAACCTTAAAATGCTGAAAACTTATCACCAGACACTGGTGATTTATTATTGACGAAAAAAATTCTTTCACTAAATGTTTTGGGAAAAACACAAGTTAGCAAAAAATAAATGGGGAAAAAATGAAAAGTTTTGATCTTGACATTTTGAGCTTTTCTTACCTTCTGATGTTTTCCATCTTTTCCATAAGTCTTCAACAGTAATATGTTTATCTTCTCTATGCAGATGGCTATGTTTATTAGTAGCATCCTTATATTTCATATCTTCTCTGATAAACTATAGAAGAAGAAAAAAACTAGGTTAAATGCTAGTAATCCTAGAAGGAAAATTAAATGTTATTCTTAATGAACCATTGAACAGAACAAATACTCAACTGTACTGCTAAAGGAAAAAAAAAGTCTTATACTTTATTATATATGGAGAGGATTAGATATCTTCTGAAGTTGCCTCTAAAACTGAGAATATCTAGACACCAGAAAAAACTAACTTTGATCCAAACAGAAGGAACATAAGGCTGATGAAAGGCAGAAGCAGATAATGACTGACTGAATCAATCCCTAGTCAATTCAAGAAACAGAATATCTAGTTGTTTAAATGGCACCTTAGTACTAGCAAGGGGCAGTCAAATTAAAAAACACTTTACTTCTTCAACCATGAAACTTCTTTTGGAAATGGAAAACATTAAGGTTCTTTTTAATTTATATTATTGATATTAATATTTTATTTTCATTTATATTAAAATTTATATTTATATTATATTAAAATTTATATTTATATTATATTAAAATTTATATTTATATTATATTAAAATTTAAAGGAAGTTTTTCAGACTTCTTTTAAAATAAATTCCCAATTCTTATTTTTAAAAAACTGATGAAATATTTTAATGCTTTAAGTTTATAATAAATAATTTTTGAGAAAAGATTATTTAAATAATTCCTAGTCACAGTATACTCCCAAATGCACTTCAATATATATACTTATACTATACAGGCTCACATATTTAATGTTGGAACGGAACTAAGAGACAATCTAGTCCACCTCGCCTCCACTCTCTCTTTTTCCTGTTTAAGAGGAATGGCAGTTCCAGAATGTAAGGTGATTTGCCCAGTTATACAGATTCCAAGCAGCAGAGCTCTAATTTGAACCATGCACTCATTCTACTGTGTCACAATGTCTTCTTAAAGTTATTTCTTATTAAGAAGATAGTGTCCAAAGGTATTCTATTATTTAAAACATTTGTATTTTGCCCTTTCTAAAACCAGATAAATGGTGGCAGCAGCAGCAACAAGCAGTGGTGGCATCAAAGTTAAAGTCAAAAGTAGTCAAAAGTAAGTGGAGTATTGCCATCAGATTAGAAAAACATGATTTTCACACCTCAGAATCTTACTCCATCCATAATCTCAAATAAAGATATTGTATAAACTACAAAATAATTAACTTTACTTATTTTGTTCAGAAAGTCAGTATATAAGTATAGTAGAAAGAGTTGGCTTCAAGGTTGGAAATACTGATGTGTACTGACTATGTGATCCTGGACCAGTGCATTAACCTCTTAGTACATAAAGCCGCTCTAAGACAGTAAGTTGCAGAGATGGTGGTGGCCTGCATTGGTAAGGGCAGTTTCCTCCTTCATAAGAGTTCTGCAGACCACTGAAATCATACTTCCAATAAGGGCTCTATTGTTAATCCTTTGTTACTACACTGAGAAGAAAAGATTCTGATTCCCCTGACTAAAAAAGTTGGGAACAATCAATCACAAGGAGTTTTTTACCCAAAGAGGTATAAAAATTTTCAAAACTATTAAGGGAAAATTATAGGGAAAGGTACATAACTATAAAAAGAGTGAAAAGTTTCAATGACAAATGAATCTTAGAAACCAATCAACAAGTATTGATAAAGTGCCTACTATGTGCTGGGCACTGAGCTGCTGACACAAGTACAAAGAAAGAAATAAGTTTTACTTGCAAGGGGTTTACAATTTAAGAGGGGAGACAACAAACATGTGTGTGTGTACAATATATAGTATCTAAATATTTTAGTTAAATATAAGACAGTTTGAAAAGGAAAGCAATTGCCATAGGAAAGATTAGAAGGAAAGATCAGAAAAGGCCTTATGCAGAAAATGACATGAGATTGTGTATTAAAAAGAAAGAGATGGGCCTGTTGAGACAGAAGTGAGAAAGGATCCCATGCACGTGAGAAACATGGAGTACGAGAAGAGAGTGTCTACTGAGGCTCAAAAGAAGGGCTAACTTGATTAAATATCACGACCCACCAAATCAATCCAACAAACTATATCCATGATGCACTTTTCTCATGCAAGTCACTATGCTCTTTATTACACACCAAGGTTACAAAAATAATCTGAAAAAGTAATTTCATTAATGAGATAAAACATGTAAACTGGCTTGCTTGACAAGAAAAAAGAAAGCACAAAGAACTAAGGGACCTAAAGAGGTTTCCTACTGGAGGGAATGTAAATCTTAAATGAAGATAACAATTCTAAGAGAGGTGGATCTCAGATTGGCTAGGATGACAGGAAAAGATAATACTGAATGTTGGAGGGGATGTGGGAAAATTGGGACACTAATACATTGTTGGTAGAGTTGTGAATTGATTCAACCATTCTGGAGAGCAATATGGAACTATGCCCAAAGAGCTATCAAACTGTGCATACCCTTTGATCCATCTACTGGGTCTATATCTCAAGGAGATCATAAAAGAGATAGCAGGTGGGAAAGAAGTGAAAAAAATATGGAACACAAGGTTTTGGAAGGATGAATATTGAAAACTATCTCTGTATGTTATAACGTCAGGACTAGCTCTCTGGAGGGCCTCAGATCAGTCAAAGTCCTTGGTCTTTAGGAGGAGAAGTGAAAGAGGCAGGCAAGCTGCCATATGGCTTGTCAAAGGTGGATCCTGGACTCTAGAGTCTGGAGCCTTAAGTCCTCTCTCCTCAGAGTGCTATGGTAGAGAGGCTCTGACCTTCTCCCTCAGCCCTCCAATTCTTGCCTTTGATTACCTCAACACAATACATTCAGCAAGCACCAATAATGAGGAGAGCCATCACATCACCAAATATTTATAGAACCATTATCACACATTGAGTAGACAATTAACCTTCAAGTGCTCTGCTGTCTTAGATTCAAACATACCTTTTCAGAGTTCCAGTCTTCTAAAGCATGTATTTTGAAAAATAAAAATCTATTATTATAAAAATAAAAGAGAGAAGTGGGGAGATTGCTTTGGATTTGGGAAGAGTTGGGACAGTTTGTGAAAAGGTAGACAAGCTGGTCATATAATGTCAAGTTTGAGAACAGCAAGAAAGGTAGTCTGTTTAGAGCACAGAGGGGCTAAAGAGAGAAATGGGAATTAAGTAAGGTTGGAAAGGCAGAATGAAGCTAGACCATGAAGAGTGTTCAATATCAGGCTGAAGATTTTGTCTTTTATCCTAGAGGCAATAGTGAGCCACTAAAGATCTTTGTGCACAGAAGTCAGTCTTCTGCATATGTGTGGAGGACAGATTGGAAAGGAAGAGAAACGAGGAACAAGGAAATCAACAATTCAGACAAGAGGGAATAAGGTTCTAAGTTATGGTGGTAAGTGCAAGAATAGAGAGAAACAAAACAGCTTAATGTTTTGCTATCAAAGTACAGCCAACAAAACTGGTACCTAACTGACTGGGTATGGAACAGTGATCCAAGATGACCAAGGTTATGAATCTGGATGACGAGCAGATTGGCAATGACCTACACAGAAACAAAGAGATTTCTAGGAAGGGTTGGTTTAAGAAGAATATCAAATTTCATTTTCAGCATGGAAAAATGAAATTGAATCTAAAGTAGCTAGAGGATCTTCATTTGGAAAAGTTCAACAAGCAAGATGATAAGGAAGTGGTCACTTGGGAGTAAAAAAAAAAAAAAAAAGAATAAGATATACCGATTTGATAGTCATATATATAAAGATCATATTTAAACCCAGAGAAGCTAATGGAGATTCTCAATAAAAGAGAAGGCCAAGACAGAAATTATAGTGGGAAACTCTTCTTAGAAGGCAGGATATGGATGAAGACTGAAAAGCAATGAGAGGCAAGAGAAAAACTAGGTAAGCACAATGTCATGAAAATCCAAAGGAGGAGGATGATTCAGGAGAAGGAATTGGCCATTCATGTCAATGGTGAAGAAAGTACTAGTAAGAAGGAAGAAAAACTTGCAATTTTGCAATTAAGATATCATTGGTAACCTTGAAGAAGTCAATTTTAATTGAGTGTTCCAGGTAAAAATTATATGAAAAGGGGTTTAGATTTGAATGGTAGAGAGGAAGATGTTCAGAGTATAAACAGCATTTGGGTCCAAAACAGAGTGAATTTAGAGTTCTGGGTTGACATTTCAAACCCAAATGTAAAACTGTAAATTTATTCTTTAAAATTTCTCTTTAGACTTATTTCACCATTATAGTCTGCCAAGAGTGAACAACCAAATAACAAACAGCTGGATACACATCCAAGACCCTGCTCACAAGTCAAAGGAGATACAAGCTCTATAAAGAAGAGCATTTGAATAACTGCAAGCTATATGTACATAACCTAAAATCTAAATCTAAAACTTTATCACTAACATACACAGGTTTACATGACTCTGGGTACTTTATCTAACCAGGCAGTTAGCTGATACCCTGGATAAGGTATTAGGCCTAAAGTCAGAAAGGCCTGCCTTCAAATCCAGCTTCAAACACTACTGTGTGACCTTGTTTACTTCAATTTGTTTGTAAAGTGAGTTAAAAGGAAATGGCCAATCAGTCTATTGTCTTTGCCAAGAAAACCCAAATGGGATCACAAAGTGTAATGTCTGGACTAGTTTTCTGGAGGATCTCTGGAGGATCTCTGGATGTGCCTTGTACTTAGGTGGAGAAGTGATGAAGGCAGAAGAGCCACCATGAGGATAGTCAAGGATGGAGTCTGGAATCTGCTGATTTCAAGTCCTCTCAGCCCTTAAATACCTTAGTATGAGTACATCACTTACAGCACACCGAGTATGTGCCAACTGTAGGATCATTACATCGCCAGATCACACTGTATATGCCAACTAGAGTGATTACATCATTACATCACACTAAGTATATGTTTTCTCATCAATCACACTGAGTAAACACCCTGTTGTAGGTATTCTAGTTTCAAGTATACCTTTCCCAGAGTTCCCCACTATCTGCGTCCTCTACAACAAAGTCATACACAATTGAAAAACAACTATTCATTTAACCCCTCCATGTACCAAGAGCTCTCTAGGCCTACAAGCTGAACAATTCCATATGTTTTTTGAGATTTCTTTCTACTCTTCAATGATCTGAGACCTTTTATTTAGGTTCCAAGTTCTCTCTCACTCCTGGTCCCTCCCCCCCACTCATGATACATTTTATACATCTAAAGTCATATAAAACATATTCATGCATGCATCATTCAGGAGGAAGGAATAAATAGAGAAAAATGCTTTGCTCTATACTCTGAGTCCAGCAGTTTGCTATCTGGAAGAGAATAACATTTTATATGATGAGTCCTTTGGATTCATGTGGGATCACTGGATTGATCACAGAGTATCAAAGTCTTTCATATTTGATTATATTTAACACATAGCTGTTATTGTATAGACTGCTGTCTGAGTTCTACTCACTTCATCTGTTCATATAAGCCTCCCAAGGTTTTTCTGAACTCATCCTGCTCATTATTTCTTATAGCATAACAGTATTCCATTACAATCATATACAACTTGTTCTGCAATTCCCCGATTATGAGCATCTCTTCAATTTTAAATTCTTTGTCACCACAAAAAGAGGTGCTATCTAGAAATATTTTTGTACAAATAGGTCTTTTTTTTTTTTGTCTTTGATCTCTTTGGGATATAGACCTAATAGTGCTCAGTTCATTTTTTTCTGAAACCATCCCCTTCATTGTATCTTATAACACAGTGGTATTCCATCATATTCATATACTATAACTTGGTTAGCCATTTCCTCACTGATAGGCATCCCATCCATTTCCAATACTTTGCCATCACAAAAGAGCTTCTCTAAATATTTTTTATACACAAGGGTCCTTTTCCTTTTTCTTGATCTCCTTGGGGCATGAACCTAACAGCTATATTGTTAAATCAAAGGTTATATGAACAGTTTTAAAGCCCTTTAGGCATAGTTCCAAACTGCTTTCTAGAATAATTAATGAGTCTTTAATCTTAACACTTACAATATGCATTAAAGAGGGAGTTTCCTTACTGGGAGCTTTCTAACAATGAAATCATAGGTTCAAAAGCCCCTATTTCCTTTCTCTGCCAAAAGCACCCTTAGGGTTAAGCATAACTCAAAAGCTTCTTCTCAAGACAGCCCATCAGCAGGTCAAATTTATTTTGCTATTCTCCTATATATCTTTCTCCAAACTAAGTATCTCAGCTTCTTCAATTATTTATTGTACAGCATATTCTCCACTTTCCTCACAATCTTTATCACATTCCCTGTTTACACAATGCAATTTATCAACATTATAAATGTGGTCTAATGATGGTACACTACAGTGGGGTTCGAACTATTTTTTAGTTTTTTGTCTCTAAACACCCCTAATCAGTCTGATCTCTAATAATATCATTCTTCTGTACTTTAGAACCAGAGAACAGACATTTTAATCCTGCTGAAATTTTTTCTTTCAATTCAGCCCATTATTCTAGTCTGTTAAGATGTATGATAATGAAGAACGAGGTCAGAGAGGTGATCAATGGTCTCAACCCTGCTATCTAAGTATCCTGGCAAATTTCTAAAAGAACTAAGGATGCTCAATAGTTCTCAGAAATGGGATCTAATCTTACATTTTTACCATTCTACATCTACTTGAAATGAGAAATCCCTCTCTTATTTATGGATATTACTTATTAATATATAATGCTTGTTCACCCCACATCATTTTCCTTATTGTCCCTCCTTTGGAATACAGTACATCAACATGAATGATAACTCAGTCATGGATTTCAACCCATCAAGTTTTAGTAATAACTGTTGTTGACATTTGTCTCCCTACATTAGGATATCTAATTCCTCTTGACTGGTGCTTGACATTTGTATATAACTACATAAACATTAAACATTCGAGGAAGTTTACTGGATTTTGTGTCTTCTGAATTTCTAGGTATTCAATAGCTCTTTTTTCCTTTATAGGGACTATTTTTTATATTATCTAGTTTGACAGAGAAGCAGAAGTTTTTTTCCCTCCCCAATACTTTGTCTTTTAAAGTATCTCTGATTAGATTTGAAAGATACTTGCATCATTAATTGATTCTTAAGGTATTTTCAACTCAATATCTTGTAAGCATCTCAAAGTGTTCAAAACAGAAATTATTCTCTCTCCCATCTTTCTTCTCCCCAATTTTCCTCTCATTCAAACTTTTCTATTTCTGTCACAGATACTATCATTCTTCTAGTCACTCAAGTTTACAACTTCAGAGTGATCCCTGACCCTTAATTTTCTACTATACATACCCCAAACACTCACCAAATCTGGATGATTCCACTTCTATAGTATCTCTCACAAATCCTTCTCTTCACTTACATAGCTACTAACCTAATCCAAGCCTTAATCATGTCTTGCCTGGACAAGTGAATTATATGTTTATCATATTTCCAGATGATAAAAAGTGGAAGGGATAACTAAAGTGTTAGATTACAGCATCAGGGCATAAAAAGATGCTGAGGCAAGGACTTATGAGCTGAATTTAATAAAATGCAATTAACTGAGAAGTGACAATTCTACACTTGACTTGAAAAAAACAATTTCAAAAGTACATAATAGTAGAAATATGACTAGATAAGAGTTAAAAGAAATTAGGGGGTTAAGTGAGATGCAAGTTCATTATCAATTAGCACTCGGTCAGCCTAAATAAGATAATCCCTAGGCTGAAATAAGAGAAGCATGGTATCAAGAATTAGGGAAATAATAATTTAACTGTACTTTGCCCTGTTCAGAGTACTATGTTCAATTTTGGGAGCCACATTTTAAGTATAACAGAAATAAATTAGAAAACTGCCAAGTAATTACAAACAAGATGTGAAGATACTTAAAGACTGTGGCATTAATGCCATTTGTTAAAGACTTTGGGTAAGAGGAGAAATGGTGAGGGAGATAAGAATTTGAATAGGAATCATGTGAAAGAGATACTAAACTTGTTCTCTTTGGTTCCAAAAAACAGAAACAGAAAAAGAAACAAAAAGTAAGATTTAGGTTGATCTATCTGAAATATATGACCTTCACCAGATAATAGTGTGCCTCTGTTGTCCATAGAGGTATCCATCTGTGTGTGTGTGTGTGTATGTGTGTGTGTGTGTGTGCGCGCGCCTCTCTCTCTCTCTCTCTCTCTCTCTCTCTCTCTCTCTCTCTCTCTCTCTCTCTCTCTCTCTCTCACACACACACACACACACACACACACACACACAACAAAGTCTCTAACTTAAGCAATTTGAGAATTAATCAGATTATAAAAAATAAATTACTCTGAAAAAATTTTATTTGATAAGATGTTTTTCATACAATACTAATTTTTCCTTTAATTAAAATGATAAAAAATGGAGGTATTTTTCAAATACTCTGTCAATTTTGTAATTTTAATCAGTAAAAAAATAAGGACTTTCTGAAGGTGAAGTACAATACCAAGTCCTAATTTTTTTTTCCCCTTTGAGCAGACCTGTAATTTCTAAGACTGTTTCTTTTTGTCAATCATCCATATCACCTCTTCAAGGATAGAAGAAATAAAAAGACAAAAAGTAAATAGTACCTTACCCTCAGAGAGTTTACATTCACTTACAGGAGACAACACCCTTTCTTTTAAGTTCTGTTAATCAATGTGGCTCATATGTTTAAAGTGTCACAATAAGAGCTTTCAGAAATAATTTCCAAAAGGAAAGCACAGCCCTCCAGCAGAATGCTATTAAAGAATCTCTCAGCATAATCTCAGATGCTTTTGCTTCATCCTAAAATTTTTATCTTGCCAGTAAGTTTACAATGAGTCTAGTACAGTTAACTGGGATATGACACAACCTTTGAACAATTTCAGAAGCTACAAGAATATAGATAAATCTAATGTGTAATGTAAACCTGAAAATGCAAGCAAAATGACATGAACCAATCTGCTTTAATAATTCTTTCAAAATTCAAAAGATGCTCAAAGTTGATATTAGGAAATAAAACATGTTTAAAATAGATGTAGTATTCGCTGTTCATACTGGTATTGTTGAAGGGAAGATGTTAGTACAGTAAAAATAAGCTTTATGTTACAAGTTTTAAGACAAACAAAGTAAGCAAAAAACTAAACATTCAAGCATTCTTAAAATTCTTAAATAAGAAAATGCAATTTCATGCCAACTTCAAAGAAGCAAGTCTCTCAAATGAGATTCCATTTTTTCATTATGATATGGTACTTTCTCTGAACACTCTGCTAAACAGTCATGCTTCTATATCAAACTCACTACTAAAATATAAGTAGATTTTGAAATAATTACTCAAATCCTAAATATGATATGTCTTTTCTGATTTCAATCTAAATCTTTTCGAAGACTATGCCACTATTACTGATTCCTATGCAGGTTCTGTTCCTCATCTACTAACTTAATCTATAAAAAGTAAAACAGAGAATTTTTTTACCTTACCTCTCTATTCATTCTGTGCTACAAAGAAAATTTAAGAAGTATGATTGCTAAGACAATTAACAGGTCATTGCACAGTAAACTGTATGCTCCAACTCAAGATATTTTTTTAAAGTAGTCAAACTCCAATATTTCTGCTAAGAAATATCTAGATAAATCCAGTAAGTCATTTGTAGTCCTATGATCCTATCCCAATAAGCTTGCCAACTTTCATTTTTGTACTATGCCTAACCAAAGAGAAAAATAGAATTCCAACCCACACTAATGAAATAAAATATAATGGGATGATAGGAAGCAAAGAGAAAGAGTCATTAGTAAGCACTCTCTGATAAAGAAATAAGTAAAACAAATAATATATACTATTAGAATATGAATTCTATCATTCACCTGGCAATAGCATGTATTCACTAGGCCTTTTGTATTTTTACTTCTGTTTCTTAGAAAAGTTGAACAATTTCCTTTCATTAGAAACAAGTCTGTGTGTATACACATATACGCTTTATATCATTTCTAGGAAAAATGGTAACACTTAACTCATTTAACATCTAAGGGTAAGACTTCATGCTCAATTAAAAATACCAATTCTTCTATCTGGAAGCTGACTTCTTGGCTATATTATCATAAGAAATACAATAATTAATGATTGATCTGGCACCACCAGGAGGTTATTACAAAATAATTTTAAGGTAACTGAAACCTACGAAACCAAATTCTTCCTTTTTCATTTCTTATGAAAAATCTTTCTGCATGACATTACTAAACAGAGCAACTAAATTTTAAGAAAAAGTAGTTTTTAAAAGAATGGCAACCTATCAACAGCTACATGAGAGATCATTCAAATCACTAATGATAAGAGAAATGCAAATGAAAACAACTCATACCCAGCAAATTGGCAAAGGCAAAAGATGGAAATAGTCAATGTTGGAGAGGCTGCAGGAAGACAGGCACACAAGAACACTTGGTGAAGTTGTGAATTGGTCCACCCATTCTGGAAAACAATTTGGAATTATGTGAGCAAAGTCACTACAACATTCATATCTTCTGACTCTTGAGATCCCACTACTTGGCTCATATCACAAAATAGATCACACACAAAAAGCTTCATATGTACCAAGATATTTCCAACAGTACTTTTTTATAGTAGAAAAAAAAACTGGAAGCAATATAGACTGCTACTGAATGAAGACTTACTGAACATATTCCAATATATAAATACAATGCAACATTACTGTGTCATAATAATGAATATGATGAATTCAGAAAAACTTGAAAGACTTGTATCAACTGATAATAGAATGAAAGAGAATCCAAAGAATATAAGAAATTATTATAATACTGTAACTGAAAAGCAGCATTAACATGAAACCAAATTTTAGAGGAATTATAATGACTCGAACAGGTGAAAAACCTCCTTCTTTAGAGAGAGATTCAGGTACTATAGTTGCAGAACGTGGTATATACTGCCAAATGTGGGTGCGGTATCATTTGGTCTTATTTAAATGGCTTTCTCTACCACATTGGAGAAGAGGGTAGAGTGTTTAATATCTAGAAATGACTGTGACAGAAAAACAACAGGTATCAATCAAACTTATAAAAATAACATGTAAATTAGACACAGTTGCTATATTAGTTGGCTTTATCAAATGCTGCAGTATATTCTTAGGAAGAGGGTAAAGAGGGCATTTAAGTCACTAAACAGTCAAATCATTTGATGGAGATAACACTATCAGACATCAGATTGACTCCAGAGATCAAAGAATAAAAAGATGTATAAAATATTCAGAGCAGCACTTTTTGTAGTAGCAAAGAACTAGAAACTAAAGTGGGCACTCATCAAATGGACAATGGCTAAACTACAGTGGAATAAATCAATAGAATGGTGTTATAAAAGGGAATCTATTTAGAAAAACTTGAATGGGACCACAGCAAAGGGAAAAAGCACTACTTCAAGTCATAGACACTGGGTTCAGGTCCCCCATGATACCTCCTGTAAGCTGTGGGGCACATCTCAAAACATTCCTGGAGTCAATGAAATGGTCAGACTGGCTGGTCCATCCTAATGGGGAGTGAAGAGAATAGAGCAAGAGAACAGCTGACACAGAGGCTACTACACTCTAAGACAGTGAAAGTGCTGTGAGATCTGTGATGTGTGAGCAGCAAGTCACAGTTATCTGTGAATGCTCCAAAAAGTGATCTTTCTTTTCTTTCTCTTTCCCTCGTGAAGGAGGAAGTAAGTGAAGAATGAGGCTTGTGTTTACAGAAAGTACTGTTCTAATTGTTGTGGGCTGAGGAAAGAAGGGGGGAGGATAATAACAATAATTTAAAAAGACAAAAAATAAAGAACATCAAGAAAATATTATATATATATATATATATACACACATATATATATATATATAAAATAGCAAAAAGAAGGTTCAGACAAAGATATAGAAGAGAGGCACTGTGTTGGAAATATAATTATATTTAACATGTAATATATGTATATGTGAGATTGCCAGTGACATACAAAATCATCTTTTTCTGTTCTTTATATGTGGAAATGTTCGTGTGCTGATGTTTATCAAAGTCACAATATAAATACAAGAAAATATATTTTCATCAATTTAATAACCTTGAAATTTTTTTAGTATACCACAGAAATAATCAACAAACTTAAAAAATTGAAATGTGCTCACTGTGCACTGTAAACATGAAATTATAAGGAATGAAAAATGCTTGTTATCAATCACAACGATTTCATCAGGCCACTTTGCTAATACAATTTTTCAGAACATATACTTTATCCAGTGGAGGATGGTTGGGGTATTTCCATCCGCTAAAAAATATCTATTATATAAAAAATAAAATGCAATCAAAAAACTATTTAATCCAAAAAAGGATTTAAAATTAAGAGGATTTCAAGTTTTACACAATGAAAACCAAGGTCAGAAAGACTGAGTGACTTGCCTAGAGTTGGACAGGTTGTAAGTCCCTATTAGAATCCAAATGAAGATTCTCTGACTCCAAATCCAATCCTCTATTATTAAACTGTCTCTAAGTTCCATTCCTTAGTTTGATATTTTTATAATTTGTCACTTTTCTAAGAAGATGCAGTTAAGTAAATGTAGTTATAGGAAGCTCAAGGCTGTACAAACTAAATGCTGAAGCAGCCTTCCCCTTAAATGACTTTCTTGATAAGACAAAAATCTTTATTCTTCACTGCTATCAATGGTCTCTGACTTCTCACCGTCACTTAAACTACTGCCTATAATGTCTATATTATTAAAAATAATAACAAGACTCTATTGTGAATAAGATAAAAAAACTGTCAATTCAGCACATCAAGGATTTCAGTTTGGTGACGATTGCAGCATTGAGCATTTGTATTGCTGCTTACTCTGTGACAGACACTGTGGTGAATGCTTTAAAAAATATCAACCCATTTTTTCCTCACTATCTTCGAGGATAGATGCTGTTATTAACTAAATTTTACAATTGGGAAAACTAATGGAAAAGAGATGGGCTCACTAAGGCTGATGTGTGCCTGAGGCTGCATTTGAATTCAGGTTTTCCTGACTCCAGATGTAATATTATATTCATTATGACACTTAGTTGCCCTAAGTTAGCAACTTCATCTTAAGGATTATAAATTCATCATAGTTCACAGATGATATTATTACTTTAAATATTACCAGTTCCTCTTTTCTTCAAATATTTTTTGATATGTGAAATTGTTTTTTTTTAACTTCAGACAGAAAGAACATTAAAAATTATTTAATTTTAATAGGATTGAAAATTCACTAGGATGTTTGTATAATCATCAACTCTACTGCAACTTTTCTATCATTCATTTTACCTTCTTCAGCCCTATGATTTAGTTGGCATAACTGATGTAAATAACTTTAAAATGGTAGACAAAGTAAACAGGTGTTTGCTTTTACTGAGTTTAAGTTTCCAAAAGTGAATTCTAGAATTAATTATTATAGAGAAGTATAAAATCAATAACTTATTTTTACAATAGTTTTCTGTTTTTCCAAATACATGCAAAGACAGTTTCCAACATTCACCTTTGCAAAACCTTGTGTTACACAAGAAAAATCAAGATAAGATAAATAACTTAGAGTCGAAAAAAATCTCAAGAGGCCACTGACGCCCATCCCCTTATTTTAAAGTTGAAGAAACTAAGATGAATGAAAATTATGTGATTAATCCAAGATCACACTGATGTTAACTGTCAGAAATAAGAAAAGTAGCTGTGGCTAATCAATCTTTAGCTCAGAAGAATAACTTTAAAGGCTGCTTCTGTCTAAAAAGATATTTGCAGGTCATCCTTAGAGTGATGGCTTAAAAGTTGTCCTGTGACCACTCACAATCATGAAAATCGTTGTGACAAAGCATAGACAACAGGGTCAGAAATTTTAGGTTCTAGATTAATCAAGCACATAACAGAAGACTATAGTAAATTATGTTAAAAGCTCTTTTCTGAACTTCAGTTCATGAATCTGTAACCCTGAGATACTAAAATTTATACTATTTTCCTCAAAGAACAGTCTTTATATAAGCATTTCATCAACCAAAAAGAGCACAGAGCATTAAAAGAATAACAGGCTATCATAAAGACATTTATTTGTATCATGTTCTACACTTTCTATTTAACTTTCACAGTACTCAGAGAGGTATAGTTCTTTTTTTGGCATTTATTGAAATCTAATCTCTTCTCCAAACCATATACTCTATCTTCCTCCAAAGTTCACTTTACTGGCTTTTTTTTTTAAATTTCATTCCCTTTACAACTTCAAGGCAGCTCAATGTTTCCATCACTTTTACTTGTTCTTACAGAGCTGATTTCTCCCTAAATCTTTCCTTCTGTTTTCTCTTTCTTTGCTGCAATTACATGCTTTTGAAGCAGAAAAGGCCAGTCTGTTATAAACACTGGATACCAGTAAGATCATGCTGTATATTCAAAGCAAAATGAACAAAGTTATAAAACAGGTAGGCGTTGCTGGTTCTTGGCTATGCTTGCTTGTGGCTAAGTGCTCAAAAACTCTCTCTTTAGCACAAGACAGGATTGCTCTTTCCCCTCTCTTCTCTGATCAGCTAGTTCTCTGGCCATTGAGATCTCCGGCCATTTCAGAAGCCCACACTGGCTGTACATAAAAAACTTCCTGAATACAAAGCAAGGAAATAAAGAAATAAACACCATGAGATTTTTTAAAGCTTAATTCTTAATTTTTTTCTCAATCACATATAAAATAAGATTTTTACACTTTGTTTTTTTAAATATTGAATTTAAAATTATCCTCCTTTTTCCCCTACTGCAAAGGTTACACATTTACAATCAGGCAAAACATATCTGCATGTCATGTGGAATAAAGGAAGGAAGGAATGAGGGAGGGAGGAAAGAAGGGAAAGAGAGAAAAAGAAAAGAGAAAGAAACAGAATGAAAGAGTCTTTAAAATTATGCTTCAATAAGCATTCAGTTCTTTTGCTGAAAGTGGACAGCATTTTTTCATCCTAAATCCTTCAATACAGTCATGGATCCTTATATTATTTAGTAACTAAATCATTCACAGCTGATCTTTATAGCGAGCTGTTGTCTCCAGAAGCTGCCCATCGCTCTCTGGGAGGAGATCTGCTGTGTCAACTCAAATCTCTCGGACAGATTCTTCTTCCTGTAGAGCCGACTTCCCTTCCTGCAGAGAGCTGCGTCAAGCCTGGTGTAGAGCAGAGACTTCTATCTCTGGAGTGCTGTCCTCTTTTATCCTCCCAGAGAATGGGCGTGGGATAATGCAAGGGCTTCTGGGAAGAAGTACTCCAACCAATGAGCTTGCTCCTCCTAGAATTCCTAAGGTGTAAACTCCTTTTAAAGGCCCAAACCAAAGGTCTGAGGCAGAGAACTGTCAAGTCAGCCTGAGTTCTCACCTTGTAATTGTCCAGACAACCTGAGTTCTCACCTTGTAATTGTCCAGACAACCTGAGTTCTCACCTTGTCACTGTCCAGACAACCTGAGTTCTCACCTAGTAATCCTAACAGATCTTCACACAATATTGATGTTGCTATAAACAGTGTACTATTAGTTCTGCCCCATTTCACTTTGCATCAGTTCATGAATCTTCCCAGGATTTTTCAAAGTAATCTGCTCACCATTTCTTATACCATAATAGTATTCATTGCAATCCTAAATCACAACTGTTTAGCCATTCCCTAATTAGTAATTCCCTCAATTTCCAATTCTTTGTCACCATAAAAAAGAGCTTGTATAAACATTTTTGTACATAAACGTTCTTTTCCTTTTTGCTTTTTTTCTCTTTGGGGATACAGACCTACTACTAGTATTGCTAGGTCAAAGGGTATACGAAGTTTATTCTTTGGGCACAATTACAAATCATTCTCCAGAATAGTTAGATCAGTTCATAATTCTACCAAAAATGCATTCCTGTCCCAATCCTTCTTCTGTCACCTGGTCACTCTGGTAAGTACGAGGTGGGTTTTTTTGCTTGCTTTTTACTCCCATTGCCCAATTCATCGATTTGCTCTCCTTCTCCTTTACTAATGTAAGAATTTAGAGATGTAAATTTTGCCATAAATACTGCTTTGGCTGCATTCCATTAATTTTGGGATATTGTCTCATTATTATTTCTCATTGTTTCTGTTCTTAAAAATTATTGTTTTTGATTTGTTCCTTGACCCATTCATGTTTTTGGATTAGATTGCTTCCGTTTAATTTTTAATCTATGTTTCCATGGCTGTTTAATGAACTAATTTTTATTACAGTATGGTATGGAAAAGATATATTTCGTATTTCTACTTGTCTGTATTGAGTTGTAATGTTTTTGAAACATAATTTGTGGTCAATTTTTGTGAACATGCTATATACAGCTGTGGAAAAGGTATACTTCCTTCTTATTCCAATTCATTTTTTTCTAGAAGTCTGTCATATTTAACTTTTTGAAATGTTTATTATCTCCTTACCTTCTTTTTGTTGGCATTTATTTTATGGTCAGATTTTCATCTCACTCTGAAGGAGAAAAGTTGAGTTATCCCATTTATATAGTTTTACTATTTCCTCCATAACTCATTTAACTTTTTGTTTTTTAAATTCTAGATGATATAACATTTGTTGTACATAAGTTGAAATATAAATTCACTGATATAAATTCATTGTCTATGGTACTTCTTACTAAAATGTAGGTTCCTAGATTATTTCTTTTAATTAGGTCTTATTTTTGTTTTTGCTTTTTGTCTGAAATAAGGATTTCTAATCCATTCTGTTAGCCAACTCTGTTTTATGGGTGAGTTCATCCCATTCACATTCACAGTCATGACTACTAATTGTGTATTTCCTTCCTTCCTATTTTTTCCCAGTTTTTCTCTCTCCTATCTCTTCTCTCATGCAAGCTGTTAAATCTTGTGCAATTTTCACTGTGACTCCATATTTGAATTGTTTTTGTCTGGCTACTTGCAGTATTTTTCCTTTATCTGGGATTATAATATTCCTGGAATGGTTCATTTTGGGTTTTGTTTTTTTTTTTTTTCAGGAGATAACTGGTGAGTTCTTTTGATATTTATCTTACTATCTGAATTTAAAGATTTTAGGGCAGTTTTCTTTGATGATTTCTTGAAATACCATAGTTAAACTTGTTTTTCTTAATCATGGCTTTTAGATAGTCCAATAATTCCTAAATTATCTCTCCTCAATCTATTTTCCAAGTCTGTTTCATTTTTCCAATGAGACAGTTGAAATGTTCTTTCTTTCTTTCTTCATTTTGTTTTATTGTTTCTTGGCATTTCTAAAGTTATTAGTTTCTAGCTATCCAATTTTAATTTATAAGGAATTATTCTCCAATAAGCTTTTCTTTCTCTTTTTTCCATTTGGTCAATTCTGCTTTTTAAGGCATTCTCCTTTTCAAAAGATTTTTAGGCATAGTTTAACATTTGGTCAATTCCGGTTTTTAATGTATTATTTACATCAGTAGGGTTTGGTTTTTTTTTGTTTGTTTGTTTTGGTTTTTTTGGAGGGGTGGGGTTAGCACAACTATTAAGTCTCTTTTTCTTGCATCACCCTCATTTTTCCCATTTCTTTATTTGATTTTTTAAAAATTCTTTTTAAAATTTCTTCCAGTACTTCTTGTTGAATGTCTGTCCATTAAACATTTGTCTTTGAGACTTTGCTTATAGCTGCTTTGGCATTGCTTTCTTTAGGGTTTGTGGCTTGATCTTCCCTGTCACACTAGTAACTTGTTTGGCCAGATTTTTTCTTTTTGTTATTAGCTCATTTTCCCAGCTTTTTTCTTGACTTCGAACATCATTTTCTTGACTTCGAACTTTGTGTTAACGTTGGGCTCTGCTCCTGGGGTGGGTACTAACCCAAGTTTCAGCTCTTTCTTACTGCTGTTTTCTGAGCTAGCTCTGAAGACTGTGAGTTTTCAGTGCTTCTAAGGCGGTGTGATCTAAGGAGTGGTATAATTTCCTGGCTGTACTATGGTCTTTACCCAACAAGGAACCCTATTCCCCTGTAGGCACCAGTGCTAGCACTAGGGCTCCCCTCTGTCTTGGAACTGAGACCAGGGTCCTTACTCCTCCATGAGTGACCATAACCAGTCCTCTCAGCCCTGAAATTGAAAGAAGAGCCTCTGAGCCCCTCCAGTAGCCAAAAGTACTATCACTCATTTTAGTCCTGAGAATGTTGCCTGGAACCATATATGGACAATGCAATAGGGACCTAAACCCAGGGCTTGTAATCTTTTTCTAACCAGTTACCTAACATCCCCAAACCCTGGGCTGCTGGAGAGAGAGCTCCAGAAGCTGCTGCTGCTACCATTGTGGGACCACCCCGGCCCTAGGCTTATTGCCATGGCTTGTGCTGCATGAGCTGCACTGAGCTCCACATCTGACAAACCAGATTTTCCTGCTGACCTCCTAAACTGTTGGGGATTAGAAAATTGTTTCACCTAATTTTCTGCTGGTTCTACTGCTCCAGAATCTTACTTGAGGCATTATTTTAGAGCTGTTTGAAAGGGAATTTGGAAGAACTCTGCTGAGTTCAGATCACAATCAAGTGATACAATATAAGATTAAAATAACCTGAACATCATTAATAAATGCCTAATGACACACTGCTCTAAAAGATAACAAAATACATTTAGTCTCAATGATAGCAAATTATGCTATATACTGTGAGAGTGCTCTTTTCCTATGCTGTACTTGTTCATGAATACTTTAAAAAGATGTTCTTCTATGTGGAACAACTTTCACAAAATTCCTTCTGTGGTGCCGCACCGTGGTATAGAGACAATCCATGGTTTTCAAGGGCAATGCCAGCAAGTTCCAACTGTCTTAACACAAATACTTCCATATTTCATATTCTGTAACTCTCCAAGATCATTTGATGAAAATTTAAAAAGTTATAATAATTTGTACTAGTAAAGGGAATTCCCACATCAAAAAAAAAGCACAGATCTTTGAGTTAACTCAGAAGTAGGTTCCTTTGCTAGTTATTCAAACAAAAAGTTGAATAACTACTTGTTAAGAATATTGTGGAAGGAATTACTGGTCAGGTATGGGTCAGAGTGGAAAACCTCAGAGGTGCCCTCTAAATGTACCATTTGTTGCTCTGAAATAAAGTTCGCCAAGTAAAAGGATTTATTCATCACTGTTGTATTTTAAATAAAGTTAAAGCCATGCTTCTTATACAAATCTTAAAATACCAAAAAACACTCACAAGAATAATATTTCAATTTTTTTTTAATTTGATAGCACCAACACTCCCAACCATTCCATCTTCTTTGAGGAGAAGGCTGTGGAATTCCTCATCAAAAAATTATCTGCAATTATATTGGTATATAATTGTGACTGAGAAAAAAATAACCCTAAATTATAGCAAAGGATACTGTTTTTATTGTACAGTATAATAATTCCCATCAGAGTTACTGAATTTGTTGTGCTATTATAATAAAGATTTATCCCCTTAATATGAGTCAATGTTAGTAGATAGCAAAAGTGGCATTATTCTCCTAAAGTTAAAAGTAGAAATCCGTATGGATGTTGCTACCAACCACGTCTCACATTTTTCCTGATAGTATCAGGAGCCACAAATAAACTGAGATGTCCAAAAATAGGACAATTATAAGAAAACAAGATATGTGGGGGTAACCAGATGGATATGCAAGAGTTTCTAAAACCACTATCATTTAATCCTTTTACTAATAACTGAGAATATTTTCTGATAACTTTGCTTTGGCATGTTATTTTTATTTTTTTCCTTGTTTTTGATATACCTATATAAACTGCTTTTCCCAAGAAAGAGTAGTAGATGTACACTAATGTTAATATATATTTCCTAGGTAGAATCTTTGCACGAAAGTTTAAAAATACAATTTTTCATATGATTTTGCTTTATAATTAACTACACAATATCAATCCAACCAGTATAAAATTCAAGTCATTCTTGACATTTTTCAAAATGTCTACTACTACAAAAGGAGTCAGGGAAAAGAAGAAAAATGAGAAATGAAAAGAATGGGGCAGAAAAAAAGAAAAAGACATCACGTAAAAACCAAAAGCAATCAGTATTTCATCACCATTGGTTACAAGAATATGCATTAAAAATACACATTCCCATCAATTTGCCTTGTATTTAGGAGGGCAGCTAAGGGATACAGTAGGGGAAAAAAAAAAAAACCCAGGAGTAAGACCTGAGTTCAAAACCAGCCTCAGAAACTTACTAGCTGTATATGTGACTAGGCAAATCACGTAACTCTGTTCAATCAGCTCATGAGCATGAGAAGGAAATGGTAAACCACTCCAAGATCTTTGCCAAGAAAGCCCCCAAATGGGATCACAGAGTGTTAAATATGACTTTAAAAATAAATAAATAAAACTACTAAGAGAAAGCTACAGCAGAGGGAATAGTAGGTATTTACAATGTCTACAACGTGCCAAGAACTCTGCAAAGCACTGGGAGAATAGCCACCTGTCAAACCACCTCACAAAGTGAATGAAAGAATTAACACCAGGAGTCAAATCATCTGGGGGGGAAAAAACTAGCATCATCTGCATCTAGACATCTTCATCATCATCAAAAGGCCAGGGTGTAGAGACACTGAAGCCATAACTGACCTAAACCAAAATATACTGCCCTAGATTAAAACTTCCATCCTATTTCTAATCTTTAAAAGCGCAAGTTCTTCAAAAAATCTGTTTTAGCATAATTCCAGAAATTACAAGAAACTAGCTCCCCATTCTATAGAAGGCAATAAAGCAACTGAAATTATTAAAAAAAAAAAAAAAAAAAAAAAAAAAAGATAATCCATTATTTTTTACACATACAGAAAAAAAAATGCAGGAAGAGCATGGAACTTCAATTTCAGATTTTAAGGGCTATAAGGATTATTTCATACTTTGCAGTTATATCTTCAGCATCTAGCACAGTGCCTGGCATATAATAGACATTAATAAATACTTATACTTTGCTGACAGATTTAAATGAAATTGTAATCTATATTAGCTTCTGGGATTTCAACAAACACAAATTGCTATACCCATCTTAAACTGACAAGAGGAATTACTGAACAACAATAAAACCAACTAATATAGTCTTGGGGCAGCAGGGTGGCAAGTGGATAGAGTGCAGAGCCTAGAGTCAGAAGGACCCATCTTCCAGAGTTCAAAGTCGGCCTCAGATCCTTACAGGCTCCGTGACCCTATGCAAGTCACTTCATCCTGTTTTCCTCTGATTCCTCATGTGTAAAATGAGCTGGAGAAGGAAAAGGCAAACCACTCTAGCAAACCTGTTTAAAAAACTTCAAATGGGGTCAAAAAAGTCAAACAGGACTGAAAAAATGAGCCAATGACAACAATAACAAGAACATGTATTCCTTCAAAAGCTGCTATTATCCCAAATCCCTGATTGGGCCTAATCCAGGAAAGCCCTGTATACATTGAATTAAACTCCAAGATATCCAAGGATTCTGGAGGATCTCCAGATGCTAGAGGGCTTTTTTGTGTCACTTTATTTTGCTTTTACTGAAATAGATGATAATGTTGTTTCTTCTAATCTATGGTAGAGAAATTCTGTCCACCTCTGAACCTTCAGGAGTACAATAAAAACAAAGGTTTCTAAAACTGTTTGGGAGTACTGAACTTCTACCAATGTATATTCAGTCATTGTAGTAATCCGATTTGCATACCCTCCTCCTTCCTCCAGTCTTAGGAGGAAAGGAGCCTGAAGGAACTAGGCCACATCACAACTAATACCATAATAAGTTTAATTTTAGTCTAAAGTGCTCTGTTAAATGATGATGACTAATAACAATTTATATAGCATTATGAGTTTTACAAAATACTTTACACTTGTCATCTCATTTGATCCTCAAATGTTCCCTCAATTCTTTTTCAACAGCTGCACAGAACTATAATTTTTCTGAGCAGAAAATTTTCCTTCAGAACTTTAAAAGTTTGGGGTTTTAAAATACGTATAATATAAATACTTCTAATGAAAATTTAAAATCTATATGCTTTTTATTTTATTTGCTAATCAAATGATACAACAGAATTTATTAGTTTTATCAGAATGTTCACATCAATAGTCACTATTTACACAGCTATCTTTGCTTTCCTTTTCTAATGGTAATGTCAACTTTATAACATGTCTATCTCACAGAACTTTCTGTTGCTAGATGATTTTAGTAAAGCAATAGCTCCAACCAATCATCATTGTCCCATCCGTGTAAAAAAAACAAGACCACCACCTAGATGATTTCTAAGACCAGCCAAGATCACATGACTTCAATGGCGAAATTCCACAGTAAATGAAAACCAATTATAACATTTAAAACATCAAGAAAGAAAAGCAAATGTCAATAATGTAATTAGTTGACTTAAAATCAGTAGTGTTTTTAAAAGAAAATTTCAGCTGCAAAGTAAAATGACTGTGTCCAGGATCACACAATTAAAAGGTATTTGAGGTAACTCAGATATGAACTGAATTCAGGACGTAATGCTATACTGTGTCACTCAACATGGTCATCTTATTCTAATTATGTTTCTAAAACAGAAATAATACAGACTTACAGAACAAACCTTTCTACCTTTCTTTTGGCTGTCAAAAGAATAAAATATAAATCAATTTTAAGTTTAGCTAGACACAACCCCAGTTTCAAAGGAAATACTACAAAGGGAAATAGACCACAGAAGGTGGGTGATAAATATCAACAACATTATTCACTTGCCATGAGTTTTATGACATTTAAATGAGACAACTGATCAGATTTATTGATAACAATTGTAAAATTCTCCTGAATAAATTCTTTGTTTTTCAATGTTGACTAAACAAGCATGCTTTGGACAATAAAGCAATTACTTTTTACTAACAATATTCTAGAGTCTAATTTTGTTTTTCAGTGGTATTCAACTTTTCATGACCACATTTTGGGGTCTTCTTGGCAGAAATATTGGAGTGGTTTACCTTTTCCTTCTCTATTTTACAAATGAGGAAACTGAAGCATGGATGGTAAGTGACTTAACCAAGGTCATATTGCTAGCTAATGTCTGAGGCCAAATTTAAAATCATGAAGATGAGCTCTTGACCAAGCCCAGTGTTCTATCCACTATGGCACCACCTAGTGATTCCTGTGTTTAATCATATAGCCCTCCACAAAAATAGATCATTTTGATTACACTAAACTGGAAAACTTTTACACTAACAAAATGAATGCATCTAAGATAAGAAAGGAATCGGTCAAATGGACCTCAAATGGAAGGAGGCAAAAAAAAAAAAAAAAAAAAAAAAATTGCATCGAAGTTCTCAAAGGATTAGCTAAGATATAGAGGAAACTTAAAAAAAAAAAAATGCTTAAGACCAAAAGCAATTCTCTAAAATGCAAATGGTCAAATGATATGAACAATTCCCAAAGGAAAAATTTTCAAACTATTAACAACCATATGAAAGAATGTTCTAAAGAACTGATCATATACAGAAATATAAATCCAAATCCTCTTGATGTATAACCTTATACTCCACAAATGTGCAAAGACAAAAAAAGATGGAAATAATGTTAGAAAAGATAAAAAAGACACAAATGCTGATATGCTGTTGGAGGACCTATACATTAGTATGAGCAGTCTACAAATCAATTTGCCATTATACAAATATCATCATGAAAATATTCTTATTTGGGGGTCTTCTTGGCAAAGAGATCAGAGTCAGTATAGAAGAAAATATTCAGAAGCAGTTAACTTTCCAAATAATGATGAATGAACTCTACTATTTTTATTCACTGTACTACTCTTTTGAAATGATTATAAACTTGAATCACTGAGAAAATTGGAGTTTAAAGTAAAATAATTTTAAAATTTTATGCCAATCTTTTTCAAAGGAATAAAATGAATCTCTGTTCTAGAATCACTTTAAGTTAATAAATAGCAAGGAAAAGAAAATCTTCATGAATCTTAAATGTTTATTTGACTTACTTTACCCTAGGTTAGTCACCTAAACTTCTCCAAAACCTTATTTCCTTAAAATCTAAGACTTTTCCACAATTTGAAAAATGATGCCTTTCTCAAAATTCCACAAAGCTTCATCTAACTTTAAAATGTAGTAAAAACAGAAAGACAGACAGACAACTTCCAATAGCTGGGCAGCAAAACATTTATTAAGCACCTACCTGCCATGTGCCAGATACTAGGCTAAGATAAATACTAAATTACTCATCTAAAGTGTCCCAACATTATATGGAGGTGACACTGGGTCTACAAGGTTATACAGGTGAAAACTCTGGGAGGTCCTAATAGCTGGAAAAGTATAGGAGAGATTATGACGATGAAAAGAATAATATTTGAAGTTAGACGTAAATTAGGTCAATATAATAAATTAAGGCTATCTGGAGAAACCCTGGGGCCCCTACCCTGCTCTTATCAGTAGTTTTTAACTGCCCCCCAAGAAACTCACACATACCCCAGCAATTTCCAACCACCCCAGTATTGGAACACCAGGCAAAGCTAATGCAAGGATATTTCTACAACCTTGTTTCTATAACTTCTTATCCCTCCCCTCCTGCAGCTGGATTGAAAGAGCAAGCTTCTAGAGTTAAAAGGATTTCAGGAGGCTACTCTTTTACTTGTAATCACCACAGCTATCCAGGGACTTTGTCAAGTTCAAAGAGAAAAAACACTCTAATTAGTTCAGTGGAGTTTTGGCTTAAACTTTTGACAACTTATCCCCTGATGCTGGGCCTTTTTATACCCAAGTGACTGACTAAAGCAAAAAGGCTCCCCATCCCCTTCTTAAAAAAAAAAAAAGAAAGAAAGAAAGAAAAAGAAAAAGCTCAGCTGCATGCTGTTGGAGCAATAGGGGGAGGGAAGAAGGCACAAACAAAGTGATAAAGGTACAGGCAAGAAGAGGCAAACATAACTGGCCTTCAGCATTTGCTCCTACTCAAAAGCAACCTAGGCAGCTCACCCACCATCGGTATAAATTTGGCACAACTCCTACCACAAAAATCTGTATGCAGGGACTTACAGTAAGCAAAAGGTAATATGAAACTAAAACTCAGATGATGGAGACAATACTACAGAACTTTTTAAAACCCAAGTTCTGAAAATAAGTAAAGTGAAGACGGAAGAAGAGAGACTCAGAGGTTAAGACTCGGGCTTCACAAGAAGATAGGGGGAAAAAAGGCAAAAGGAAAACTAAAGGCTTTTGCTTTCAGAATCGAAAACCACAAATACGTGAAAAGACAAAGCAAAAATTCTGTGACAGGAAAAGAATGAAGCAGACTAAAAAAATAAAGATGGCAAAAGAGGGAGAAAGAGAAAAGTACGGGATGATGGTCCCTGGAAAGACAGAAATAGTCGATTAACAATTAAGAATTAAATATCAGGACACTGAAAGAATAACCCCAACATCAAAGTTCTACAAAGCTATCGTTCTTATAAGTCTTCAGAGAACATGAAGGAAAGCCTTCTTGCACCTACTTCATCACTCTCCTCCACTTCAATGCCACCATCTTTGTCATCATCCATCTGTTTATGTATTGTTCGAAGAGCTTCTAGACTAAATCTGTCTTCTTCAGTAAAACATGGTGGACTCAATGAAATGCAAGGATCTGAAAAGAAATAAAAGTGGACAATTACCAATCAGCTACAAAAATTAGATTACTATTACAGTTGAACTGAATGTGAATCACAACATTGCATTTTCAGTCATTTTTGTTGTTGTTTCCTTACATTTTGTTTTCCTTCTCATTTTTTCCCTTTTTGATCTGATTTTTCTTGTGCAGCAAGATAATTGTGTAAATAAACAAATATAAATCCATATAGTGGATTTAACATATAGTTTTAACATGTTTAACATATACTGGATTATTTACCATCTAGGGAGGAGGTGGGAGGGGAAATGAGGAGGGAAACTGAAGCACAAGATTTTGCAAAAATCAATGTTGAAAAATTATCCACGCATATGTTTTGAAAAATAAAAAAATGTTACGGTTTATAGAGTTGAAATGTCACATCCAAAAGGAAGGTTCATGTGAGTAAGCCCTACAGGATAAAAACGTTTTTTCATTAGTCATCCATAAAGCTTAATGAGAAGGGAAGAAGAGAAATACAGAGTCGTCATGTTCAGTAACCACGATCTTGACAAGCAATCAAGAGGTTATTACCATTTATACTTATAATAAAATACCCAATGTAATAAGCAAACCAACATTTAAAAAGTCCTTCTGCCACTACATATAGCTGGTCTTTTAACGAATCCACAAATTTACTTCTGATCACTGAAAAAGAAAAAAATCTTAGAATCAAACTATCCCTTCACACCTCCCCAATGGATTCACTTTTCTGTTCAACACAGTGGCTCTTCCAAACCTTTTTCATTCTCAAACCTTCTAAAGCTTCCCTTTCTCACACCCTCTCAGCTGAGAACTCTGCCTCATATTTCACTTAAAAAGTGCGGCAATTCACAAAGAGCTCCCCTCTTTCCCCCTGTAACTCTTCTCAAATCACTCATATGCTTTCTGCCACTATCTCCTCTTTCACCCTTTTCTCAAAGGTAGACTTTCTTCTTGCAAAAACTAATTTCTCTATAAGCAAAAGGGATTATAATCTATTCCACCTTTTCAAGTTGCCAATCATCTCCCCCTTCTCTCACTCTCTTCCATCTGCTTCCTATGTACTGATTACTTCCTAAATATCTACAAAAATGCTCATCTCTCCACACCACAAGCCCACTTCATCTGTCTATCTCTGCAAATTATCATCCTTTATCTACCTACCCTTTCAAGGCTATCCACCTGGAAAAGCCCATCTACAAGGAACCCACACATCTTTTCTTTATATTTTTTTCTCTCTGCAGTCTAGCTTCAGACCTCATCATTCACTACATCATTACAACACTAATCACTAAAAGTCTTCATCCTTCTTAGCCTTCCTGCAACCTTTGAAACTGTCCACTATCTCTACTCCTTGATTGATACTCTTCTCTCTACATTTTCATAACATTGCTCTTTTCATAACATTTGCTCCTACTCAAAAACAACCTGGGCAGCTCACCCACCATTGGTACAAAATTGGCACAACTCCTATCACAAAAACCTTATGTTCAAGAGTCCTGTGTGCAGGGACTTATAGTAGGCAAAAGGTAATATGAAACTAAAACTCAAATGATGGAGATAAATCCAAGTTCAGCTCCTTCTCTGTCTTCCTTAGGAGATCTTCTTCCATAACATGTGTACTAACTGTAGGTATCCTTTAAGGGCCCTACATCCTCTTCTTTTCTCCCTCTATACTATTTCATGATAATTTGCATGGTTTCCATTTTCATCTCCCTGCAGAAGACTCCCAGATTTACCTATCCAGTCCTAACCTCTCTCCTGAGAGGCAGATTATCTTAAATTCAACGTGTCTAAAAGTGAGCTCATTATCTTTCCCTTAAAACCCATCCCTCTTCCTAATTTCCCACATCACCATCCTCCCAATCATCTAGGCTTACCAGATTCTTAGGATGTTACTTCAAATATTTATTTTACTAATATTGCCACATTTTATACATATATATATACATATATATTTTTTCTTAAATATCCTAGTATGTTTTACTATTTGAAAGTTATAAAAACCCTGAAAGGTTTAAGAATATTATCACATTGTCATTTTATCAGAGGATGAGGCTCCAAAAGGTTATGATTTTCCTAAGATCCCAGTCAGCACAAATACTGAACTAAGACCAGACCTCTCCTGCCTTCTTTTATGTGCTATCTCCCAAAATGAGAACATGAATTTCTCAGGTCAAGGACTTCCTCAGATTTCTATCTATATTCCTTCAGTGCAGTGCTGAGCTACTTAAAATTTACTTAGCCAACTAATATGGGTTTTCTGTCTCTTGAATCCATTGTTTTTTGTTTTTTTTTTTGTTTTGTTTTGTTTTGTTTTGTTTTGTTTTGTTTTGTTTTTCCCCCCACCATAATGCATGATCTCTTTCTCTTTTTCCCCTCATTCATTTCCTTCCTATTTCCTAAATTCTGACCTTAGAAACTCTAAAGCTATGCACAACGAAGCCAAAAATCATCTTAAAAGGAACAAGATCCAGATAATAACTAATGAAGTTTTATGAAGTACAAACTATACGAAGGTACTTTACAAATACTTTACCTTTAATATCGATACTAATGCTTTTAACAATAAGAATGGCACATTAAAAGCAGAACTGATAAGGCTCAAATGGACTTCTTTACACAAGCACATTAGTAAAAATTAGTAAAAACGCTGCTGGTGAATTTATGAATCATAGAATATTTTTGTTGTTACTCCATGTGACAAATTTGCCAACAAATCAGAAAGCTCTCATAGCTAAGCTGACTACTAGAAAAAGAACCAATGCTGAAGTCTAAAAACTGTTAAGGTTCCTCACCTTGGCCACATACTGGAACATCCACATGGCATAACCTGTCATGTTCCCAGGCACCTAAGATTTAATCATCTTTAATGATGATAAAGAGAGTCTCATCAATGTGTTTTCTCCACCAAGACATGACAGGTCAGGATCAAAAATCCAAAATAAATAAAAAGTTTGTGCATGGGTGTGTTAGCACCAATAGTTTTAAAACTTGGTGGGAATGGAGTATTTTTACATCTTTGCTAAAGTAAATTATACATCTTGTTTCAACTAATTATTAACCATGAGACTCAGAGGCAAACCATTTCATCTCTCTCAGCCTCAGTATCCTTACCTATAAAATGGGAGCAATAATAATATCTATCTCACAACTTTGTGAGGATCAAATAAATGCCTTAACTGATATAAAGGACTCTACAAACCTTAAAAATACTATATAAATACTATCTATCGTTATTATTGCTTAGAATCAGTAGTACATATATTATGACTATACTTCTGTTAAGAAACCAGAAATTCAATGGAACCCCAGGATTTTGTAAAATTTTAAAATTACTAAATCAAGACCATACTGTTTGTGAGCATGCTAAATTTAGTGGTATTTGCAAAATATTTTTGTGATCTGTATTAGTAAATAATTTTGAATAAATGGAATGCAACTGACACCAAGGTGGGTGGGGCAACTGAAACTTTGGAAAACATGAGGAGGAAAATTCATATTTATGTTCAACGTTATGGATTAAGTGGTTTTACATACATTACATCAATTTGATTCTCATAACTCCTTAAGTGAAGTAAAGGAATTATCACTATTCTATATTTTACAAAATTGGTTGAGTTTACAGAGCTAGTAAGTATCAAATCCAGGTATACTGTTGCCAAGTTTAGTGTATTCACTAGCACCCTGCTATTCCAGGACTGTAGCTTTTAAAGCAATCCTGAAAAGTTAAGAGTAAAATTACTTATCAAAAGCAAAATCAATCACAGCATAGTGGAAATATAAATTATTATACATGGATTCAAAACAGAGTAGAGGACTTAGAAAAGAGCAGAAGGGGGAAATGTGTTCAAATATGACTGAAAATTTGTAAGCAATTTAAAGATATTCCTATAAAATATTCTGAATTCATCAATACAAGTTTGACAACAAAACACTTTTTTTTTTAAATTTTTGACATTGGTTTCATCTATACAGAAAGGATATCTGAATTTTAAGGGGAGCACATATTAAGAACACATTGAAATTAAAGAGTAAGGAATAAAGGGGAAATAACAATAAAATAAGAAAACAAAAACCTGGAACTAATCTCCTCTAGATAAACCCAACCTATTTTGAAGAAGTTACTATCTGCAAGGGGATAAATTTCCATATGTATGTCTCTCAGTTCTGGCCTTCACTCAAATCACTTAACACTACATAGTGTTTGGGGATGGGAGTAGTAAAGGTAGTGGTATCACTTTTAGATTAGATGATAAAATTATGGAATCAGAGGATCAATTTAGAGTTACATCTAGTTTTAAAGATCTAACCAATTTCCTTGTTTGGAAAATCGAGAGGTTAGAAGTTTTTAGAACATTCTGAAACCTTTGTTTTCCCTAACTTCCACTTGGACTTAATATTGACTCCAAAAAACAAAGTACACCACCAACCTAGATCTTCCAGCCACTGTAATAGTTAAGACACTACTACCAGCAAAAGAAATTTAGAAGCTGAAAAGTACATATTAGCTGAGACAGAAATGATCCAAAAAATAAAATAATTTTGATCACATGAAATGTGAAAGCTGTTGTATAAAAATAATACAGTTAGGATAAGAAGAGGAAGTGTTAGTTAAAGGAAAATATCTTTGTTATCAAACTTCTTTGAGGATGTTTCTAAGGAACCATTCCTCAATAGCAAGTGGAACACTGATGAAAAAAAAAAAAAAAAATATATATATATATATATATATATATATATATATATATATATATATATATATATATATATATATATATATATTTTCATATATGTATATATATACATATATATATATAGTTTTCTCAATACTCTTCTTATTTTGCTTCCTCCTTGTCTAAGCTCCTCTCAGTCTCTTTTGTGAACTCGTCAATTATATCACATGCTACAACTATTTCCCCAAGGTTTTGTCCCAGGCCCTCTTGTTTTCCTTCTATCAGTCTGTCCTCATGCTCTTAACAGCTCCTATGAATTCAATTAGACTAGCTGCTTATTTAGGTATCCATTTTGTTTTTGAAGTTTTACATACTCTAATTGTATATGTTTAGCAGCAGGAAAGAAAACCTACATGTAAGCAAAGAAAAAATGGACAGCTCTGAACACAATGTATGGTATTTATTATAAAGGCTTTCTGAAATGAAATGAAAATGAAATGAAAACGTAATGCTTTATATTTTGAATCCTCCCTTATGTTCTGTTGTGCACATGGAAATGCTTTTTTTTTCTTTTTCTTATTTTGTATTTAAGTTCAAATTTGTTTGTTTTTGGTTTTTTTTTTTTTTTTTTAAAGAGGGAATATGACTAACACTTGATATCTATAAATAACTGGTGTTTTCACAATACTATCCTTCTGTGACACTTGCCAGGTGTTTTATTCTCTTTTAATCTGCCTCTTCCTTTCCCCATCCAAAGCTGAAATTGTTTTGTTTATAATTTCTCCCTCATCTAATCCCCACCTCTTCCTGCCTCCAATTATTTTTAAGTTGGAGTAAATGTACAAATACATTTCGTATATCTGTATTTGTGTGAGTACTCCACCTTCCCTTGATCTAATTCAGAAAAATACCTTAGTCAAACTACATAGAAAACATAGTTCTAATATCAATCCTACCTAACAAGTACCCACTTTTAGGTTTTCATTTTTTCAAAAATCTTTCCCTTAAAGTTTTCCTGCCAAACATATTACTGTCTCCTCAGACAGCAATCTATCTGACCTTATTTCTTCGTATTTATTTTCACATCTGTTATTTTACAATCTCCTACAGCTTTAAATGCAAAGGTTATGTGTTTGAGCTTTATTTTATAAGCAAGGGTGAGCCTCTGAAGGTTAGCTGTTTTAATAATAACAGTAACATGCTGAGAGGAATGTACTAAGAAAATTATCCTGAAGATAAAGATCTGAACTAGGTAGGTAGGGTGGTAACAGCAGGAATGGGAAAAGAGGAATGGGCACATAACATTAAAAAGGAAACCAAACAATAAGATGTTTTGCACTTGGTTGGATTAGCTACAAAATAATTTAATTATATACCAGATGTTGCTTCACTAACCTATAGTTCAAGGCATAAATGTCCATATTTTAATGTCTATTCAGTCACTGCAAATTACAGCCTCTACAATTGTTATATAGAAGAACTTTCCAAAAATTAAAGTTTAAAACTAAACAACTATTAGGATTGCTGATGAAACCTGTTTTCCTCCTATTTAAGAAAAAATGGGCTGCATTTACGCCCTCCCCAAAAAAAGACACATTTCAGGCAACATAACAAATGAGAAAAACTCAGTCTATACAAGATGACCCCAATACCAAACTAATGACTGTATCCTACTAATAACTCACAACATCATTAACTGCTAAGAACTTGGCTTATGACACTAAAAGTTATTTCTGATTCTCATGATTGGGATTTTCATAAATAAATCCATTGTGGTTTTTTTCTCCCTTTTAACTTTTATTTGAACTAATGATTGTTTTCAAAATTAACTGTTTCAAAGTGAAAATTTCCTTTACATTTTAATTCTTTTCTACCAAAAACTAATATTCTTGTTACATATTGATACTGAAAAATCAATATATGATTTTAGAGTAAATATTCCCAATCACTTTAGATTCTATGAGCATTACATACATGCGCTCCTTGACATGTGGATTTTCAAAGCTATTGTAAGAATAATGAAGATATTTCAAATTCATGAGGGAAATGAACAGTGCCTTCTCTGTCTTATTCAATTATATCCAAAGGAGTTATCCTTAGACAGATAGTGCAGACTTTAATAAGACTCAATTCAACTCTTAATAGAAAATAATTTGGGGAAGCATTATTAATATCACAAGAATACTTACATCTCTCCATAATTTAACATTTTCTACATCACAACGCTTTAACTCCCTAATAAAACTTAAATAAATCCTATGATTTCTTAACTGCCAAATTCAGTGATTTTTCCTTATTCTACATCCTTCATAACATTTTTTCAGCCTTTGATTCAGTTAACTGTAGTATTAATTAATTTCTTCTCTTCTCTCTCTCATTCACCCAGAACCATTGCCTCTCCTCTAGATTACTACAGAACATTTTTGTCGTTAAGTGACTTCTCTTCTCTACAAACCAAGCTTCCCAGAATTATCAAGCTGACAGCCTACCTGGCTATAGGAAATAGAAACTTATTTGTTATTTAAACCATAGTTTGTCATTAAAACTACAATGTGGGCTCCCACCTCTTTTTTTTTTAATTGCCTATTATTCTCCTCCGCAAACACTGTGATGCAGCTCAACAGTCCTCTGGCTGTTGCTGATACATTAGACTCCCTTTCCCAACATCACAGCTTCACAGCGGCTGCCTCTCATACCCTGAAAGCTCTTCCACTTCACTTCTCTCTCTCTCAGTATTCCTAGTTTACAAGTCTAGTTCACCACCTAGATGTGACCTATTCTGGTTCACCTAATTTCTAGATTATTTCTCCCAAAAATAACCTTTTATACATTTTGCATAGACTCATACATGTGCAGACTTTCTCCCCTCGATAGACTAAATTTCCTGACAACTGGGACTGTTGTCCTTTTTCTTTGCAAAGTGTATAATAAAGGCACTCAACAATAAAATACTGTTGACTGATTTCCATAGCACCAAGAAATCCATTAAATCACTTATTTAAATCATTATATATTTCTAAAAATTTTATACTGGTTTTATATCACCAACTCCAAAACCAAAGATACTTAAAATAACTGTATAAGACCTTCGGTGTCAAATCCAAAGAGAAACGGATCACTGTGGCCAGTAGATTAAAGAGAGAAAACCACAAATTAACATTATCTATGTCATATTACATACATGCATACACACACACACACATATATAGATATACATATATATATACATATATATATAATTTTCTTAAGCATTTTCCAATTACATTTTAATCTAGCTCTAATCTCACTTAGGTATCTAGGAGTTTTGTGCACAATAGGTGAAAAATTTGATTCCAGTCTAACACATTTATTTAATCTCCTTCTTATGATTTTCTTCACTAAGTTTTAACTTGAGAATGCAACATCTAAAAGAACAATGACTTAGGAATACAAAAGACTGAATTCTAAGAAGCTGAGGTCTGCCACAAACAGAAGATGTGAATAGCAGTTTTCACTGATAGGTATCTTTTAGCTATAAAATGACAGTTAAAACTCCTCGGTCACATGACCAAAAATGGAAGCCCAGGCATATTCTTTGGTCCTCAGTAATTCTCAAAACTCTACAAAGTATGGATTATGATCAAATGGAAAGCAATTGCAAATGTCTCTACAGTCTAAAAAACACCAAAAATCCTAAGGAAGTAACAATCTGAAAAAAGGCAAAGAAAACAAATTCTTAAAATGATCATTTCATTGTCTTCCCAATCAGTCCCCAGACTTTAACAGAATCACACAACAGTATCCATGGCCTCATGGTCTGAACCCTCGCTGCTTCTGCTTCAGTCTCTACCAGAACACACTGCCCTTGCCCTCACACTACCTTTCCGTGGCAACACAGTCCATTGTCCCCTATTCCTGTGCTGAGGTGAAGTTAGAGGAACTAAAGAGACAGCTAGAACAACGCACTAGACTGTGAATTGGCTCTAACCATCTTGAAGGAAAAGGGACTAGTGACAAGCTGGGGCCACTTCTGTTCTTCCTTCCTCCATCTCCCCTACTTCCAGGGACTGGGATTGAGACCTGTGAAGGGAGAACAGGCCAGGGGAAGGTAGGAAGAAGCTGAGCAGGTAGGAGGTCTAGCCCTGAAGGGAGAGACTCAGCACCAAAAGGAAAGGATAGCTGATCTCATTGCTGCCATGCTTTCCCCAACTGTGAGACTTGTGAACCATCTATTTTTGGCCATTATATGATGTTTGTCTATGCCTTACCATCAGTCTTCCCCTAGGATAGTAGCATACAAACAGGGGAACCTGAAGAGAGATTCTACAAAGAACTTAATTTTAATAAAGTACTCCAAAGTAAATCAGTACATAACATTCAATTGTTTCAATGAGGTGAAAATAGGATAAGAATATAAAAATTTTTGGAAAATACAGTTCAGATTTAAGAAATAAAAATGGTCAAAGACTTTCAAAAAATCCAAAAACCTTAAATTTATGCATCACAAACATTTGTTTCATCAAGAAATTCAGAAATTATTGAATATGACGAGCAAAAGGATTTCAAAAAAAATCACCAATGACATTAACAAAATGAAAACAACAGATACTAATAAAAGGTTTTTGGGTTTTGTTTTTTTTCATCAGCTACCTATGTCAAAGCTAGTTAAAATATAAGAAAGGATAAATTAAGGCTAAAAATGTGACAAAAATACAAGATAGTATTACAAAGGATTCCAAAACTAATTTATATTTAAAAAATCAATGATGCTAAAATATTAGAGATGCAGGAAATCATAATAATAACAATTAGCAATTCTTTAAAGTTTTAGGTTTTCCTCAAAGACTTATTTTCATAATAATTGTGAGGTAGATACCACAAATATTATTATCCCCATTTTATAGATAACAATATTGAAACTATAGAGATTAAACTTAAGTAATTTGTCCATGTTCACATAAGTGGTAAGATTTTATCCCGAGGTCTGTTGACTCCAAAACTAGTGCTCTATTCATATGCCACAACAGACTATAATCATGTCCTCAAATAATCTAATGATAATAAAGCAATTAACAATCCAAGGATGCCAAAGCATCCAGAAATCACTGAGGTCATCAATCAACATAAAGGCAGTCACAAATGTATTTCAATAATGATTATAAATTCTTATGATGAATACTGACAGATTGTTGTAAAAAGCAACTCACTAAACAACAAAGAAAGTGAATGGTAAAATAAACCAGCAAGACAACATAACATTTAAAAATGAAATTGGGAGGGTCTCTTTTGTTGTGCCTTTTTTATTAAACTAACTATTTTCCTTATGGATAATAGTGAAACCAGATTAGGACAATACCTCCTTAAAGAGATAAGTATGACAGGAAAGAAAAAAAAAAAAAACAGCATGATAGATAATAATAGTAGTACTTGTATAGTATCTTAAGGTTTGCAAAGCACTTTACAAATATCTCATTTTATCTTTAAATAGCCCTGAGAAGTTGGTGCTATTATTTTATCCATTTTACAGATAATGAAATTGAGGCACAGAGATAGTAAGTGACTTGTTCATAGTTCTATTATTATTATTATTATTATTATTTTATTAATATTATATATAATATTAAGTGTCTGAGAGTAGATTTGGAGTCAAGTCTTCCTGATGTCAGGTCCAAGATTCTCAGCCACTCTTATCACCCAGCTGTGTGCTCCAACTGCACTAATACATTGATAGACCCCTAGGAGAACACCCTCAGTATAAGACAGACAAGAATCATGTGTAATTGTCAGAAATTGGTGGCTTTTAAGTCTCACTATTGGACCAACATCTGGAGAAAGTACTGCTTCAATGAGATCCCAGACCTAGCAAGGTACTTAAGTTCTTCAGTATCCACTATGACATAGGAAAAAATGGCCTTAAAGGAGTCAAAGTTGATCAAACTAAATACATATAGAACAAATCTGTCTTTGAAAACTATAGTGTCTTGAAGGTACTTCAGGATCAATTATTTATATATCTTAAATGGTCAAAGATATCAAATTATTGGGGAAAAATCAGAAGGTTATTACGCCCTCCAAAAAAAGGCAAGTAAGAAGATATCAACCAGTGACCCATATGAATCCTTTCTTATCTCTAGAATAGCTTTTATAAAAATGATCTACATATTTATAAAGAGTATAATCTTTATGGGAATAACATATATGTATACATATACATATACACACACACTTGTATGTATGTATATATGGTAAACTTAATGATAACACAAGAAGGTAAACAAGCAGGCTTTCACTGATTAGATACTCCAACAGACCACATCTTCAATCACAAAATTGCCTGAAAAATGCAAGAATAAAAGATCCCACCAACATTTATTAATTTTTTAAAAAGCTCAATTTATTACATCAAAAATAAAACTTAAAGGCTCTCTTCTAAATATAACTCCTAATGCATTTGTTAAAATGATTTAGAATTCTCTGATAAATGCAGTAAAAAAACAATTTTGTTCAATGAGTTTCTGACCACCAGCATCAACTGAAGCCTAAAATAAGGAAACTTATACTCATAAAAATTATCTCCCACTGTCAGGGCTGATGTCCATCACAGAGTACAAATGGAAATGATTCCCTATAGATGGTACAGTCCTCTAGATGCTCTTGTTGGCTATGACATTATGACTGTTAATGCAAGGCCAAGAATACTGCATAGTCCCTCCAAGAGGGTCACAGATATCCTAAAGACTTTGGTCCAAGCAATTAATTCAGAAAAAAGCAAGGAGATAAAGGTTGTGTACTGTCCATGATATATCTAGTTGGGTAGACAGATTTTTTAGTTCTCTGTATTTATATTTTCAACAGAAATTACAGATAAAAAACAAAGTCAGTCCAGAATTGAACAGGAAGAACAACAGAAACTGATGGGGAGAGGGGGAAGAGGAATAAGAAAGAGAAGAGGAAGAAAGTTAAAGGGATGGGGATTCTTGTATCTCAATACATTCACTTTTATCATAAAGAGTTTCTATTTCAGCAATCATCTATCTGCCAGTGGAAATTTAAAGATATATTTTATCACACTTTTTATTAAAGATATAAAGAGAATTCACTTTGGGGTGACAAGTTAACAGTTTTGGGGACCTCTCTAGGCTTCTCAGTTACTGAAAATTTAAAGTATTTCAGATTTGTTTTTTCCCTAAATTTACTTAGAATTTCTTTGTCCTATCATCTAAAGAGTTTTAATTTTTATGCCTTCTATCTTATCATTTGGTGGGGGAAAGGAAGTTTCTTTTATCCATAGTACCTCACAGTTTTGTTCTGAAAATCAAAAATACCTGTTATCAGCATGGGAAAGGGAGAAGAAGAGAGACATAAAGACACACAGAGAGTGTATCAGGAAAACCATACCATCCTTTTCAGTTATCACAAACTGGTTCTGTGAAATCAAAAAGCAAGCATTTTAAGTGTCTTCTAAATGTCAGCATTGTGCTGAGCAATACAGATATAAAGATAAAAGTAAAATAGATCTTGTTCTTGAATTTATTTTCTAATGAGGGAGATGAGATGGATTCTTGTATATCACAAGTATATAAAAAACATGCACAAAGTAAGTGTAAGGAATGAGGGAAGGATTAGCAGCTGAGAGAGAGGGAATTAATTGTTTGGACCAAAATCTTCAGGATATCCATCACCCTCTCAGAGGGGCTATGCAGTCTAATCTTGCATTATTTTGCAAAATTTAATCTTGCATTAAGCAAAATCTATAAAGAAATAAGGGGGAAGGAATAGGCAGATGGGAAAGCAAAGAGTAAGTTTAAGCTAATGCATGGATTCCTCATTGTGTTTACTCAAAACATATTTGGAAAAATGTGGATTCTCCCTTTTGTCAGACAGTTATATGGAAATTAATATTTCTTCAACCCAGACTTGGGTGATCCAAGTCAAGTAGTCCAGGACCCTCATGGAATATATCCCAGTCCTTAATTGTAATACGGACACTCATTGTTAACCAATCAGAGTTGCTCTTCCAATGGCACATAAACTGTGAGTCCAGCACCCTGAAGATCTTTAGCATCTGAGAATGGCACTGGCCTCTTTTTGTTAGTAAACATGATAGCCTTTTTAATAAAATGATTAAATCACCCAGAAACTATGTCTCTGAAACTTTTTAAACATTATATTATATGTGTCAAATACTTTTTTAAAAATACAATGAAGATGATGAATTTTGAGGCTCCTAGGACTAAAGCCTGGAAGAGTTTCAATCTGTTGTAGATGAAGACCTACACTGATAAAATCAAGAGTAATTGACGTTTTATATACACACACACACACACACACACACACACAGGCACATGCAAGCGAACCTACATGTGTGGGTGGGTCTATTTACCAGGGAAGAGATCTCTAACCATCCTCCAGGTAAAACTTCTACAATTATTATCCATTTTTATTTTTACTCTAGACAAAATGCCTAATAGTAAATGCAATGAGATAAAACTAAACCATTGTGTGACTAAAATGCAAAAAGTTAAACTGTCTGAGGTGCTGACCTGTTTGTAGTAATAAAACCTCTCTTCCTATTTAAGCCTTCCTCCCCTTTTCCTCTTGTTAATAGGAAAGCCACACTTGCACACAATCCAAGAAAATGCCACCCATCATATGACACCAGATGGAACACTACAGCAGCGGCTTGCTTCCAACTCAGGAACTACTACAGCATGTAAAAAAGGTAATAGTATAGGAAGATATCTGCCTAAAAAGACTGACAAGCACTAGTATGTACCATGCATTCTTCCTTTCTCCAGAATCCCACTACCACTTAGGTGGACTTATGAACAATGAATAAAACAATTCATGAAATTGCCTTGACAACTTTAAAAAAATATTCTTCTAACATTTTTCCCTGAAACAGAATAAACATGTGAATTTATACTGAAAGGCTATCTTCTTTTGTCCATGAGACAGAAATAAGTTTAGTTAATGTAAAATTAAAACATCACTTTTCTCATTGAATAAAAAGAACGGCACCATAAATGTAACTACATTTTAACATAAAGTAAAACAACAAACATAAATAAACATAAACAGCAAACATAAAACAGGTCAACAAAATGGAAATTTTTAATAACCTGCAACTATCCTAGTTCATTTCAATTTGTTTTTTTAAGGTGGAAGGAAATGTTTGCTTAGTTTTGCTATAGGAGTCACAAGATTATATTATTTCTATAGTAACAAGGAACAAGTGAATGAATGACATAGAATTTATTAGGTGTAAAATGCTATGTTAAGCTGGAGATACAAACAGAAAAAGAAGACAGTCCATGCTCTCAAGGAGCTCCCTCTCTAAAAGAGGGGGACAACATAGATAGGAGCTTGCTACTTAACTGCAAGCCAGATGGAACAGTTCCATGAAAGGCCTCAAATCCTTAGAACTCGTCAATCAGGTGGCTACCTCAAGGTCAGTACCTCAAATTATTGCTGTTTTTAAAATTTCTTTTATTTGAAAAAACAGAGTAAGAAAAAAATAGAAAAGAAATGCAAAACAAAAGAAAACATTGTCATGTGCCCAGCAGATCATCAGGGAGTATTCAAAATGTATAACAACAAATTACCAGATCAAGAAAGTATATATATTAGCAAGAAATTATATTCAGGAATGTCCATTTTTTCTTTACTTCCTTATAAATTGTTGTTTTGTTCTCTGCTGCATACCTATTTACTTTATTCTTTTCCTCCTTTTATCCCTCCTACTCCCAAGCAAGCTACAGTTAAGATATATTTATGTATACATATGTGCATATACATACTCAAACGTACACACACCCCACATATACAGAAGTCTTTCTTAACCATTCTTCCTCTTTAATTAAATTCTACTCCCTAACTTCTTCCATACTGGCTTCTCCCAGTCTTCAACAACAACAACAACAACAACAACAACAACAACAAAAAAAAAAAAAGGGGACTCCAATCATGATCCCCAAAAATTTCTTCCAATAGAAAAAAAAAAAATCAGTCAAGTATTGACTACAGGTTTCAACTGGTAATTTTATTATGACTTGACAAAGAAATGTAAACTTTAACTACAATCTCCTTTCCTACAAGTCATGTTGTCACAACTTTTACTATTCCTCAATATAGGTAAGGAAAAAGGGAAAAGAAAGCTAAGAATTCTATTAGAACACAGTAAGTGAATGGTTGACTTACTCATTTTCCCTATTATCAATGTCCTTTTCCTCTATTAATCTTCTCAAGAGTATTTGCTACCAGGGTTCCTTAAAACAGCAGTTCCTAAACTTATTTGTCTCCAGCCATCTTTTACACTCCTAAAAACTATATAAGATTTACCTAAGAGTTTTCCTTAATAAGGTCATATTTGATGATATTTGCCATTTTAGAAATTAAAACTTTTTTTTTCCCTTAAGGAAAAAAGTGTGCCCCAGGTGTCAATGCTGGCTTTTAAAACACATTACTGAAGCAAGTATAAATTTCTCAGTACATTCCTGAGCAGGGGAAATTAAATTAAAAACCACTGACTCTAAAGGCATATATTTAGGTCACATAGGATGGCTGTCTTTCAAAACTTAAAATTTTATCCAAGTCAATAAAACCTTTTTTATATAAATAATTGGTAAATAATAACAATAATAAATGAATACATGAATATTTAATACAAAATAAAGCACTAAAAATCCTGTTAAACAAACTATGTTTAATGGAAGGGATGCAGACTGCTACCAAGAATTAAATAAAAACTTATTAAGTAGCAGCACATATTACAGTATTTAGGTGGATTTAATCTTTGTAAAGTTCAACAAGGATTCTTTTGTCAAAGTTCAAGGGGAAAAAAATCCAATAACTACTTTGATGGCAGTTTTAATATGTGGAAACTTAGAAATTAAAGTCTTAAAATTCCCTTCTTTTTTACTTCTAGTGTCACATGCATTTTTCTCCTTAACCCCCTGCATAAAGATATACTGTATTATATATTTGAAAAATTTAAACTATAGTAATTTTAAGGTGTTCATTAGCTAGCCTCTTACTAAATAGCTTACCTACACCTTACCCACACCAAAGTATCTCACCTTTTTTTCAAAGCATTATGACTTAGAAATCTTGAAAGATAAGAAAAATGTTTTTAAAATGCTTCAAAGCCATTTTTTCTACTCAAAAGCCTATCCATGTATACACACACAAAGACTCAAGAACCTACACAAGTAATCTCTCTGTAACTAAGGTATAAAGGCATTCACAAAAAAAAAAAAAATATATATATATATATATTTAAACAATAATGCATTATTCATTTTTTTCAAATGGTAGCTTTACGAATGACAAAAAAAATTTCATAAAGAAAATTAATTGCAATAGAACAAGTAATTTGGCTCCACTTCTTTTTCAATAAAAATCCTTCTATTCAGTAAACATGCCTCATGTATTCAGAATATCTAACTCAGCAATTAAAACTAACCTCACAGTATGTTGTAGCAACTACTGAAAAAAAGCATAAATTCAAACCTAAAAATCTATATTAACTAAGAAAAGGTGACAAATGGTTGCTCAGATTTACAAGTTTGAATAACAATTCACCTAGTCGATGACAATCCTCTTTATATTATGGCATCCTTATCAGACTTCACTCTTGAAAAATAATCAGGCATTTATCATCTAAAGATATATATGTATATAGAATAAAATGTTCACTTTGCTAATTAAGAGAATGTGTTTAAATGATGGAACTTAACTGCTAGAGAAATACAGGCATAAGGATAGGATATAAGAAAAGCTGTTATGATGCAAAAATATCATAATGAAATTAGTTTTAGCACACGAAAATTTAGACTATCACAAAGATGTTTTCTTCACTTACAATCTATTAACTATTTTAAATGCTAACCCTATCTTAATAATTGTTTTTCTTTATACCCGATTAATTTTATTTTATACATTTAAAAATGTTATTCTGAGGAGTCTACAGGTTTCAAACTGACAAAAGGGTCTATGACACCCAAAAAGGTAAAACTATCTCTTGCTCTGCACTGTCACTTGTACTAACTGTATTCTCAGTAAAAAAGAATTCCTGCTAACATTGAGATAGGTGGAAAGGCTTGTCTATTTCTGCTTTGTCCACTGCCTCTTCCATCTCTCTTCTGTCCTCCCTCTACAACCTCTTAAGATTCCTTTGAAGTTTGCTTCATCTCTATCATCCAAGCCAGTTGCTGTGATGTCATTCCTCTCTTCATTTCTCAAGGAAGTAAGCATTTCAACCAAAATTCTCCTTGCCTACAGACCCACAAATGCCAAATCCTATCTTTATAATTAGGGGCCTCAACATATACATCTTGTTGAAGATTCTGGCCTCCCAATTTATTAACCTCAAATCCCAATACTTACATTTTCATATCATTCTGTCACTCCATCTAAGCTGATACCTTAAATGTCACCATCTTTTCATCCTTTGATGAAAAAGATTAGAATGAGAATTTCCCATCCATCCTCTTTCACCATTCACACACAAATCCTAGTCTAGCCCATCATTACCTCCCATCTGGAGTATTGCAATTGTCTTACTATCCATCTCCCTGCCCTACATATTACCCCTACAGCTGCCAAAGTGATATTCTTAAAGCAGAGGTCTGTAATACTTCCCTAATCAATAAACCCCAATAGTTCCCTATTACCTCAAGACCAAAATAAAAAATCTTATTCATCACAGTAAGCCTTCACAATTTGTCTCAGCTACCTTTATAGGCTTATTATATATTATTATTCTTTATGTACCCTTTAACCAGTCATCTAGTGTTATTCTTCCCCACACATTATATTCTAGCTCCTAACCCTTGTGCTTTTCTACAGCAAAAACCATGAGGAAATCTGCACAACATCTAGAAAAAAAATCCTAAAATTAATAATATCACTTAATCAAAAACTCAACCGAGAATACTTGGAAAAAATAAAGCAAAAGTTAAAAGATATTATGAATTGAAGACTCTAGAGGAAAGCTTCTTAACCTGGAGTCTTTTCAAAAAATTATTTTGATAACTGTTATTTCAATATAAAATGCATTTAAAAGCATTATTCTGAGAAGGTCTGCATAAACATCCCCAAATTGTCAAAGGGGTCCACAATGCAAAAGAAATTAAGTAGCTTGCTCTAGAATAAAGCAAGGGAAAATGAAATGAGTATTCTATAACAGGGCTTCTTTTTTCACTTTTCAATCATAAATTGTTATGTGATCCAGGGTACATACATATGTAAAACAGGTATACAAATCAAACATTTACTGATAATAAATCATAATTTCATGAACCCCCACATTCAATTATGAGACCCCATCTACACAAAAAAAGTGTAACTAATGAAAAGTAAGAAAGAGTTAAGTACCAATGAACCTCAGTCAAGATCTGGCAGGTACTTTTAAGATAAAGAGAAGTTAAAATACATTCTTCCAGGAGAAAAATAAAATGAAGTTATAAAATGAAAACTTTTACTTAGCAAACCTGAATATAATCCTCCAATAGAAAAAAATGATGTTTTAATAAAATAGAAGACTTCCAAAAACCACTGATGAAAGTAAGAGTTGTGTGGATAGATAGATAGATAGATAGATAGATAGATAGATAGATAGATAGATAGACAGACAGACAGACAGATAGACAGACAGGTATAATAAAATATACAATAAAAAAATCAAAAGAACAAAGCAAAGTTTTCTGATAAAAAAAAAGTGTTCACAATCAAACAGAACTGGAAACAAGTGTTCCTTGGAATCCTGATGCTCAAGAGGACATAAATAAGACACAATTTGATGCTCTTAAGAAAGAACAGTATTAGAGAAGAATGAAAAAGATGGGACTGACTTTCTCATATAACAAAAATATGCAAAAAGATCTTTTATACAAAAATCATGAAAGGGGTTCTGAGGAGAAGGCTATATCCATGAACCTTGTTTTCATCTGAACAAGACAAATGAGTGGATAACATATACACACAGAGGCTGAGGATTTGGGAGGAGGGGGGGGCACGGTGCACATATGCATGTGTGTGTCTGTGTTACTGTTATTGTATTAATTTACTGTGCTACAAACTACTACCTAAATATCTCAATTTTTAGTTACCTTCTAGGGTTCTTTAAGTAGTTCTTCATATCTTCAAAAAGCAATCATTTTGTTTCTTCTTTGCCTTCCATATTATCTCATTTTCTTTTTCTTATATTCCCCTGGTAGCATTTCTAGAATACTATAAAATGTCATGATACATATATCCTTGCTTTCCCCCTTTATCTCACTGGAAAGGCCTCAAGTCTCTCCATTTTATAAAAAGGCCCATTCATTCCTATTCTTTCTCAATTATTAATTCATAAATATATAATTTTGTCAAAAGTTTTTTATCCATTACTCTGCATCTATAATTCAATTTTTATCATAGAATGTATTACATTAATACAGAGAGGCTTGGAGAGACTTACATGATCTGATGCTGAGTAAAAGGAGCAGAACCAGGAAATCATTATACACTTCAATAACAATATTGTATGAAGATATGTTCTAACTGAAGTGGATATCTTCAACATAGAGAAGATCCAATTCAGTTCCAGTTGATCAAACAGCTACACCCAGAGAAGGAACACTGGGAAAGGAGTGTAAAATGTTTGCACTATTGTCTTTCTACCAGGTTACCTATACCTTTGGAATCCAATTCTTACCGTGCAACAAGAAATTTGGTTTTACACACATATATTGTATTTAGGTTATACTGTAACACATTTAATATGTATGGGATTGTCTGTTACCTAGGGGAGGGAGTAGAAGGAAGGAGGGGAAAATTTGGAAAAGTGAATACAAGGGATAATGTTGTAAAAATAATTACCTATGCATATGTACTGTCAAAAAAATTTATAATTATAAAACTAATAAATTATAAAAAGAATGTATTACATTAATACATTTTCAAAGATAATACCAATCCTGAATTATCAATATAAATTCAAATTGATCATAATGTCTAAGCTTTTTGATATTTTACTGTAGCCTTATTGCTAATATTTTATTCAATATTTTCTATTACTATTCATTAGAAATATTAGTTTGTAGTTTGCTTTCTCTTCTTTGTCTATTTCTGCCAGATTTACACACCAAGACCATATCTTTGCCAAGAAAATCCCAAATGAAGTCAACAAAGAGTTGGACAGACTGAAAAAGACTGAACAAGAAAATTTCAGACCAAGAGTAAGTTCCCAAAGGAGAACTGATCAAAGGATTGGAATCAAAAAACTCAAAAGAAGAATTTCCAACAACCAAATAAAAGATTATTCCATACCATTAAAAAGAGAAATATAGAACAGATAAGTGAAGTTTCTCTTCACACCAAATTAGAAAAAAAAAAATTTAATATAATAAAATATAATAAATATAATAATAATAAAAATAAATTTCCTTTGTTGGCAGGACTGTATTTCCACTGTTAATGGAAATGTGAAACGGTCCAAATATTATGAAAAATAATTTTAATTATGTCAGAAATGATTATTTGATGTTCATATCCTTTAATCCACAGTGGGACATGTATCTCAAGAATTTCAAAAGATAAAATGACACCATATATATCAAGATATTTGCTTAATATGATTAAAAAAAATTGGAAACAAAGCTGATGCCCATTGATTGGGGAATGGCTGTACAAATCAAAGGATATTAATCTAACAAAATAGCATTTTGACACTAAAAATTATGTGTGTGTGTGTGTGTGTGTGTGTGTGTAATTTCAAGAAACAGTTCAAAGTGATACTGACTGAAGGAATCAGAACTAAGAAAACAATATGAGCACAGTACCATCAATAAAAGGAACACAAAAACAGAGTCTAATGTTTTATAATGGCCAGTCTTGACCCAGGCAAAGATATGAGGAAATGTACTTCCTTCTTTTCTTCAAAGAGGAAAATGTATATAAATGTGGATAGTTGGTTGTAACTGTTTTTCTTTGTTACAAGGAACAGTCATTGGGTGGAAGCAATGCATCTACAAATGATTATGATGCAAAGACAAAATATTCAAAATAAAATATTTTAAGAAACACAAAAAAATGAATATCAATAAAATCCAAAAAAAGGTAAAAGTAGAATGAGAATTTGTGTTTAAAAAGCATTTCAAAACTGTTTTCACCCTAATGGTAAGAGTTAATATTTATATAAGTATGTAGGAGGTATAGTGTTATGGCCAGAACTTGAAACAAGTTGCTAAGTCACTGGAATTGATAGAGACAATGATTATGTACTTAGTACTAACTAGAGTTCTACAAGATTCACATCTGTAAGAGAGCACATATAAGCTAGGAATCTCAACCAGGATTCATTGCAGGAGATTCAGAAGAGGAGATTCACAAGCCAGAGAAGGCAGTCAGGCAGACAAAGAAAGACACAGAAGTGGTGGCAGGCTGTCCTGTGGAGAATGCTGAAACCAAGATCCCGAAGGCCTCCAGAAAACTAGCCGAGCCCCAAGTGAAGGAGATAACATTTTGAAGGAGACAATAAAGGATTTGGACTTTAATCCCTGGCTGCATTTGGGGTGCTTACTCTGAACTGAAACTAAGGCTGCCTCCAAAAGCCCCCCAAGAAACCTGCTCCAAGAGAACATTATATTTTAAAGAATATTACAATATAGAATGTAAGGTCAGTGAACCTATGTTATTCAAGATATTGGTAAGATCTTTTCAGAACCTACATTTTGGAAAAGAGTCCCAGATTATCCCTGAATCAGCGGAGTTGTCCCTATGCATGTCTCAGATACCTCTTTACTGCACTCTTAGAACCTCTTCTTTCATTTGGTGAGTTTTTTTTAATTAAATTTATAATAGTTTTATTTACCAGATATATGCATGGGTAATTTTACAATATTGACAATTGTCAAACCTTTTGTTCTAATTTTTCCCCTCCTTCTCCCCCCCAGATGGCAGGTTGACCAATACATGTTCAATATGTTAAAGTATAAATTAAATACAATATATATACATATACATGTCCAGACAATATATATATATATACAATATATATATATACATGTCCAGACAGTTGTTTTGCTGTCTAAAAAGAATCAGACTTTGAAATAGTCTACAATTAGCCTGGGAAGGAAATCCAAAATGCAGGCAGACAAAATTAGAGGGATTGGGAATTCTATGTAGTGGTTCATAGTCATCTCCCAGAGTTCTTTTGCTGAGTGTAGCTGGTTCAGTTTATTCCTGCTCTATTGGAACTGATGTGGTGGTTCCTCTCATTGTTGGAGAGGGCCTCGTCCATCAGAATTGATCATCATGTAGTACTGTTGTTGAAGTATATAATGATCTCCCTCCTGCTCATTTCACTCAGCATCAGTTCCTGTAAGTCTCTCCAGGCCTTTCTGAAATCATCCTGCTGGTCATTTCTTACAGAACAATAATATTCCATAATATTCATATACCACAACTTATTCAGCCAATTGATGGGCATCCACGTAGTTTCCAGTTTCTGGCCACCACAAAGAGGGCTGCCACAAACATTGTTGCACATACAGATCCCTTTCCCTTCTTTAAGATCTCTTTGGGTCATTTGGTGAGTTCAAACTGGAACTTGAATTTTGAATTCCTCTGTGGGTAGCTTACCTTCTCAAACAGGTAGTTCCCATTAGGAAAGAAATAGTCTCTCCCTTTGCTTTCCCTGTAACTTCAGTACTTAGCACTTAATAGTAAGCATTTAATAAATGCTTATTGATTGACTGATAAGCAACTTAGGATGACACAAAGTGGGTCACTAGAAAAGTTAATGACTAATTCAAGGTCACAAATATAACAAGTAACTAAACCAGGACTTAAACAGCAATGCTCTTTCCACTATATATTCAACTTTTTTATTTACACATCTTTGGATGGAAGGTTATAAATATTCTTTCTGTCTCTAATTGAATTACTGGGGCAGATATTAACTTTAGCAGAGAATATAAAGAACAATGAACTGTTCTTATATCACTTCAATGCTGTTTTATTTTAATTCAGATTAAGCCTCTTTTGTTTCCCAAAACTTTAACCCAATAACAATTTCATACAATTGTATTAGCAATAGTTTTTCAAGGACTATGATGGTACAGCTATGCATACACATTTAAAATACAGCCCTCACATACCATCAGAGCTATATTCATATATTTACCCAACCCTGCTGACACTTATCCACAAAACAAAGATGTCTTCTTTTTTCTTCAATTACAAAAGGAATATTGTTTAATAGTTTATTATGCTTGGGAAAGATTTTTTTTAAATGTTACAGAGATCATGAAATTTACTATTAAAGAACTAAAAGTCTATTCAAGGTTTGTTATAATTCATACCTCTACTCACCTAAAAAAAGGCAGTCATCTTCTTATGCCCAATAAAATGCAATGTGTATAACATACTTATTATTTCTTAAGCAATTGTGCAACAGATATTTAAAAAAACACTGTTATCTAAAATCTTGCACTAAGGACTATGTAAGAATAGAAAGTCCATGATTTTCTAATGATTATAAAGGGCTCTATAAACCATGAAATATTTAAAATAAATGCTATCACTCTATTTCCAACAATCAACAATTTATTAAGTGCCTAGGGGGGAAAAAGAGACCAAAAAAATTTTAAAAATCTCTATTCTCTACAAGATTACATTCTCTCAAGATAGACAACATATAAAGCATACCAAGCACACTAGAAGTTGGAAGGATCACAATATGTGACACAAAGTGATGTTTTGGAAGGAGTACAACCTAGTGGGTGAAAAAATGAGCAGAGAAATAGAAAGGATAGTGTGCCAACCCAAAGTGTGCTGGAATATACATATATACATATAATAGTGTATATACATACATTATTATTTATACATATATAATATATACACATTATATATATATATATGTGTATACACATATAATACATATATAATGAAGGTGGAAAGATAGGTTGGAATTTGGGATCAAACTGTGAAGGGCGTAGAAGCTAAAGAGAAGAGTGTGTCATCTAGTATTTGCTTCTAAGAGCAATAGGAAACCCCGGGAGGCTGATTGAATAAAGAGCTATGATGTGGTTAAGTCCTATAAAGGCCACATAGAGGACAGGGGCAAGGAAACCAAATAGAAAGTCTGTCCAAGTAAAAGGTGCTAAGAGCCTGAACTAAGTGAGGGGCTAGAGAAAGTGGATCTGCTATAAGAGCTGCTGTGAAGGTAGAACCAACAAGAGTGGGCCCAAGAGGCAATCACTGGATGTGAAGGAGAAACCCAAGATTAAGAACCTGGGAAGCTGAAAGAGTACTGACTGGTGCCTCAAAAGAAACAGTAAAGTTGGCCTGTGGAGGAAAGGGGAAAGAACATTCCTTTTGAATAGTAAGGAGTCTCCAAATTTAAAGGATCAAGTATACTCTCTTTCCTGCATAGACTTCAAAAAGGCATTTTCTCAGGGGCAGCTAGATGGCACAGTGGATAGAGAACCAGTCCTGAAGTCAGGAGGACCTGAGTTCAAATTCAGCCTCAGACATATAATATTTCCTAGATGTATGACCCTGGGCAAGTCATTTAACCCACCTTGCCTCTGCCAAAAAAAAAAAAAAAAAAAGTTATTTTTTTCTCCCTGTGTTTTAGTTTCTTCATCTGTATAAGTAAGAAATTTGGGACTGTGTAATCTCTAAGGTCCCTTATAAACTCTAAATCTAAGATCCCAAGAATAACAAAAGTAAGAAAATTAGAAGTAACTAGACAGTACAGACAAGGAAGGGTTATAAACAAAAGGGATCAAAAGAGCACCTCCAAGAAAGACAAGAAGGTCAATAAGATAGCAAGTAGGTGGCCAGTCTGACGGCCTCTTCAGTCTCCTCAAACCACTACCCAAATATCTTCTAACCTATGTCATTCTTCCATCTTCTATCTCCACCAGACATTGTGATCAATAAAAATGTATGACATGTACAATATTTTCTCATTATTGAGAAAGAAGTGCTAATTTACAAATAAAAGTCATATACAAGACTTAAAGAGCTATCACAAGGAAAAAGAAAAGTTCAAACTTATGAGATTTATTAATACTAGTCACATAGGCAGAACTGAAAAGCTTAATTGTCTATTTTTACCACAAAGTATTTACCATGTCAACTATGCTTATCACAAAAGAAAGAGTGGGGTCAATATTAAAATAGTAAATGAGCCATTATGCTCACCACACACCCCAAGAAATCTGTACCTGCAGAAGAAGAACTGGGTTCTATCAACATTAGAATAAAAGGAATAGATAGCCACAAGGAACTGCTTCCAAAGAGAAAGGGCTGAAGGGACTTTTCCACTTCTTAGCTGGTTTTTTAAGTGTTGACCAAAACAAAGGGAGGTGGGAGAACAGCAAAACAAAAAACTCACTATTTTAAATATATTGCTGAGATTTCAGTTCTTTTACATTTTTAAGCTTTGAAAATAAACACCAAATAAAAAAGACATATCTATAGTAGAAGAGAAAAAGAGGATTATAGATTATATATATATAGTATATATACTATTATGTACAACTTGCTTTTAGCATAATTATGATAAATATAAAGATATGTATTTATTGATTACATATTATGGAGTATGCCCTATGATGACATAAGAAGAAAGATGACCAAAATGAATTCAATAGGTAATTTTATCAAATTTATCCTACCTGTGTTTCTTTCTGACTTTCTGTATATTTTGAAAAATACTTCAATGATCCTTTTTTTCTCTTTTTTATTAGTCTGAGACTTAAAATTTTTATTAAACATTCCAAGAAGTTAAAGTATTCTAAGAAAATATAAAATTCACCATTTAAGGTCAAAAATTGACTTTTTTTCATAACATGCCATTATTCAGGTCAACAACACATGAATTCCTTTACATTATCATGGCTAATCCCCTTGGATAAGTCATTTCCCCCAACTTAAAATTTTGAAGGACTGAGATAGCAGCCTTCTCTCTTTTTATTTACTTCTCCAAGATTCCAAAGATATGGACCAGCAGTGGCACTCTCTTTCTTCCAAGGCTATCTTATAAATGCACAGAATGCACCTCTCTTCTATGAGCTTCAAGAGTAAATATGAATTCAATAGAGGTCTTCATAAAATCAAAGATTCATTTGTATTTATTTTGTACCCTTAACTTTGACCTTCAATCTCTACTTTTAATCTGTGTGTGCAAGAAGGCCTTATATGAATTCTTAGTCCTTTTTTATTTAACACTTCTGTGGGTGTGTGGGTGTGGGTATAGGTGTGCACTTTCATATATTAAAAGATCATTGGACTTCTGGATTTTAATATCCTGCATTTCTAATTTGGTTACTTTTCTACAACAGAAGTAAATTTGGAATTTTTCTCTTTTCACTTAAGAAGAGCTAATGAAATAAAGGTAAGACAGTGGTTACCAAGTAGGTTCCTTCAAGGACCCATTGAATAACTTCTGATTGGAGAAAATACATATGTGAAATAGAATGCAAGTCAGTTAATATTTATTAAGTCCTTGCTGTGTACCAAGCAATATTCTTGGCTGTAATAAACATAGAGATAACCAAGATACAGTCCTTATCCTCAAGGTGCTTATATGCTATTCGGGAATATGCTTACTTGTTAAAAAGCAAAAATATTATTCAGGTTAGATCTTAGGATCTCAAAATTAGAAAAGAACTTAAAAATTGCTTAGTTTAATCTTCTTTTAGTCACTGTAGGAATTTCTTCTTTACAATATCCCTGACAGATAGAATTAAGTTAGAAACTCAGTTCTTGAAGATACAGCCCATTTCATTATGAGATGGTTTAATCTACATAGAAGGCCATATAATTCAACTTCCCACACAGTACTCAACCTTTGCTGGATCTGTCTCGTATAGTGTTGTTTTATAGAAAAGAGATATGCAATCTGACATCCCCATTTATAAATAAATATTGTGAACTGAGTATTTTCTTGTTTTTGAGATTTAAATAGGAAATTTTAATTTGTCAACCAACTGCTAAATAACACTACCGCCAATAATAGCAACAACAATAACAAGAACTAATATTTATGTAGTAGTTGCCATGTTCCAGGCACTATAATAAACAATTTACAATTATTATGTTATTTGGTCCTCACAGCAACTCTGGATTTTACATTTGGGGAAACTGAAACAGAGGACTTGAGTGTCTGTGGCCACATTTAAACTTGAGATCTTTCCGATTCTAGGCTTGGCATTCTATCCCCTTTGCCATTTAGATGCCTCATTATGGATACTAAAGGTCTGGAGAATAAGAATAAGGAAAATACTTTAAACTGATATGGTTAGGAGATCTAGAGGCAAAATTAAATCTAGATTCCAGAAAGCTCTAGATAATTAGGAAGAATATTACATTTCATTTTGTCCCAATTTCATTTCCTACAAAACTACAAAATGCAGCTCTGATAGCAATTAACAAAAGACTCAGTCACCTTTTAGAAATGGAATGGCACATTATGATCATGTACTATTTAGATTGAAAACACTTTAATTAAATTTAAATGATAACCTAGATTTTAAAACTTCAAATTATGATGCGGCACTAAACAAAAATAGATAATTTCATAATCAATTAGAAACATTTTGGATTTTCATAATCTAGACTCAAAGTTTTAAAATATAAATCTTAACAGAGAGATAATTTTCTTCAAAGATAAGTAAATATTAAAGACAACATGTAATTTCACTGTACAACTGGTTCCCAAGAGTCACGTCTATAAAGATAAAATGGAAAGTTGTTGCTCATCTTTACAAAGACTTAAGTAACCTAAAATGGCAACAGAAAACTTTGATTAGATATGATAAAGGACTTAACTATAAAGCTGATTAAACCCTGGAACAAGCCACCAGAAGCAGCTTTACATTTTTCATCTGTGGAAATCTTTTAAAAATTTAACCAAAGTCTATCATCAGTATTTTATCTATAATCATGAAACAGACTAGACAACTTCAAGGTCCCTTTCCAGCATATTTTTATATTTTTATGGAATTTTTAATGACATATAAAATCACTCTAGTGAAAAGAAAGAACTGTGGACTGGGAATCAAGAGACCTGGACTACGTGTTCTAACTTATTTTTTGTGACAAAGCAAATCATGTAATTTCTCAGGGCCTCTTCTCCACATGAAGAGAAGGCTATAATGATCTTTAAATTCTCCTTCAGCTTTGATGGCTAATGATATATAATTTTACCAACAAAAGGAAGTGGACAGAGGAATAAAAGTAAATTTCTGTTGACTGAATAAATCAGAATAATAAGAGAAATCTAATTCACTACCTGAACTAGGCTCTGCAGGTTTGTTAAGAACTACAGGAAGATTTATTCTATTAATATCAGCCCTTTTACGTTAAGCTGTTAAGTGCTATTGAAATCTCATCAATAGTTCTTTATCAAGCCATGCAGTTTGCTCCAGAGGATGAAATAAGCAGCCCATGGGAGTATTATTACACCAAGAGTAATTTTTGCTAATTACATATTTCTTCCTCAAAATTAGTGATGGACAATGCAGGGCCATACTCACTGGCCTGGAAAGGTCTTAAGTCCAAATAATTTCATCTTATAAATGAGAAAAATAAAGCTTAAAAGGCTCAGTAAATTGCCTTGGCCCAGCCTAGCCTAACCCCAGGGCCCTACAATAATGATCTTTGCACTATATCACAAATACAAATGTGTATTATCTCCATTTTCTTTATACAGGAAATTATGATTCATATGGAAAGCTACATTTCCTGATAAAGGAGTCTCAATGCCAACTTAAAGAAAATGTTTTTATCAGTCCAAACCTGTGATTTCATGGGGAACTTGCAAACAAACTTTACAGAATTATATCATCTTAGAAAGTTGCCTGAGATCCTGAAAAGTTCCATAACTAGTGCAGCGTGAGTCAGGAACTAGACTTCAAGACCCTTTTCATGAAACAATGCTGCCTCTACAAACATCAATGTAAATTAATGTAGACCTTAAATCCATTCTGTTATGGGCTAGAACTCTGTATTTAAAACAAGGATTCTTACAAGGTGCTAACTCAGGGGAATTGATAAGACAATGGTTATCTAGTTTAGCATGGTGCTTAATAGTTCTGTAGTTCAGTACATGTACTTAGTACTTAATAATTCCACAAGATTCACACTTATGATGACGTAATTGAAATATAGCATATAAAGCTGGGACAGATTCAGCCAAAGGCATTCCATCATCCACCTTTGTGGATGGAGGCTGAAGCTCAAGCCCTGGGACTGAGAGTCAGATTCATTCACTTCATCTCACACCACCATGTTGGCTGGACTCCTGCACTTCCCCACTGAGGCCAAGGCCCGTCTGAAAGGCTCTCCAGAAAGCTGCCCAGACCCAAGCAAGGAAACTAGACTGTGAAGGAAACAATAAAGGATTTGGACTTTAACACCTGGCTATTCTTATAATGATTAATCAACTGAAAAGAAGGCTGCCCCAGAGACCTCCAGAAAACCTACAGAGAACACATCCCATCCTTCCACCTCTAAAATTCCTTACCACCCCATGTTAAGGGTAGAATATTATAATCAGTTATAAAATTATGGCATAAATTCTATGCTCATCAAATAGGAAGGACACATTAAACATAAACACACTCAATAAAAACCAAAAGTAAAGTAACAAAGAAAAGAAAAATGAGGTAAGATTTTCATGCTTAAGTCCCATTTTCAAAGTAAGTACAATCTCTCAGGACTAAGGAAACCATATATTTTTTGGGGGGAGGGACTCATACTCTGAATTAAGGATGTGATAGGTGGAATGCCTCTCTCTGTTGCTACCTCTTCCAGTTAATTACAATTCTACTTCTCAAAGCTCCCCTACTGGAAGATAAAAAAATCTCGCTCTTCCTCCACAGTTGTAAAAAAGTTTCTATAGTTTCTTTTCCACCCAGCTAATGATATAGCATACTCAAGGCCAAGTGTCACTGATCTTCTGTGAGACTATCCTGGCTAAATGACAGCGATTAATCAATATATTAGTTTTGGGGTTTTTTTTTTTGTTTGTTTTTTCCTCCATTAATCTGGTATCATTAAACCTGACTGAAAGAAAAGGGCTACTCAAAGGCTATGAGAAACTTGACTCTTTGACAACCTCACCCACACAGGACAGCCAGTCCTCACTTCTACCTACATCAGGAAGAGCAAAACCCACCCCCCAACATGACCCCATCCACCTACCCCTTCCTGCACAGTTACAAGCAAGGTACTAGAATCCACTCCCCATGAGTCCTGAACTCACTTCTCTGTGCCTTTTTAATTCTCAGCAAATCTCACTTCCATGCAAATTGCAGTTAAACCTCTTGGAGGAACTTAAAGCACTCAAGCCAGGCAGAGCCAAGATGGCAGGTTAGGGGAAGCCATCCAATGAATTCTCCCAACATTCCCCACAAAATAACTCTAAAATAATACCTCGAAACAAATTTTGGAATGGCAGAGCTAACAAAACGTTGGGGTGAGACATTTTTCTGGCCTAAGGAAACTTAAGAGGTTGGTAGAAGCCTGTGACCCCAAATGAAGGCTGGCCAGAGTCCACACAAGCAGCTTCTATTGCTACCACAGAAACAGCAGCAGTTTCAGGAACTCTCAGCCCAGAGACAGTGAGGTGGTCAAACAACCAGTAAGAAAGAAATTACAAGGAACCCTTTGCTATCACCAGTATAACTGGTGCTGATGGGCAACTCCTTTGTCCATACACACTGCTGGGTAAAACTTCCAAAGTAAAAAGGAACAAAGGTGGTCGGTCAGTCACAAGGGAATGGGGGCCTTGTTCAGAGTTCCAAAGCAAAGCAATCTGACAGCCTTTAAGGCTGAAAGGCCAAAACCAGAAAAGTAGTGATCACACCTCTCCCAGGACCAAAGCACCAAAAACCTGCAGACCACCCCCCAGAATTAAATTTGAAAACAGAAGCCCCCAAAAATCTGAAGCTTGGCATAGTGCCTCCCAACTCCCAGGTGAGCACAGAGCCAACTTTTACATAATATTCAAAGTGAAGAAAGAGACCAGAGAAATGAAGGAAGGGAGGGAGGTCAAGAAGGAAGAGAGGAAGGGAAGGAGGGAAGAAGAGAGGGAGGAAGAGAGGAAAGGGAGGGAGGTTTTTGACCACAAAAAGATTCTAAAGTGGCAAAAAGACCAAAAAAAAATAAGCTCAGGAAAACAAAATTAAAAAAAAAAAACAGTTACCAAAAATCCTCAAAGAAAAATGATAATAGGTCTAAATAGAACAAAAATTTTTGGAAAACTTAAAAGAATGAGATAAGAGTGAAAGAGTAAAAACTGGTAAAAAGAAGTGAGAATGATGCAGAAAATTAGGAAATTTGAATTAACAGCTTGGTAAAAGAGGCATACACACCAAAAAATGCTAAAGATAATAACACCTGAAAAAACAATACTAGCTTAATGGTAAAAGAGACTCAGAAATCCACTTTAGACAAGAACTCCTTAAAATGAAGAATTAGCTACATGGAAAAAGTTACATAAATTCACTGAAGAAAATTATTGCGTAATAATTAGAATTCAGCGATTGGAAGTTTAAGACCTCCACAAGACATCAAGAAACAATAAATCAAAGTCAAAAGAATGAAAAAATGGAAGAAAATATGAACTATCTCATTGGATAAACAATTGACCTAGAAAAGAGATCAGGGAGAAATAGTTTAAAAATTACTGGACTATTTAAAAAGCCCATGATCAAAGAATGAACCTAGACATCACTTCAAAATATTATCAAAGAAAACTCTGCCAATATTTTAAATCCAGAGGATACAAAAAAAAAAAAAAATTGAAAGAATCCACCAATTACCTCCTGAAAAAAGATCCCAAAAGGAAAACTCCCAGGAATAGTGGGGCCAATTTCCAGAGCTCCCAGGTCAAAGAGAAAATACTTCAAAACGGCCAACTGTTGAGTTTACAATTCAAATTATCATGGAGCTCACTGTCAGGTTAACATTTAGTGTTTTCACATAAAAGGAATGGAAGATGATGTTCTGGAAGGCAAAAGGGGGGAAAAAAAGCAGAAGAAAGGAAAAAAAGAGATTGAAACATTTTTAAATAAAGGCATAGAAGGGAGTTCAATGGCTCAATAGAGAGAGCTAAACTCCCAAATCAGAAAAATTTGAGTTCAAATCCAGACTCAGCCACTTGCTTAATATCCATGTGATCCTGGGCAAGTTACAACCTCTATCCAACTCAGTTTTTTCAGATAGAAAACAGGATAATAGTTGCTCCCTATTTCTCAGGATTGTTATGAAGATAATTGTAAAGCATTTTGCAAACTTTAAAAAGCTATCTAAATACTAGTTACTGTTATTATTAAGAACAGAATAAGTTTAAAATGAAACAGAAATAGAGCTCAACTCTCAAAGTGTTAAGTTAAATTTAGCTATACTTTTTAAAAAGTAAGATGTATATAACAATCACAGTTTAAACATATAATCTCTTCAGTTCTACTTTGTATATGAGAACGTTCTTTCATAGTTAAAAATTTCAGGAAAAAAATTTAAATATTAAACTAATAGAAACATATATCTCTGTATAAAAAATGGAACTTCTTAAAAATAAAAATAAAATGGCTTCTGTTTTCTTAATTTGGTTGAAAAAGATTAGAAGTGGGGGCAGCTAGGTGGCGGAGTGGATAGAGCACCAGTCCTGAATTCAGGAGGACCAGAGTTCAAATCTGGTCTCAGACACTTAACATTTCTTGCTGTGTGACCCTGGGCAAGTCACTTAACCCCAGCCCCCCCCCCAAAAAAAAATTAGAAGTTTAAAAAAAAAGCCATAAGTTCTAAGCAAAAATGCTAATATTATAGACTGCCTAAAGAAAGTTATAGAATCCAAGAATAAGGAAAAATTATGCTTTCATTATACTGCATCATTGAGAACCAGATTTCAAATATTAATTACAGCTAAATACAACACTGACTAAGGACAATGATTAGTTGAAGAGACTTAAGAGAAAGGCAACCAAAGGAATAAAAGGCTTCAAAGTTCATGATGTGAAAATCAAGTGTAGGAATTGAAGATGTTTAACCTAGAGAAGTGAAGATTTAAGAGAACATGCTAACTTTCATCAAGTATCAGATGCATTACTTAAGACGAAAAAGGGAATTAAAATGTGTCTTGTCATCTCAGGAGGTAGAACTAATCACACTAAGTTAATAGTTATAAAAAGGCAAATTTAGGCATTATTGAGAGAGGAAATTTTCATGAGAGCCATCTCAAAATGAAATGAACTGCCTCAGAAGTGATAGGTCCCTCTACTAAAGGTTGTATACAAAGACAAACTATGCTGTATGTTCACTTGTCAATCATGTTACAGAAAAGATACTTTGGAAAAAAGCTTCAAAGGCCCCTTCCAACTCTAATATTCTGTAGTTCAACTTCATGCACAGTTTCAAATAAAATAAAAATTTTCTCTCCATTTACATACAGAAACAAAGGGATTCACATTAGCAAATAAGTCAACTCAAGTTAAGCATTTATTTTTCTTTGAAATTTGTGCGAATCACTAGAAAAGGTAAAATTATGGTGTTTTAAAGTTAATGCTGGGAAGGAGTTTTATTAAGAATTTTAGGTAAGAAACAAATGAAACACAGACCTGGAGTATAAACTGTGCAAAGGCATGGAAATGGGAGGCAGATAATTGTGGGAATGACAGGGGGTAATATGTAATCAGTCTAGAAAAATAGGTTTCAGCCAAAATGCAAAGGGCTTTAAATGGAAAACTTTAATTAACAGAAGGGCTTATATTTTATCCTAAAGACAAATGGGAACAACCAAAGTTCTTTGGCAAGATAATGGCAGCTTTATCTGTACTGAATATAAAAGTCCTTAATTTTTCTATATATATTTTCTACTCCAGAATCTCTACTCTGTTGTATTAATATTAAACTTATTAAGCCTTCAAAGCAAGCTGCCAGTTCACTCCCAATCATAATTTTTTTACACTGTCAATGTCAGCACTTCTATATAGGAAGCAGTAATAGATTTAGAGCCAGGGTCTGTGAATTATTTTTAAAATATTTTGATAACTGTACTCTGATATAATTAGTTTCCTTTGAAATCATGTATTTTTTTTTGCATTTAAAAAAGATTGAGGTATCCATAGATTTTAGTAAACAACCAAAGTGATCCCAATACAATAAAGGTTAAGAACTCTGGGTTGCAAAGAAACATGTCTCCAAGAAGTTGAAGCCATTTCAGCCCCTCCTTAAAAAAAAAAAAAAAAAAAAAAAGGTTAGACTTATTGCTCTTGGCTACAGAAAACAGAAAATAAGAATTATGGGAAGAAGTTGAAGAAAAGCAGATTTAAGCTTGATATAATGAAAAACTTCCTAGTAACTACAACTATGCAACTATGGAATGCCATGGCCTCAGGAGAATACAATGATCACATATCTGAGATACAGTCACAATGATTCTTAGGTAATGGCTGGACCAGAAAGTCTATGAAATCCCTAACAATTTCAACTTCTAGATTCGGGGATTCCATTTATAGTATAGTAGTCAATTTCACTTATTTATTTTCACTTCTGCATTACTTATAACTACTTGCATCCTGAATGGCAATTTTTTTTTATACTGGACATCAAGAGTCCATACTTGAGGTCCTATTAGTTCACTGCTATCACTTATAAATTCACAACTGAAACAATTCATCAAATATTTATCAAGTGTCTTAAGTACTAGTGGGAATATAAATCCAGGTAAGTTTGAATCAATGGTCCTCTTTAAGTATTCAGTAATTACATATGATCACTCCTCAAAAGAAATCCAAAGAAAATCGTAGCATTCTACAATATCTTGTTAACATCATATTAATGTTATTTGATATATTTTTTTGGAATATGTAAAACACACAAGAAAGCCCCATCTGGAAAAAAATAGAAATGAGTTCTGGAGTACACAAAGAGACCAAAAGCCAACTGCAAAAACACTGTACTTTTCAAATTCAACGTATTTTAAATAATTTAGCTCAATAAAAATACAATAAACTACACTGACAAAAATAATTATGTAACAATTATTTACATCATGTCACATTAACTTATTTCTGAAGCCTACTAAGCTTTCTTTGCTAAAAACTCATCCTCTAGCAATCTTGAAATGGAAACTTTAGAGAATTATAAAAACCTGATCTCATAAAGAACTGGCACCAAAGTTAGAAAGACCCACCTACAGCACAAGCTGCTGTAGCATCCTGGAAAAGTCATTCTCTTAAAACTAAAAACAAATATTAGGCGCTTTCCAAACCACAGTTAGATATATATGTGCATGCATACATGCATGCATACATACACACACACACATCCCTCTAAAGACATCAGAGCTCTTCAACATGGATTTTACATCTTCTGTTAAAATAAAACTTAAAACACGTATATAATATTACTCAAATCACAGCACATATTCCCATAGAAACTATAAATTATGAAGGACATATATGTATTTTCCCTTTTTATTTAATCAAATATATCAACTTAAATATACATAATAATCTTAAGGTCCATATAACAACTTACAATAAGTTATGGTTTGTTCTTAACAATAACTAAGGAGATTGTTATTTGGATGATAACCTGCCCAGTCATCACTCAGGAATGTTTTCATGAAAAGAAAATGCAAATGAAAATTACTTGATTATTAAAGCATTTGAATACACCTAAAAGAGCAAGCCTGAAGAAGTTGAGGTCTGCCTGATGAATTAAGGCCAGTTTTCAGTAGCAAAGAAGTTTCAGAACTTGAGATTTAACACTAAGTGCTTGTTTGGTGATATCACTCAAAATGTAAATAATTTCTCAAATATCAATCATTAGGGGGCAGCTAGGTGGCGCAGTGGATAGAGCACCAGCCTTGAATTCAGAAGGACCCAAGTTCAAATCTGGTCTCAGACACTTAACACTTCCTAGCTGTGTGACCCTGGGCAAGTCACTTAACCCCAGCCTCATATACATATATATATATATATATATATATATATATATATATATATATATATATATATATATATATCAATCATTAAATATTTTAAAAGCATCTATACGTCAGAAAGCTCATGTACAAGGCTCTGGAAATACAAACACAAAAATGAAGTAGTCCCTCTTCTCAAGCACCTACAATTCTTTAGGGAAAAACAGTTAATAGCTAACATTTGGATAGCACCTACTATGTGTCAAGATACTTTGTTAAGTGCTCTACAAATATACTCTCTTTAAGTACAAGGAGAACATGGTTATTTAGGGAAGGGGGGCACTGGTAATCTAGCAGGAAGGGGAATCAGGAAAATCTATGGACATGCTTGAGGTAAGTATAAAAATGTTCATAACAGTTCTCATTAAGTTAGAGGCAAAAAAACGGAAATTAAAGGGATTCCTACCAATTGAAGAATGGCTAGATAAATTATGGTATTAGCCAAAGGACAGTTTCAGAGAAACCTATGAGCTGAATCAGAATGAAGTGAGCAAAAGCCAAATACTTTATATAAATCTATAAAAATAAATTTGTGTAATAACAATATAATGCATCATATAATAATATAAATATATATAATAACAATATTATACAGGCAAGCAACTTTAAAAGACTCAAGAACTTTGATCAATGTAATGACCAACTATGACTCCAGAGAAAAAAATGAAGCATGTTTCCGATAGAGGGGTAATGCACCCTGGTAAAGAATGAAACATCTGTTTTAAAACACCTATACCATTGCTATTGGTTCTGCTTGACTACATATACTTGGGGAGGGGAACTACAGAAGATGGAGATTTATAGAAGATTGAAGATGGAATCCATTGCAGAGAGGATGAAAGTAGTCTGGAGATAGAAAACAGTCCAGTTTGGCTAGAACATAGAATAAATGAAGTGCTAACATCAGATAATAATGAAGAAGTAGAGGTGGAACCAGTTTGTGGAGATCCTTGACTATCAGAACAGGAGTTTACATATAGTGATACAATCATAGTAGTGCATTAGGAAAATTACTCAGGTGAGCAATGTAAAGGATAGCTTAGAATCAGGGCAAACAAGAGGAAAATAACGACTTAGGAAGCCATTAAGAGATTCAGCAAAGACAACCTGAAGGGCTGGTTGCAGAAAAGGAAAAGAGATGCCAAATGCAAAAAGGGTTTGAGGAATAGATAAAGACAGAAATGTGTCTTTATGTGTGATGTCTCTCCTATTTACTCTGGCACATTGCCTCCCAAATAATCTCGTCTATTTCTTGAATCTCCCAACCTTTCTCTGCACTGGCTTACTACCTTCAAAAATGCCCATGTTTTTTGTCCTTTAAAAAAAACAAAAAAAAAAAAAAAAACCCTCACTCCAGTTATCTCCTCATGTATTGCTCTAGGTTCTCTTCATTCTGTTACATTCCAGTTCACACTAGCAATTCCCTTTCTCCTCATTTCATTCCCACTAAAGTGACCAATCATCTTTTGATTGCCAAATAAGATGTTTTCTTAGTCCTTACTTCATTCTGTCAACAATCTTCCGCTAGATATATTCTCTTCTCTGATTCTCATGGCACCACTCAGGCCTGGTTGTCCTTCAGTTTATCTGATGGCTGTTTTTCAGTGTCTTTTGCCAGTTGGTAATCTATTTGACAACTCCTAACAATGGTAACTCCCTATGGTTCTGTCCCAGACTCTTTTCATTTCTTCCTCTTATCTTCTTTCCTGGTATAGCCATACCAATTTTTTTCTAAGGCAAATTTAATGGTTTGGATTTTATTGATATTTTTAAGATATGATTTTAAAATTTTTATATTTATATTTATATTTATATACTCACACATGACACATTCATAGAGATGGTTGTTAAATCTATGGGAACTGATGAGGTTACCAAGAATGACATCTCCCACAGACATCATCAGGGATATTTAGTGCCTACTCTAAACTTGGTTATTCCCATATGGCTCCTTTTCCACAAGCTCGCCCTACTCTAGATACATACCTCTACCTTTCTAACAGTAACTCAGGCAGCTTTCTTGAATAACTGATGTCTAGAGTCTGACCAGTTTATTTTCCTTCTTTCCCCTAGTCATAAAGCAACGGACTCCAAACTTTTTTTGATCACATAAAAATTTATCGGTAAATTTTATCAGTGTAAAATGTGTATTTATCAGTAAATATATCAGTATTTTTGTCAGTATCCTAATATATTTATCAGTAAAAAAAAAAGTTTGTGCATAAACACCTAATATGTATATTTGTAAGCCAAACACAAGAAACCTTTAAAAAGATGATTAAAATGCAATAGCTATTTTATGATACAAACTCCTTTTTACTATCACTACTAATATTTAAGTCATTAAAATAACTATTTCATAATGGTTTAATAAAGATAATATAACTGAACATCCTTTTTTTAAGATCTTAGTTTAACACTTTAGGACATAAAGATTCAAAAGTCTGTCTTATTCTATTTATTCCCATATAATTAGGTCTGCTATAACACTTGAAATTTTGAAACAACTAATTTGTTCCAATTAAACTGATATGTTAGAGAATATTCTGATACACAATTCCATCCACAAGAAACATCTAGAGAAAACAGAAAACTACTCCACTTCATAATAACTTACAATTTATAAAATAAAAATATACCTCTTCTGTTGCCCAACTCAATGCTAGCTGTTCCAAGAAGCCATCTTTGAGGTACTCAGCTTGAAGTGATCTCTTCCCCCTCAAGTTTCTCTGAGTTTTCTGTTTGGATGTGTCTTTATACTGACTTGTAGTATTATAGTTATACTCATCCTTTATCTCCCCTAATATACTGTAAAGCAAGAGACTCTGTAAAGTAACATTAGACTGCACCTGCTCTGTAGAGAATATATAAATGAATAAGGTATATGATAAATGGATGGAAAATTATAAGGCTTATATTGACATTTTATTGCAACATAATTCTTTTGCTGCAAAAATAAATTGAGGAATTGTTATTTTGGTTCTGTCACATTTTTACAGACAGGACAGTGGCTGCTTTTTGTTAACAGCTTTACAAATTACCACATAACAAAAATCAGTCTTCTGTTTCATAGGCATTAATGCTATGAAATTTTAAAAGTCATTTATTTCTAACACAGAATATTTCATTATTCTATATGACTAAATCTAAAGTACTGATAACCTGCTTCCCCTTGCCTTTTCCCAGTAGTTTTGAAGGAAAGGGGGGAAAAAAAGGCTTTCCCCCCCCAAGTATAATTAATGTCAGTATTTAATGTGAAGAATAAGTGTATATTAACATTTCCTTACAAACCTCAAAGAGTTCAAAGTTTAAGATGTTATTTTCTAATATAGAGAATATAGAATATAACAATTTATAAAATGTTTGAAGACTTGACTAAACTATCCTCTCTAAATTCAAAAGCAGCTGTTTATTCAGAAACACAGATTAAAATACTGTGAATATCCTGAAAGATGAATATTTTCATGTTTTTTCCATAGTAAGAGAAGAATATGGAGTTTTTTATTATACTAAGTTATATTCTAATCAGAGCTTCTATTTGTTTCTTATAATCTGGTATACCACTATCCTGCTCGAGAACATAATGAGAGTTAAATTAAATAGGAGATATTCAATCTCTGGTAAACCTTAAGACTAGCTAGCTAGTTTTCATGTTAGTTCTAAAGATCATAAATGTTCTTCAAAATAAGGAGTGTTTGCTCATTAATCAGACATAAAGAACATCATTGATACATTTCAAGTGCCAATAACTGCAGGTAATGGTGCTAGCTTAACAATAATATTGCAAAAAAAATTTAAATATAACATTATCCACTGCTCTCTAATGTTGAAACTGTCTAGTCTATTTTACATTAATTGCAATTTAACTATCATATATACAAAACATTATTTAGAAAGATATTAGTCAAGTTGGACCTCCTGAGTGCCAATACTTCAATATTTTTGCCAATTAAGTGAGTAATAAGTGTGCTTAAATTCAAGTTTTAAAATATTAAAAAAATAAAATAAAATATTAAAGGACTGCTTTTGTGGAAGATACTGTACCAAGAAAATACAAACACAAAAACAAAACAGCTGCTACCCTCAAAGAGCTTACCTTCTTTTAGGAAGAGACAGAAATAGATAGGCATATATATATGTATATATATATATATATATATATATATATATATATATATATATATATATATAGACAGATAGACAGATAGATAGACAGAGATAGATAGATAGATAGATAGATAGATAGATAGATAGATAGATAGATAGATAGATAGATAGATAGATAGATATAAGCAAAGGGAGTGAAAGAGACAAAAGGCAGAGCCTATCTAATACCTAGAGAACTAAGAAAGAATATTAATGCAGAGTTCTAGAGGAAGGAAGAAAAGAAAAAAAGAAAGAATGAAAGGTGGCTTCATGGAGAGAATGGCCCCTGAGCTTACAGAAAGGAAAGAATTTTTAAATTAAAGATAGGAAATGAATTAAAGATGGGAAGTAGGAATGAAAATGGGGGATAGCGCAGAAGTGGACAAAGTGATATAAAGTTCATAAAGCAACAGTGTGGATGGAAATCAGAGGTTGTAAAGATCAGTACGTTAAAATTATTATTGAGGTGAGCTGTATGTTCTATTAACAATAGAAAATCACACTAGATTTGAACATAGGAGAAAAAAGTAACAAACTTAGAAAGGTTATTTTAGATTTTTTTGGTTTTTTTGTTTTTCTGTTGGGAAAAAAAGTTTATCTAACCTCATTCTGAAGTCTATTCAATCAATCAGATACAGAGTTTATCTAACTACTCAAAATGAAGCAAAATAAATAAATAAATAACAATGTATTACTCACAGTCCAAGTATTGCTTTATAGTTTAGAACTCACAAAATGGAAATTAACTCAACCAGTACTCATATGGTGGGCCTGAGGAAAGATCCTAAAGAACTAATTTTTTTTCTATTACTCATAAACAAGCCCTAAGATTAAAATTCCAAAGTGTTAAAGATGTTCTGGAACAGATAAAAAAGCATTTTAGTGCAATTTTTTAGTCTACCAATGCGGTAGATATTAAGTAAACCTTCTAACACCTCTACAACTTTCAGTCCAAGAGGTGTGCCTAGAACACTGAGTAGTGAAGTGACTCACCCACTTATTTACTTTCTCCCTGTTACCTAACTCTCAGTTTTCTCATCTGAAAAAGGGGGAAATACTCACTCTACTTATTTCACAAGATTGGTAAAAACAACAACAGAGTACTATGTAAACTATATACAAATGTGTTCTATTATTACTACTAAAGTTTGACCAACTGCAAATACTTAATCCATCAGTATACTAAATGAAACTTTTAAATTCTGGCAGACCGTTCTTCCCCATACCTGGAACTCATCTTCCATCCTTTGGGTCATAGGTCTTCTCTATAAAGGGATAACATTTTCCTTTAAGATTCAGCTCTGATGCTACCTCCTTCTGAAGCCTGCCCAGGCTTTTGTTAGTAGCTCATTTCATCCTTTGCTCCTTACCCACAATTCTTCTTTATATTACCATACCACATAGATTAAATTAATAGCTCCTTGAAATAAGATTCTATTATTTTTCAACATTATGCTCCTTAATAGATACTTAGTGCTGTTGAATTGAAAAAAAAATCTCAATGATAAAATCTAAAAACATCAATAAAATGTAATAAAATTAGAGAGAATCTAAGCAAGTATTCAGACAGAAGCTCTAAACAATTTAACGATTCTAAAGTATGGAGTTCAGATCAAATATAACAAATGTTCCTTCAGTTAAGAATGGCCACCTTGGAACTGAAAGGCTACAGGAAACCCCCTTCTCCTCCCAGCTAACAACTCTGGGATTTCCCTTCCCTCCTCTCACTGCCAGATGTTTTCTTGAACCACCCCCACTCTCCCAGTGACTACCCAATTTGATGTTCTCTTCAGGCAGGATATGCAGTAAAATGACTGGGAACACAGAAAGAGAAGGGAGAGAGAAATACAAAATGCACTCCAGCCTCTTCATCTTTCCAAGTCCCAATTTTACAAATGAAGAACAAAGCTCAGAGGAAGGTAACTGGATTGCCCAAGGTGATAATGTTAGTAACTGGCACAGTCAGAAGTTGAGTGCAGGTCATATGGTCCCTGGGCCTTTGAGTACAACCATTTAATCTGATTCCACCTCAGACCCACATATGAAAAACATGAGGAGTTGGATTCCAAGACCTCTTCTCAGAGCTCTTCACTTTCACCTATGACCCTAGGGTCATTTAGCCCTTATGATTTGGCTTTTGTAAACCTTAAAATTACTATATAAATCTTACTATAATTATTACTTAATATAACTAAAAAGAAGAAGCATTTTTCCCTCTCAAACACACATCTAGCAAATAAACAGGAACCTTCATAATCTACTTCCCCTTTGCTATTGGCAAAAAATTTAAAACCTTAGAAAAGCTCAGAAAGGCCATTTGTTAGAAGGCTAAATAAGACCCTATAATATTCTAAAGTAAGCTAAAGATAGAAGAAGTAGCTACCATGAAAATCTACTAGGCACAAGAAAAGGAAGTGAGATTTGTACCAAACAAAAAATGGTTGCTGCAAAGAAACCTACAAATGGCCTGTCTCATAGCTCAGAGACTCCTTGGGAACCACATTTCTATTCTAACTTTCAATCCCCAACCAATCCTCCAAAGCAACATTCCAAGAATCATCAGTGACAGAAAAGCTAAAACTTCTCAATTCTAGATCCAATCAAGGCAAGTCAGTTAATCTCTTAGAGTCTCAGTTTAAGAAAGACTGGGCTACATAGTCTCTAAATTATTCTTTGAACAGCAGCAGGTAAAGGAATGACAAGCGGGGAGATAGATTCTTACTAACCCAAACTGAAATCAGAATATATTTTCCCATATCAATACCATGATGTATGGTGGTTGCGTTCTATATTACAAATAATATAGCATAAATTTCAATAATGTGAACTTTTGCAAAATGGCTTTGAGAACCTAATCAATCTTTACAACATTGATTCTCTAAGAAAATTTATTCTGAATTCCAAATCACTCAAAACAATAAAGGTCTGTATGGTGTGAAATGGTATGGTATGAAAATAGGTACATAGCCAGTATGGTATGAAAATCATTCAATAACACAGTATGTAATTATACTTGCTATAGAATTGAAAATGCAATTTTAATCTAGGTTCTATTCCATTAATAAATTTTTTTACAAATTCTTTCCATTCTAGAATAATTATTCATTCTTAAATCTGACTTACAAAGTAAAGCTTTAGTCCAAATAAAATTTAACCCATTTCCCCAAAACTTTTCTATCTAGAAAGCAGTGTCAAAAGGTACATGAATTAATCCATAAAATTGAATTATGACATTAAATTTGAAAATACAAGAACCTGAAAAAACTTTTAAACCATATGAACTTTGAATTGATGTCATGAAATGAAACAGTGTGAAAACCTCAGAAATGAGCAGATGACTAAAGGCCCATTTTATTTTACAGCCTACCAGCTCCCTAACCATGCTGCCTGCTAAATCACTTTCAATTTTACTCATAAAAGTTATGCACTATTTGTCAACTTTTATGATTTGAATTAGAGTTTAAAAAGCAAATATATGTAATCTTCCATACACCTCCTCATATTCTGAGCTACCCCTTCTGACTCCTACAACACAAACACACACACAGACACAGACACACAATCTATACACTTGATCTCTGGCAAGGCAGATGTCTCAGAATTCGTTTCACACTCTTCAAAATTAATGAGGATTCCTTTATATTCCTAAAAATTGAGGACCCTTATGAGCTTTTGTTTACATAAAGAGTTGTACATATCAATACTTTAATAAAAATTAAAACTGATTTTAAATATTGGTTAATTCATTAATAATAACCCCATTAAATATTAGTATAAATAATCTTATGAAAAAGTGACTATATTTTCCAAAAGAGAAAAAATATTTAGTAAAAATTGTACTGTTTGATAGATAGGTATTATAGAAAACAAGTGGATTCTCCTATTTACTTCTGCATTCAGCTTACTTTGAAGGCCGTGATTCAAATATAAAAAGAGACTCCAATATCAAGTAGATATTTAGTTAGAAAAAAGAAGGAACATTTTAATAGGCAAATAATGCTTTAATATCATTATGAAATAGTTTTGACATAAAGGACCCCTCCCCAAGGATTTCTGAAGACACTCAGGTGTCCTCAGTCCATACTTTGAGAACTTCTGTGTAAAGGTAAACAGGAAATTCAGATAGTGAAAATGCAACTTAATAACTCACCAATTCATTCTGATGAAGTTACCACATTCTATATGTGAAAGCATTAGTTTATTCAAGACAACACCCAAATAATTGATTTTCTAAATTTAATAAATGTCTTAAAATATATCAAACACCTTCATTAAAATATTCAAGGCAGTCGAACTTCATTGAGAAAAAGTGTTTGAAGGAATAGAAAAGTCTTTTCCAAATTTTCCAAAGATGCAATGAACATGATAATCTGAAAAAGCAACAGTAAAGACCAACCAGGAAATTATTTTGGTTGTTTGTTTAGATAGAAACAGGAAGACTACTCATTGCTAATAGAGATCTTTAATTAAGAATAAGAGAAGGCATAATCAAACCTTTAAAATGCTCAAGGATACTCAAATTTCAAAATGTATACTTATATCATGTTCTCTACTTACTAATTTCTCTAAATCCAAACCATTTTTAGCACTACCCACAAAATAAATGTTTCAGTTCAATACTCTCTTTTTGGAAGGGTTCCATACAATAGGAATGATGTTTAGGATTTAACATGAAATTTCACAGATAAAAAGAATTAAGCAGTCTAATAAGGAGCTATTAATAGAAAGTTGTGAGGAAGTGTTTTGCCAGAGATCAAGCATATAACTGTTCTTGTTTGTTTTTCTTAACTCTAATTCAAATAATAAAAATTGGCAGATACATATCTTGTATGAGTAGAGTTTTTATTAATATAAATAAAATTGAAAGCAGTTTAGGATGATCAGGGAACTGGTGGCCCATATAATAAAGTGGAGTTTTAGTCATCTGCTCTTTCTGAATTGTAAGGAAGGTACCTTTGAAAGCATCTAGTCCAATTTCATGCCCAATATGCCAAATTGATAAACTATTTATGGCTTGTGCTAGATTCCAAGGTTTCCATAAATGTAAGAGTCATGAGATTTGAAGGGGAAATAAACTAAATAACTTATGTCCTGTGTTAGTTTCTTTCAAACTTTAAATTTTAACTACCAACATCCCCGATATTCAAATATGGGGGAGGAGCTAGAAAGGAATTCCAAACTCAATATCATGTCACTGCATGTAACATAAAAGTCAATGTGAACAATGAAGCACAGACCTATTTGGGCAAGTCACCAATCTTTTGATCTACAGAGGTCTACCGTTCCTTCTTTGGATATTAGTGGTATCTGGAAAGAAACCAAAGCTCTCACAAGGATTATTAAAACAGAAATTCCATGAGACTACAGGCATCTTTGTATGATCTGTGCAATACTAAACATTTTGTGAATACTCAATAAAGTATCAAGCTTTCTCGGACATTTGCTCAACTGTCATTTGTAAACTATTTACAACCAATTACATAATAGAACTTCTATTCTCATTTCAAGTTCCTTCAAATAACTATACTCTCCTAATATCTATACATCAAACCTTAATCTCTCCTTCCATTCACCAACATACACACCTTAACAGTTACACTTCTACAACTGCTTCTTCGATAATACATTAACTTCTTATAAAATAACTGTTTCAAGTTTCCAGCTACAGGAGTCAAAGAGTAAGTATAAATAATTGCAAGCAAAAAAACAAACAAAAAAAATTAATGCAGAGTAACACTGCAAGTAAATAAACCAACAACACTCAATTCTGGAGTTTCCATGTTTTTAAGTAGGTTTCTTTTTTTTTCTCTTTTAAAGACATAATATAGCTTCTCATTCTACTACATTTCCTACTAAAATCTGAGTGAGCTTAGTTTTCTACCTAAACAGGTCTTTTTTTGCTGTGCAGTTATCATCCATTGAGTGAAACTGCAGACTGCTCTCACAGTATGTAATTATACTTGCTATAGAATTGAAAATGCAATTTTAATCTAGGTTCTATTCCATTAATAAATTTTTTTACAAATTATTTCCATTCTAGAATAATTATTCATTCTTAAATCTGACTTACAAAGTAAAGCTTTAGTCCAAATAAAATCAATTCTCTGAGCATCCCTATTAGTAACGTCGGGACTCCTGTTGGAATGTCACTTCGGCTAGACAAATGATGAGTGCTCTCGCTACATTAATGCCATGTTACTTTAAAGTATACTTTTCCTTGAAACTAATGGGCCTAGAGAAGTTACTTTTCATATAATGTATAACCTAGATTAACAACAACAAAAAAAAACAACATAAATGTATAACCTAGATAAAATGTATAACTCCAATATATAACCTAGATTAAAAAAAAAAAAAATTCTGCAGCCAGTTGCCAAAAGAAATCAACTTAATGATGCTCAGGGTTCAAAACATTAGTTATCGATGAGGCCTAAATAAAAAACAAAATCTTATGGATCTTAGCGAACATTAGGACAAGCAATCTCCCAATAATTAGGAGCATTTCTCATCTTCCTTGTATTCAGAGATGCCGGTGCTAGCTCCACAATCAGTTCCTCTAGAGTGTCCTGTATGTGATGATGGGAAATAGCTCGCTACTTGCCTGGAATCTTCACTATCTCTCTGAATGGTACTTCTCCCTCTCAAAATAATGAGGGCCCCTACAGAAAGCCAAAGGTTTCCCGGAGCACGTATTAGCTCCGTTTTCCGAGCCACTTTAGCAGTGTCCCCAGGGACATTCAGCTTAGCCTGAAGTAGAAGGGATGCGAGGCAATGCCAGGGAAGCCTTCGCAAAGGCAGCATCGGGGGCAGCTTCAATACCGCATTGCTGCTGCTGCTGCTACGCTACTACTACTGCTGCTGCTGCTGCTGCTGCTACTGTTGTTGCTACTGTTGCTGCTGCTGCTGCTACAGTTGCTACAGCTCCGCTGCTGCTGCTACAGTTGCTACTGCTCCGCTGCTGCTGCAGCCGCCGCTGACTTTCTCCCACCTTCCCCCTCCAGCCCAGTCCAGCCCAGTCCTCCGTAGTCCGGCTGGAGGAGCTCACCCCACAACTTCGAGGAGGCGGAGGAGCAGCAAGTCGGGTACAAGGCAGAGTGGGAAAGCCGGCGCGGCGGGCTCCGGGAGCCTCTCGCCGCGCCCCCCGCCCGCGACGCCCCCTCAACCCACCCCCGCCTCACCTGTCACCAGGGCCGGGCTCTCCCCCGAGGAGGCGGCGGTGGTGGCGGCGGCGGCGGCTCCGGCCAACGACGTCCTCCGGCCGCGCAGGCTCCCGGGCAGCAGTTCGCATCCGTCCGCCGCCCCGGCGGCCAGCAAGCCCAGCAGCAGCAACGCGGTCCAGCCCGGGCCCGGAGCCCCGAGGCACGGGGGATGGAGGCGAGGCGGCGGCGGGGCGGCCGCGGGCCACGGCCACGGCCACGGCGGTGGCTCCAGGGGCCGCCCCCGCCGCCTCGGGCTCGGGCGCCCGCCCGCCCCTCGCCCGCTCCCTCGGGCCTCGGCGGCGTCGGGAGCTCGGCTGCGGGCCCCGCTCATGGGCTCCGGTAGTTTCTCTTTTCTGACACGGAGAGGGGGAGAGCGAGCGAAGCGCCTTCAGGCCGCGCACGACACCCGGCGCGGCCGCCGCGTCGGAACCTGGGGCCGCTGCTCTGGCGCCGCCAACCACCCGGCAACAGCGCCAACGCCGGCGCCGCCGCCGCCGCCGCCGCCGCGCATCCCCCCGCCCCCTCGGCCGCGAGCTCCTAGTACCACGCTCAGGCTGGCCGCTGCCGAAGGCTGCTCCCGCTCCCCCCGCCCCCCGGCTCCCTACGCTCCCGCCCCTCGCTTGGGCACCGAGGCGCGCCGCGCCCCACCTCCCCGCGCAGCGCGCAGGCGCGGTCCCTCTCCCGCGCAGGCTCCGAGAGGCGGCCCCGCGCGCTCCCCTCCCCCTCCCTCCTCCGGGAGGCGTGGCCCCAGGAAGGGGTGGGCGGAGATGCGGGGAGGGTTGCTCCTCTGAGGGAGCTTTCCCTCTGGGGTTTAGCCACGCACAAAAGTGGGGCGGGGACCTTGGGGGGAAGGAAGGAAGGAAGGCCTCCCCCCACCCCACTCCGCCCCCACTCACCCGAGCCGACTCTTAGGGCTTTGAGGGATTGCATTGAGGGCGAGGCCACTGCAAGTGAAAACCAATTGGAGAAATAGAAACAATAAAACTTGAAATTTCCAGGGAAACTTTGCGATCAGAAGATCAGAAGAAAATTTATCAAATTTTACCCATTTTTCCCCCAATTTCAGTTCTGTTGTAAAGGGGCAGACTGCAAACTGAGGCGGGGGGAAGCAGATAATGTGGGGGCGGAGGGGACTGTTCCTTTCAGTGCTCCTCCCCCCCTCCAAGGAACAGGTGTGGTCCACGCACACCGAAGTTTGGCTTTAAGTAGCATTCTAATGGTTTTGAGGTGTACAAAGAGGGAGACTGAAGGTGGGATTTTGTCCTATGAGGAACTGGATCATCTTGGTTCAGAGACGAACCGGCACGTTTTTGTCAGATACTGCTCACTTTAATGTAAAAGAATGCTAAATGTTAAGTTAGAAATTATTAGAAGCGCTGCACACCCACATTCCTTTTCCCAAGTACACTAGCTGCAGAGAGGAACACAAAAAAATAGCATAAAAGTGTCTTCTTTTTTCCCTGCTGAAAAAACTGACCCCAAACACTCACAGAAGCATCTAAAGGATTTCTTAGCTGTGGGCAGACAGACAAGTAAGAAAGACAAAGAGAAGCATTCTTTCCTGGAGAAGCAAATCTACAAATACAGAGAACAGTGGAAGATTTCATCACTGACAATCAATCAGTCAACAAATGTTTATTGACAGACTTCTTGAGGACATGGTGGATAGGTGACAATTCTTTGTGGGGCAACTGGGAGGTTAGATTTCCGCCGCTGGAAACCCACCCAGTCAAATATTTGTTAAGTCCCAGACATATGCAAATCGTTGTGCTGCAGTCCAGAGGGAGAGGCTAGAAGGAAACGGGCTAGGTTCCTATTCTCTAAAAGGTCATCATTTGGGGGGACTTTGACAAAATTAAGGCTCATAAAAAGGTAATTCCACAAGTATTTATTCTGTGCCTCAAGAATTTACAATCCTATTAGGGAGATAAAATTTATGCCCATTAAACAAGTAGAACACGCACAAGATAATTATATAATCAAGGGCAAGATTGTGTGGGACAGAATAAAACTAAAGCACATAATAAGCAAGAAACTAATAATGGCAGCCTAAAGCAACAGATAAATATCACGGGATCATAAATTTAGAGCTGGAAGGAACCCTAGAGGTCATCTAGTTACCTTAGTCGTTTTACAAGTGAAGAAACTGAAGCCTAAAAAGGTCACATAGTAAATGGCAGAAGTGAATTTGCACTAAGGTCCTCTAACTCCAAATTCAGTAGTTTCCACGAGGCTGTTTGAGAATGGAGGTCTTGTGCAATGGAGTACACTGTGGGGCGGTTTTTGTTTGTTCTTTTAGTTGATATTTCTACACTCCGCAGAGGCCGATAGTTTTAGAATGCAGAGCATTTGGAAGCTGTACCGAAAAAGAGAAGTTTTAAACTCAGTAGAAGTTGGTGGCAGAAGCTGAGAAAGTAGAAACATGCTGACTTCTGTGGCAAATAGAGCACATCCGTGTGCCTCTTTTGCTTTTTACTTCTATTTCTAGCAGCAAAGGTGCTGATAATGAAGTGGATTTCGGGAATGAAGCTTATTCATTAAGAGAGTAGAAAGCCTATGGATACAAATGAAGGAAGGGAAATTTCCACTCCTTTAAGACACACCTACTCCCAGCATCAGATTTCTCTGGATCCTTATGTACTTCTATTTGAGAGGCCAATATGTGAACCCTCTGCACCAGATGGAGTAGTATCCTTACTCTCTCCATCAATCACTCCATTAGGCAGTATTTATTAAGCGCCTATGGCGAACCTAAGAGCTGAATCAACATTCTGAGCACCACCCCTCTCCTGCCTCGGGCCACCGCTCAACATCTATTCAATCAGAATCCACAATCCGAATGAAAGCAGTTCGTTTGTTTAATAGGTAGAGACCACCCTCAGGTCCAAAGATCCGAGTTCAAGTCCATTTTCATGCACATGCTTGCAAAGTGACAATTAATCTCTTTGTCTTCATTTCCTCAACTGTAAAATGGGCATAAGAATTGCACTTAACTCGCAGGGCTTGTGAGGATCAAATGAAATATTTGTTTCAAAGTTCTGAACACACACCTGACGTTATATAAGCGCTTATTCTTTGCCCTCCCTTCCCAAACGGAAAGTGCTTTGCAAATGCCCGAATAAATGTTAGGTCCCAAAGCCACGGTCCTCTCTCCTCTCTCTTTTTCTAAAGTTAAATAGGGGCCAGCTCCACTCCCACCTGTCCGGTACAGCCAGCGTGCAAAAGCAAAACATTTCGTATCTGGAAAGAACCTTGGTGGAGCTCACCTACTGAAATCTCACACTGCAGTCTCCTTTAACGAATTTGTTAGACTAATATCTAATTAAGCTAATTACATGCTGTCTAGTATTGTTTTTAATGGTTACGTTTGCGGTTTTTGGACTACACGGCCGACGCCTTGAGGGCAGGCACCCCGTGCGCAGCACGCTTTCGTTGGATCCCCCGAGGGGGGCAGGGCGCAGCACTTCTGGAACACCAGTAGCCCCGGGGGTAATCGTGGCAGATGGGCAGGATCCCACGTCGCACCTTTACCGGCGCCTCCCTGCGGTCCTCGTGCTTCGTTCTCTAGGACCCTGGCCCAGACCCCCACCAGCAGCCCACCAGTGGAAGTCCAGCAGGGGCCCCTCCTCATGGCTGCACCAAGCCCGCACTCGCCCAATTTCAAAGCTCTTACGCATCTTCCCTCTTCCCCCGCCCACGTTAATTCCAGCTCCTAAGAAGACGCTTCAGAGCCCTTCGCTTTCCCAGAGCTTTGCGGAGATTTCATGGAACTAACTGCGCCTGCGCGAACACCCGCGCTGACGCATGCTCAGTGGGGCCGATAACGACTGGGGGTTGTACTAGAACTTAGGTCGCCCGCCTTTCTTCGAATTGCCTGCCCGCAGTTGCTTCCACTTCCGGGTCCTTAGCAGCCACAGCTGGGCTTCGGACCGCGAAGTGGCGTCACCACGTGGGTGGCGGGCTTTGGTCCGGAGCGCTAGAGGGATGATGAGGATAAGGAGGGGAGGGGGCTGGGGAGAGAGGTCCCCCTCGTTCTCTGTCGCGCGCGTGGGCTCCTCCATCTCTTCTTCGCCAAGAGTGACAGCTTCCCAAATGCCTCCCCTCCTTGTCCCCTCCCCCTCTCCTAGAGATCGGCGCCGCGGAGAATCCCGCCCACTTCCTCTAGCCTTCTCAGCACCTGCTCTGTGCAGCTCGGGACCCGAGGGCACCCAAGCAATAGGAGCACCTGCTGTGAACATCTCGGGACCTAAAGAGAGCAAAGCAGTTGAGTTCTTGCCATATTACAGCTCGGGACCCCTAAGGGAGCAAAGCAATATGAGCACCTGCCGCGTGCAGCTCGGGACCCCTAAGGGAGCAAAGCAATATGGGTACCTGCCTTGTGCAGCTCTGGACCCCTAAGGGAGCAAAGCAATATGGGTACCTACCTTGTGCAGCTCGGGACCCCTAAGGGAGCAAAGCAATATGGGTACCTGCCTTGTGCAGCTCGGGACCCCTAAGGGAGCAAAGCAATATGGGTACCTGCCTTGTGCAGCTCGGGACCCCTAAGGGGGCAAAGCAATATGGGTACCTGCCTTGTGCAGCTCGGGACCCCTAAGGGAGCAAAGCAATATGGGTACCTGCTGTGAACATCTCGGGATGTTCACAAAGAGCAAAGCAATCTGGGTACTTGTCATATTGCAGCTCGGGAGCCCTAGGGCAACAAAGCAATAGGAGCACCTGCTGTGAGCAGCTCGAGAACTCTAAGGGAACAAAGCTGTATAGGCACCTGTTATGTGCAACTCACCTACCCAGACAAAAGGAGCAAAACGATGTAGAAAAAGCACCAGTCCTTGACTAGAGGTGGAAGAACATTACCAAACTTCTCTAGACCTCAGTTTCCTCAGCTGTAAAGCTGTTGGTGTATGGTTTATATCGTCCCTTCAGGATCTAAATCTATGGTTCGAGCAGGGTAATAAGCCAGGAACACAATGAATTAAGCATTTATGAAGTGCCTTCTACCTTACCACCTACAGTAGATACCAATGAAAAGTCATGTCCTGGAGCAGCTTTAGGGAGATAGTATTTACATAAGGTTAGATATATAGTTGAATACATAAATGTACACATGGGCATATACATAGATAGATACATAGATGGATAAAGCGATATAAGGTGATGGGGGATGGAAGGGAGGAAAGAGCCTTCCTGTAAGTGATGCTTAAGGTGAACATAGAATATAAACAAAGATTCAGAGGAAGGTGACCTATGAGTTCATTAAAGGTGGGGAAGAGCCTGTGTAAAGGCCCCCTAACTCATGATAGTGTCAGAGATCTAAGACTCATAGGTCAAACTAGTTTTAGAAGTCCCAGAAAGAAAATATATAAATCAACAATCGTTAAGTTTCTACTATAACACCAGATACTGTTTGAAAAGTAATCCATCTGGAAATAGAGATATGCATGATGGGCGTAGAATTAGAAAGCTTAAGCTTTTTCAAATGAAGAACTGAGATCCAGAGACCTCAAACTAGTCTCTTCCTCTTCTCTCTGCTTCTACCATCTTCAGTAGATGCATTCCCTCCAAAATTGCAGATTATACCACATCCATGCATGCAATCCTGTAAAACCCTTGTTCAAGCCCCCCCCCATCAGTTTACCACAGAGAGTCTACCAAAACCACTTGGGCCCTTGCCTTGAGTCCCCTTGATATTGCAAGAACACTACCATTTTGGGCAAACATGTCTTTCTTGGTATTGATGATCAGAAGGTTGTCAAATAGCCTTTTATCTCTTTATCACATGTTTTGTGGAATCTTGTGTAATTTTAACATACATATGAGAGATCTCTTGTTATCTGAGAGTTTCTAAGATAGCATTTTATCTTACCAAATAAAAAACTTTTTAATAATCAAAAGAAGAAAAGGGCAAGGGCACAAATAGAAGAGGTACCCTTGAAAGACGGCAAAATAGAAAAGTGAAAAGGTATGAAACAGAAAAATAATTGAATTTATGACCCGTTTTTCTCAAGTAGGAAGGAAAGTGATCTAAAAAGATGTGGGTGGGTGTGGAACTCAAACCTAGTGAAAAGAGAAGACATGAAACAGAGGGGAGCATTCAACTAAGATTAGATAATATGAACCGGTCGTGGACTCCATCAGCTCCGATTTGTGACTTCCCAAGAAAATGCAATTTAACCCACTAATTAGCCAAGTTGCCTTACAGCAGCATTTTTCTCCTCATGCGTTGTTTCTCCTTTTCCCTTTATGGCTAGTAAGTATACTCTGCTCTTAATAATATCCTTTACATCCTTCTTCCTGTGAAAACCATGGTTGAAGCCAATTTAAATCAGTTACACATCTTTCAATTCCCTTCAAATTATGTGTAAATTTCATTCTTCCAAGATCATGTTGTTCCTCTATTTATAATTATATAGTATCATTAAGAGACTACTGGTGCTAAGAGTATGGCTTCTGTGGCAGGAAATAGTTTGGGGCTTTTGAAAGTACAATGCAAATTTACAGATGAGATGCAAACCAATACCCTTCAACAATATTTCAGACCTAGCTCTGTCTGTCTGCAGTACTTAGTTAAAATATACAGAGTGCTGACTGGATGCATAATACTTGAACATTTTTCTTTAATTTTTTAAATTTAAAAACAAATAGAAAATAGGGAAAAAATTCCCTTGTGCACAGAAGAACACAGGACAAGGATTCAAAATATAAAACAATAAATATCTATTTCAAGAAATCCCATATAACTATAACACATTTAATATATATGGGATTGCCTGGCATCTAGGGGAAGGGGTAAAGGGAAGGAGGGGAAAATTCGGAACCGAAGTGAGTAGAAGGGATAATGTTGTAAAAAAAATTATCCATGCATATGTACTGTCAAAAAATTATAATTATAAAATTAATTTTAAAAAAAATTTTAAAAAGAAAGCCCATAAAATAAATACTACAGATTGTGTCCAAAGTTGTCCATCTTTTCTTTGCTTCCTTGTAGATTTTCTTTTGCTCTTGGTTGTGCATTTTTTACTTTATTCTTTTGTCCCCCTTTCATTTCCCCTCTTCCTCAAGAAGGCTATAATTATATGTATATATATATATATATATATATATATACATGTATATATATATACATATATATGTGCATTTATACACATATATACATACATATACATAATCATACATTTATAAATGCATATGTATTCATATACATCTCTGAAAAGGCTTCACTATACCTGTTCACCTTCTGTTTCTCTGAAGGTGGATGACATCTTCCCTCATAAGTCCAAGACTTTCCATATTTTTCAAAAACCACCAACTTATCATTCATTTTCTCCATGAAAGCAATATTCCAACCTTGAATTACCTAGTTATTTTAAAATAGCAAAATAATCTGAAAATTTTCTAAGAAATATTGTAAACTTTGTTTTTAGAATATATTAATCATCAACCCAATTTTGCTATTTTATTATTTTTTACTATGCTAGTTCCAGAGGAAACAACTTACTTTTTTGAGGATTATCATATCGTAGAATTGCAGAGTTAGAAATCAAGGGATCCCAACTTTAAAAAAAAAAAATTCTAAGGCTATTTGAAAAGTACAGAATACACTGTATCACTATTTTGTAAGCTCAAAAACTAAAAGCATGTTTACTGCTAATGAACAGTATGGTGAGGCAGATGGGAGAAGGCCACAGAAATGTACTCTCATAAGAGGTAGCATGTGGGAGTAGACTTCTGGAAAAGCTGGTGGCTTATCTTAGTTAAGGAGGTGGGAGCAAAAACAATGGGAAACTCTTAGAAGGCTTTGTGATATACTTTTATCTTTGTTTATGTATTTTCTAGCCAGAAATCACCCATGAGTTATTTCCTACCCAGAAAAAAACAACATTAAATTAGTTGTTATGAAAAGAATAATAGTGTATATTAGAAGCCCTTTATCCTTACGTACTGACACTTAATTAGATGAAGAACTTCCAACAATCACTTCACCTATTCAGGATTCCTTTTCCTCATCTATACAACAAGTAGATTGGATTAGATGATCTCTAAGATCTTTTTCAGATGTTTGTGGAGAAAAAAATCAAAAATACTGGATGCTGGTATACATGGTGTTGGCTAAATTCTAGATGTATGTTTGCCAACATGATGTTTTAGTTTCTTTCTATATTGCCCAAACACCACTAAAACATTTTATAAATGCTTGTGATATTTTAATATGAATAGCCTTTTAGTACTTAATATGCAACAAGAGTTTAGATTGAATGCTGAAATAAAATATTCAGAAAGTCATTAAATAAAAATTTATGGGAATTTAATCAAAAAAGAAAATAATACAATTTCAAAAAACTATCTAGATATCATTCTTTGCATATAAATAAAAACAATTAAGTTTGAAAAACTAAATTTGATTCATCTAGAACTTTCCAGGACTTCTTAGCATAGGTTTGTTGTAGTTTTATCAGGAATTGGTATCAATAAACCACTGCAGAGTATAAGATGTAAAAAGAATTACAAAATGATATTAAAATTCCATTTAAGTCTATTACTAATAGTGAGATTTATCTGTTTTCAAGTTTATAAAGCACTTTACATATATCATTAAATAATAATAATATCTCATATTAAGAACCAATTATCATATACACTTGACAAATATAATCTCATTGGATTCCCACCTCAACCTTAGGAGATAGATGCTATTATCAACTCTATTTTATTGATGAGGAAACTGAGGCCAAAAGAAGCTAAGTGACTTGCTCAGATACTGTTAGTATTTGAGGTTAAATCTCTACCTTCTGGGGGCCACCATTTGAGTCTCATGACAACTGTGTGAGGTGGACAGATAGTCTCGCTGATGTAGTATTTCCCTTAGCATTGCAAATCAAGTCTGCCTTTTTTGTGTGATTCTTGTCCATATACTCCCATAAAATTATGTCAGGGTATCCTTTTAGGTATTATTATCATCACTCTGCCAATAGTATAACTAAGATATTATGTGATTTTGTCTATTGCATAGCAGAAGTTGGAGGTCTTCCTGACTTGTCAGCTCTCAATCTATAACATTACATTGCTTCTAATATTGGCAGCTTGTATGTATTCTAGAGCAGAAATTAGAGAATGAGATCTGAACAATTAAAACTGAATTGGGAAATGTTTAACTACCTAAATAAAAATGCAATATTATATAGAACCTGTAATTTTTTTTTTTCTGAACTAATCTATGACTATCCAGGACCCATTTCCATCTGAGTTTGACACTATTGCTCTAGGATATCATCTGTTACTATTGATTACATCTCCTCCTACTGCATGGTCTATTCTTGCTGGATTTTCATGGTATTTTCTCTCCCCTGGTCCTCCTACACATAACTGTTCCATTGATGGTTCCTCATCAGTTTCTTGTCTTGCGGGTGTCTCCCCAGGTTCTAGGTTCTCATCTCTTATTTTTCTAAACCCATTCAATTCTCATGAATGCAAATCGAACATACATCTCCATAACCCTAATCTCTCTGCTGAATTCCAGTCTATCCAATCCAAAATTTATCTTCTGCTTTGTGTACATTTCAATAGTCAATAAACTCTTCTCTTTCTTTACTCCTATACTTAATTAGGAGTGCATCTGTTCTTCACCTTTTGAGAGTTTTGTTTGTTTTTACTTTCTACTTCCTATGCATTACATTGAGGACTGTGATGTTAGAATCCATGTGTAATGGGTTTATTGTAATTGATTAAGAAAATAATTATTGGGGTTTTTCTCTTATTTTTCTTTTTTGTTATCTTTCCAATTTCATCCCTAAATGTCCTCAGGGTATTTCTGCTCAGTTGGGACTCACACAAAGTTCTCTGTGAATTTCTTTTTTATTTCACTGTTTCTATTTCATGAGGATATACTACATATACTCTTCCAACATCTTCCTTCTTAAGAACTTTTTAAAAAATTTATTCTAAACTATTATTGCCATGGCAACAGTGTCTTTCCACTTGGCAAGGAGATTAAGTGTTTGCTGATGGGGGTGGTACCTAAGGTTTTTGGTCTTGTTGTGGTAATTGATTTATATCTTTTTAATTTCCTTAGGAAGTGGTAATAATCTGTGGTGAAATTTGTCCTTTCTCGTGTATACAAAATATTTATAGTAGCTCTTTTTGTGGTGGCAAATAATTGGAAATTGAAGGGACACCCATCAATTGGGGAATGGCTGAACAACTTGTAGTATGTGAATATAATGATACATTATGCTACAAGAAAGGATGAGCAGGCTGATTTCAGGGAAAAAAACTGGAAAGACATGAACTGATGCTGAGTGAAATGAGCAGAACTAGGAAAACATTATACACAGTAACAAGACTATATGAATTAACTCTGACATGCTACTGCTACTCAACAAAATAATGATCCAAGACAATTCAAATTGTAATAGAAAACACCATCTGCATCTAGAGAAAGAACTGTGGAGTCTGAATGCAGATTAAAGCACACTATTTTCACTTTTTGTTGTTATTTTTTCCTTTTGTTTTGTTTTCTCTTTTGGTTTGAGTCTTCTTTCACAATATGACTAATGTGGAAATATGGTTAATATGATTGTGTGTGTGTGTGTGTGTGTGTGTGTGTGTGTGTGTGTGTGTGTGTAACCTATATTATCGCTTGCTTCTTGGGGAGGGGAGAAAAAAATTGGAACTCAAAATCTTAACAAAATAAATGTTGAAAACTACTATCCTTTACCATCAAGAAAAAGAAAGAAAGAAATTTGTTCCTTTATTTCTTGTTTTTCAACATCAATTATGGTAATTTTCTGGATCCATGTTCTCCTCTATATGATTACCTCCACTGATTTGCAGATGACATTGTGTGATTCTTATAGAACATCTTAAGTGATATTCATAATTGTTCAAAATAATTTGGCCTAAATATCCAAACAAAAACTCCAAGAGGATAAAGAATGGATAGTGTCTGTCACAGCTTAATATGTGCAGTTGAATGAATGACCTATAAATCTCATCCATCAGTATCTTGGGCTAATCTTGTAAATGGATAGTAAACTTGGCCAAGATCTGAATAGAAGGAAAAAAGCACGCAGGATAATCTTTGGTAACATGCAATTATTTTAATGCCCAAAATTTCTTCATGAGACAAAGGATAATCTTTTTTAGCAGCAGTTTGTTCATCTGTTAATACTCTATAGCTACAAGTCTTTCATTACAAAAGTCTCTGATAAATAAAATTTGAAGATTACCCAAAGGGAAATTTAAGTATGCATGATGAACAGGAGCAGGCTATAAGATATTACAAATCAGCCATTACAAACAATTATACAGAATCAATGGTAAAAGATGTTTTTAGAGAAATGTATAACAGGGGTAAAATATGCCATTCATGTGGCAGGGGTGAAGGATAACTAATAGGACCTGCCTGCTCTGTTAATATCCATACAATGTCAAGAGAACTTGTTGAAGGCTTTTGGATGCATATTATATCACAGACATTACATCAGTGAGGATGCAAAGACAAAATCAAACTTATCATGCCTTCAAAACTATGATTCTAAGCAACCTTTGCTGCCTTTTCTGCCATTTTGCCACTGTCCCTGCAAAAACTGGACAAAATATGAACAATTTTATATTTTAATTTGTCTCATTGGTTGCCATGTCAAAGAATTCATCCCCAAGTGGCCAGCCTGTTGGCAATGTGCCTCTTTATAGTTAGACTAATCATCAGAAAGCAGTCATAATCTGTTTCCAAGATTATGTCCCAAATTTTTCCAACATAGTAGAACTACTAGAGCTTCTGTTTCTCTGGCAAACTTTGATCTTTGAAAATCTAGGAGTATTGGAATAGAATCTCAATATAATCTCCCTTATTGTTTAATTTTTTAATTTCCTTCTAGTTTGATAATTCATTTGTGTGCATTGGAAATTATTCCTGTATCAAATACCAGTCATTAAAATATAATCATTTTCCTTATGTGTGATGTTGTTTGATTCTTGTCACAACCAGCTCCTTTTACTCTCTCCTCAAAGTTTTAAGAAAATTCTCATGATATGTAATTATGATGCTTTGCTATAATCCATAAATCTTTCACCACTTTTGTTTTGCTCCTAAACCAAATTCCCCAACATATTCTAACATTGCAATATATTAGCCATTTATAATGAGCATTGGACTAAATTAGTACTTATGGTTAGTGACTGCCATTATACCACATTATACCATCAGTTTTATTATCCATATTATTAGAAAAGCAATAATATGGCTATTTTTAAAAATATATTTTAATAATAACTTATCTATGGAGCACCTATTCAGAAACCTCAAGTTTCTTCAACTAAGCAAAGACCTTGAGCAACCAAAATAGATTTCACAAAGTCCTTATTCTAGAGTCTATTTAACAGCAAATTAGAAAGAGCAGATGGGGTTACTAGACATAGACATTCTGTAAATAGCAAGGATGACAGCTTACAGGCTGAGAAAAAGAAAAGATACAGAAAAGATATATATATATATACACATACATATATGTATATATATACATATACATATATGTATACATATACATATATATATATATATACACACACACACACAAGTCACAAGACCTAAACATTTTAAGTAGTGTACAGCTCCTTAATGTCCATTAAACAACTCTATGTGGTATTTTAACATTTTACAGATATAATACTCATTTAATTCTCACAACAGCTTTGTGAGATATGTTAAAATAGTATTATTATTTTCATTTTAAAAGGGAAGAAAATGAGATCCAAAAGATTAAATAATTAATAAGAGGAGCTGAGGCTCATGCACAATTCTTTCTCTAAGCCCTTTTATTCATAACCATAGTGCTGAGCTCATTGAAAAAGTTCAACCATGAGGACTTCTCAATAATTATAGTTTGGGTTATAATATCCACCTAAGGATTCTCCTAAAAGATAGCAATATATGTTGGAGGGCATGTGAGAAAACTGGGTCATTAAACATTGTTGGTGGAGTTGTGAACTGATCCAACCATTCTAAATAGCAATTTGGAACCCTGCCCAAAGGGCTATCAAACTGTGTATACCCTTTTGATCCAGCAATGTCTCTACTGGGTCTGTATCCCAAAGAGATTATTAAAAAAGGAAAAGAACCCCACATGTGCAAAAATGTTTGTATTACTTTTTTTGTGGTGGCAAGGAACAGGAAACTGAATGGATGCCTATTAGTTGGGGAATGGCTCAAAAAATTATGGTATATGAATGTTTTGAAATATTATTGTCATGAAATATTGCTGAAATATCAGCAGGATAATTTAAGAAATTCCTGGAGAGACTTACAAATACTGATTCTAAGTGAAGTGAATAGAACCAGGAGAACATTGTAAGCGGCAACAACAAGATAACGTGATGATCAATTCTGAGGGATTCGGCTCTTTTCAAAAATGAGGTGATTCAGGCCAATTCCAATGATCTTGTGATAGAGAGAGTCATCGGCATCTAGAAAGAGGACTATGGGGACTGAATGTGGGCCCAACATAATATTTTTACTTTTTTGTTGTTCACTTGCCTTTTTTTTCTTTCTCATTTTTTTCCCATTTTGATATGATTTTTCTTGTGCAACATGATATTTGTGGAATTATGTATAGAAGAATTGCACATGTTTAACATATATTGGATTATTTGCTATCTAGGGGAGGGGAGAGGGAGAAAAATTTGGAATACAAGGTTTTGCAAGAGTAAATGTTGAATGAGATGACTGATGCCAATTCCAATGATCTTGTGATGAAGAGAGCCATCTACACCCAGAGAGAGGACTGTGGGAACTGAGTGTGAATCACAACATACATTTTCACTCTTTTTGTTGTTATTCACTTGTATTTTGTTTTCTTATTCACTTACTTTCCTTTTTGATTTGATTTTTCTTGTGCAGCAAGAGAGTATAAATATGTTTACACATATCAGATTTAACATATATTTTACCATGTATAGCGTATATTGATTACTTGGAAGGGGTAGAGGGAAGGAGGGAAAAATCTGAAACACAAGGCTATGCAAGAATCAATATTGAAAAATTATATGTGCATATATCTTGAAAATAAAAAGCTTTTTTAAAAATTAAGAGTAAATGTTGAAAACTATCTTTGCATATATTTTGAAAACAAAAGGCTGTTATTTAAAAAAAAATTCCCCTAGTAACATGTATTACTCTAGGTACCTTTAGCATCCAGCAATCATTTATATGAAAAAAAAAAGGTCTTCTGGACCTCCTCAGGGCTCCATCAAATCTAATTAATCTTTTCATGTCACCTTAGATAGGCTCTTCTTGTACTGCCAGTACTTTTTCTTCCTCTCATATTTGACTAGAGAGAACTGCTGCTACATTTCCAACTCCCTGACACATTGTCTCCATCTGACACCCCTTTCTGCTGGGGAAGGAGAGTCGGAGAGTCCAGAACGATGGAAACAAAAAAAACCACAACATTCATGGCTCCTGAAGAGCCTTGTGCCAGTGCAGCTCTCCTTCTAATAAAGAGAGCTCCCATCAGTGTATTACTCTCTCTAAGTCTGAGTATATCCTCCTTGTAAAGGTTAAGTACCAGAACAAAGTTCACAACCATGGGACTCAAAATAAGGGGTATTTTATGCATTGTGAAGACAGACAGAGAGGAGACACTTAACGAAATCATTCTGGAACCTGAGGGTATCTCTGTTACAATAGTCTACAATACCTGATCATCATAATAAAGTCATCAAGAAAATGGTAAAGTATATATAGTTTACACTTTTAGAAATGAGTAACACGTGCAGTACCTTCTATAATGATCTCCAACAAAAGTAGCTAAAATAAAAGAAGTTTTGTATTTACTGGGTTTAAATGGCTGGACTTCTGTGGAACACTTCATTTCTCTTCTAATGTTTAGATTTTTAAATTTTCTTTATTTGTGCAACATGGTCTTAGATTTACATTTGAATATGAGTTCACAAAATGTTTTGGAATTTCACAATACTACAAAGATAATTCAATTATGAAGACTTGATTTACAAATGTGTGGAAAGCTGCAATTTACCAGACCAAGACTCCACATCAATATTATGCTCTCCACCTCCTCTCAGAAGTAAATGCCATCATTTCTCAGATTGATAAAAAATACTAACCCAAAATAAGATGCTATAAATTCACAAAAATATCGTTCACACCTCCCCACACCTGAGGATAATTGTGAAAAGAAAATCTGTCCACTTGTCAGCTGATGGGAGAATAAAAGAGAATAATAAGTGGCAACGATGAACTTTATAATAGAATCCCTAATTATGACAAAAACTTAACCATGAGATTCTGCTCCTGATAAGCTTCAATTTAGATAATAAAAAGTTGATCTTATTATTTTAATCATCTGAAATGGTGTCTATGAATGATAGATGTAATGAAACCTATTGTTGTAATTCCATCAAATGTTTTGGCTTATCATCACCTAACACCTTGGGTTACTTGGGAAACTTCTGACACCTGCTAAGGGAGCTGCTGAATGCCAAAAATGACATTATAACTTTCCAGTTTCTTAGTCAGGGAGGTCTCAATTTCCTGGACCTCAATTTTTTAGGAATATTCCCCCAGACCAAGAATAAGAATTTGTTCCCCATTTCCCCAACCATATCTTCTTTCCCCCGATCCTATTGTCCCAACATAACCTGCATATGAGACACTCAGCCATAAGGCTGAATAAAGAAATATCAAATTAATGCAAATCTTTGTTTTTAATTTACAATTCAAAAATTAATTCAAAGGCAGAGACTGGAATGGCTGAAATTTTATTATTTAGCTATTCTTTAGCATGCACGTAGGAAACAAAAACAGAATGAGATTGTTGAGATCCTCATTTATTCTTTAAAATTTTCTATACTATTTGACAATTCTAACTTTCCTAAAATAAATAATAGGTAAACTGGGGCAGCTAGGTGGCGCAAGGGAGAGAGCACCAGCCTTGAATTCAGGAGGACCAGAGTTCAAATCTGGTCTCAGACACTTAACACTTCCTAGCTGTGTGACCCTGGGCAAGTCACTTAACCCCAGCCTCAAAAATAATAATAATAATAATAATAATAATAATAATAATAATAATAATAATAATAATAATAATAATAATAATAATAATAAGTAAACTATTCATATCCTGAAAAGTTCATAGAGTAAGCAACATCGTTCTTTAAGTTACCCATTTTAATTTGTATAAAATAACCTTAAAATAAACAATGATGATGTTGTTTAGATTTTAAAAACATTTTAAACTTTATGATTTAAAATGTCAATATTTTATTATGAATATATATTTGGGTTTAACAGCTTTCACTTTATTTTGGTTAAGTCAAATATTATAAGTATATTATATCTCAATGTAATTCCTGCTAGAGTAATATTGAATACTATTATCTTTTGCTCAGCGCCACGAGATTTATTTTCTCTATACACAAACTGCATTTTGGAAGATGGGGTATAGCTGTAACCCACTTGTGTAAAAGATCTACATGAACTAACTGGAATGAATTTTTTATGTTCTGAATCCTTACTAAATAATGACTTTTTAACCGGGGTTTTCATTCGTATATCAAAGCACTGGAAAGCCTACAAGCTTACTCACTCACCCTGTCCGCCTAGTCCAGACTTAAAAGGAATCACAGCCCAGAGACTGACCTACTAAAAGTCCACAGGGACTTGTGAGACTTTAGTAGATGTCAACACTTCACAGTGACCGAATTTGTGCTCTCTTCTTAGGAGATAAATATTAGGGACACATGACAAGTTCTAGTTGCAAACATGAGAAAGCTTCAGTCACTTACGTTCCCATTCAATTGAGTTTAGCAGCTAGCATTCATTTCATGAATTCAAACAGTGCCTTTCTTTAGGAAATAATTATATGAACTATATTCTACCACCAAAGAAATTAGGAACAATTCTGTGAACAGACAGTAAGCCAACAAACATCAACAGACTCCCTAGTGGGAGGAGAGGAGGGACACAGTTTGTATGGGAAATTGAAATATCCAGACATAAATTGAAAATGTTAACCACTGTCATGTTAGGGCTCTGATATCAACAACTGATGGAACTCAATTTTTTTTTAAAGTATTGATAATAAGTTCGAGATCAAATAGGAAAAGTCGAAATCGATTTTTAGCTCCAAGTTCAGGTTTCTCAGCCACTCCCCAACTATTTACATTAAGGACAAGGAACAATAGCACAAATCATACAAAGTAATGAATGATGTTCATGTTTGGCTTTGAAATGTAGGCAAAGAGAAATATTCATTCATGCATAAATAAAAGTGAGCTGGGTATTTGGTTTGGGATACCTCCAAGCTCTACCTGATAAAACCCAAGTTTGTGATTGGGTTTTCTGCAGTCCTTTCCTTCATAGTAGGTCAGTTGGTCCCACTGTGTGGATGTCAAACACGGCAAGACCAAACTGAGACCACAAGACCGTGTTTCATCGGCAATGTACCCATGGAAAAGCAAAGCCTGCTGCACATTAATACCAGCCAGGCAAGCCGCTTCCTACCTGTACAACTTCAGCTGCTGCAGAATAATGTCCCTGGCCTGCAAGAGTCCCTTCAATCAGGACACCTGATTCTACACATACTCCCCAAACCAACACCCTAGATCCACTTGGTGGACTCCAGCTGGCAAAAGAAATGAATCCTGAATGTGCCCGCCCTCTCTGGGAAAGGCTGCACTTGCCAAGAGAATTGGCACACAGGCTGGAAATGAAGCTTGGGATTAACTAGTCCCAAACTGAAACTGGCTGCCTCCTTTTACTTTTTATTTCCCCCAGCAGCTTCCCTTGATACTAGGTTATGCTGGAGACCATCAGTACATTTTCAGTGAAATATTCAGAAATCTTCAAAGGCTGCAATCAGGCTTTGATTTATATCATTTTGTCCATTGTTCTAGACTTCAAAAGATGTTGATATTGTAGTTTCTACTTAAAAGTGTGTCCCAAGTAAAACATTTTAAACTTTTTTTCTGGAGAGATATTTATCTTGACTTTGTAAAAAAAAAAATACAATCATTCATTTAAGAAGATCCTAGAGGCCAGCAGCAGGAAATAAATCAATCTGTGGTTCATTTTAGCTCAGGAAAATCTCAATTAAATCATCGTTAAATTTTATGCTTTGGGCTGCATCTGAGGTGTCTTCAATTGGGAAAGCCAGGTTCTCTCTATTGATTGAGATGCTACAGTTCTTTCTGAGTCTCTGAGGTAGCCAAATACTAAACCACCTTCAGAATCAAAATCTAAACTCCCTGCCAAACTCGGAGACCCCTCAATTGAGATCCTGGCTCCCTTGAGAGCCCAGATTCCTGAATTCCATCCGGTCACTCGACCAAATTGCACCAGTCTGGTACTTAGAAACGCAAGATCTGACTTCACATCACACACATACATACTCACCCCAAGTGTTTATTGCAGGAGAAATCACATATGATTTTCCTCCTCTTCCTTTTTTTTTTCTCCTCCTCTTCCTCTTCTTCCTTTTCTCCCTCCATCCAAAGTAAAATTGCCTATAGTTAAAATATCAGTTTCCAAATCCAAATGCGTGATTAGGTTTTCTGCAATTCCTTCCTTCAAACTAGAGGATTGGGGAGAACTGACCTCATTTTATGGATGTCAAACACCACAAAACCAAATTGGAACCAGAAGACAACTTGCATCAACAATGAAATACATGGGAAAGCAAAGGTAGGATATCACTTGGAAAACAATTTAATCGTTCCCTAGAATCTCTGAGGAGTTATTTATCTTTCTTGCAAAACTTATATCCCTCATCTATGATCTAGAGTTTATCTTTTCTCTCAAGATAGACTTTACACAAGGATTCATTTGATAATATCTATTAAATTGCAATTAATCTCCTTTAGAAAAGGAACCTTATCCCAGAGCTTCAACACTTTGCATAATCAAGCAACAATCATTTATCAAGTGGCTACTGTCCTCCCAGGTGCTGTACAAGACAAAAGGAATGCAAAGATAAAAAACCAAAAGATCCTTGCCCTCAGTGTCTTTAAATTTTATTAGGGGAGACAGCTTGAACATATATAAATATATGGAAGAGACAAAGCAGTACAAGCATCAGTAAAAACCTCAAATCCATAATGGCACTTGACCCGAACTTCGATGGAACCTAGTTATTCTCTGAGGACAAAGTGAAAAGAGAATGAAGGACAAAGATTTAGAGGTCTTGGCTGCTTCAAAAATTACTGATAAAAATATTCTTGTACTTATCAGTACAATCCAGTTTAAAAAAGGAAGAAGGAGGAGGAGGAGGATTAGGAGATGGGGGAGGAGGAAACAAAAAATCTATTTTTGTTTAGATAAGGTTTTCCCTCCTATCCTGAATTATGTAAGATGATTTCCTCCATTCTTTCTTTTAAAAAAAATGATAATAACTTTTTTTAAACATTTAGGTTAATTTCCTATTTATTGTGCTATATGATCTAAGATATTGGTCTAATTCAATTTATGTTCTCTTTGTCTCTGACTCTCTCTGACTCTCTCTCTCTCTCTCTCTCTTTCTCTCTCTCTCTCTCTCTCTTTCTCTCTCTCTTTCTCTCTCTTTCTCTCTCTCTCTCTCTCTCTCTCTCTCTCTCTCTCTCTCTCTCTCTCTCTCTCTCTCTCTCTCTCTCTCTCTCTCTCTCTCTCTCTCTCTCTCTCTCTCTCTCTCTCTCTCTCTCTCTTTCTCTCTCTCTCCTTTCTAGTTTTCCCAGAAGTTTTGTCCCAATGTAGTAACATAGTATACTACTAGGTTCTATTGCTTCTAGGTCTTACTTAATTGGCGCAAATTTAAATTCCTTTGATCAACTTTTTGATTTTTTAATCACTATGTTAAAAGATAAGTTTTTTGAGCTTTTACCCTCATTAACAAGGCAAAACTCAGGAAAAGAGAATTAAAAAGAGTTTATTAAAAATATATCAAGGCAGCAAAACAATGATTACTAGAGACTAGCTAGGGATTCACGACAGAGCCAGCTTTTATTGAAAATGTTCATAATGAGATAAAGATAATTCAGATAGGTCCACATCTGCAGAAAGGGATAAGCCATTGCATCTTAGCTCATCCCTACTGTCTGTATAGCTGTTTATGTTTAATCTGTTATGTTATGAATAGTAGCTAATACAGAAGATACAGACATCCCCTAATACTGATTCATAAATGAGGACAGGAAAAATGGGTCACTGAGTCTGCCTAACTTTCAAAAAGTACAAGATCAGTCTTCACAAAGTTTCTGGTTGTATTTCAAGGGCCTACGATGATGTTCTCCTGTTTTCTCTCATATTTCACCAATTTTCTTTTATTTTTTTTTTTTACTCCCCAGGATGAACTTTGCACTCCATTTAACAATTTGTCCTATTACATTCATTTATACTACCTGGCATTCTCCTTTTTTGCCTCCATCAACACAGTAAAAATCTAGATAATATTCAACTCCTTATTCTTCCTTTCCTTACTTAAAAAAAATCTGTTTGTATACATCAGTTTGAAATCACTTGTTTGTTTCTTGGTTAGTGGTCTTTTTCACTAACCTGTATTTATTGTACCAACTGTTCATTAAGCTCCTTCAGGGTAGGAATCATGACTTCATGTTCATTTGTGTCTCTCCCCATGGTTTCCACTACTGTGTTCAGTACATATTCAGTAAATATTTACAATTTAGTAGTCACTTTATCATAAGGGAAAGCATCAAATTGCATGCCAGAAAAGTGTTTTCCCAGCAGGAAAGCATCTTCTAATTACAAGAGCTTATTGTATTGCCTTGACCTTTCCTTTCTCGTTCAGACATTTATTAAAACACCAAAGCTTTAAAGCTTTCAGTTATGTGTGGATAATAGAAAGGGGAAAATGTTAAACTAAATGTTGGAAGTGAAGATAGAAGCATGAATATGAAAAGTTAAAATGGGACTTACAATTCTAAAATTTTGCCTTTAGAAGGAAAAAAAAATCTATTTTTAGGGCCCATTTAAAGGTTTTGTGTTATTTTTGTTTAGATAGACCTTAGCCTGAAGACAATACCTGTATAAATTTAAAATGCCTGAAGCATATAGTTCTCAAGGATACCAGGTCTCTAAAAATAATAGATATTTATATAAAGAAGAAAGAGAATGATTTCCCACCCACATAAGACCTTAGAGTAAAAGATTATATCATCCTAGTTTTTTTTTTACTTTTGATTTTTTTTAATTAAAAAGTTAAATTTCCTTGAATTCGATAGAAAACATTCCGTGTATATTTCTTTGTTATATATCCCAGAAATTTCAGGCACAAAGAATTCTTGAATACTATTTACCATCCAATATAAGATTTATTGAAAGAAACTTATTGGAAAAAAAAAGCAAAAAAAGAAATTTATTGAAAGAAATACTGTTACATTTAGTAAACATACAAAAAACAATAGACACAATAATATAAAAAAGTACTTTGTATTTTCAAAGTAGCTTGAAGTTAATAAATACTTCAGCCCTAAGATAATGTTGATAATTTTTATTTGATAACTTCTAAAAAGTTGAGTGAAAGCTCTCACTGAAATCAAAGAGATTGGAAAATTTGGATTTTCTCACTTGAATCCTATATTCAATTTCTTTAAAAAAGTTTTATTGACTGACTAACTACATATCTCCAATTGGTGGTGTTAAATAATATCATCAGACTAAAGAAAAGATTTGCTATAAAGTGGAGAAAAATTTTATTAGTTTCAACTGGCTATTTCCATTGAGGTGGACCACATGTCCTAAAAAAGAATAGCATAGACCATGGGCCTAGTTGCATGGGAAAATACTGAAAAGTATAAATTTAGTCCCCAGTTGTTAATATGTACAAAAGCAAGCAAACAATAGGGAAATAAAACTATTTTCTGCTGAAAAGACATAAATCAAATTTGACCCACTTTGGATTCACGAGAAGACGATAGGAAAAAATGTCGGATGCAGAAAAGATGTAGCTTTTGGTGACCTGGAATATCTAGCAAGAAAATGGCAGGAGGGGATAAAACTTTTATCCAGCTGAAAATGATCATTGCTGGAACAGTAACTAATTGGAAGCAAATAATGCTAAAATATAGGAAATAAGAGTGGAGCCATCCTCTTCTTTCTGAGACAACACTTTTAGAAGCTGTGGGTGCTTCTAAGCCTCTCTCACATTCACATTTTTAACTTCAGGTCTGATATCCTTAGACTTCCCTAAACCTTAATCCTGAAGAGATAATTATACTTCTAGAAAGTTATAATCCAGTTTAAATTTTTTTTGCTTCTGGAATTGTACGGTTAGCATTTTATATTAGAAATATAACTTCCCATGTGAAAAATTTTCTCTAAAATTCTGTTTTTAACTTACTTCAGAGCTATATTTTCCTCTACCCTTTTTGTCTTTACTCTCATTTATATGTATTTTATCTTATTTTATTTATTTATGTGTATTTTATGTATTTAGGTAAATATGTATTTATTTATATGTATTTTATCTTATTTTTATTACTTTTTTACCTTTTATTTTCAAAATACATCCATAGATAGTTTTCAACATTCACTCTTTGTGTTCCAAATTTTTTTCCCTTCCTTCCTCCCACCCCTCTCATAGACAGCAAGTAATCTATGTTAAATATGTACAGTTCTTCTATACATATTTCTACCTTTATCATGTTAAAACAAGAAAAATCTATCTTATTTTTAATGAACATTTTTTTCTTTTACCTAACTTCCCTCTCTATTGGAAACCAAAAAAAAAAAGAAAACTTTCATCACATATCCCTAGATCACAAAATTTAGGACTTGCTAAAAGTTTGTAGCTCCTGAGCTTGAAGCCATCTATATGATCTTTGAGGATCAAGGCATTCAGTCCCCAGAGAACATAGCAACAAGAATCCAAATAGGATCAGTATCATATGAAGTTCAGCATTCCCTCTGGAAGTCCAAAGAACTAGTCCTATAGTAACTTGTGATACAAAAGCCAATTAAAGAAGAAAGGTTAGAAGAATGAGTAAACAAAAATGACTTTCAACATGAAGAGGTATTATGGAACTGAAGAATCCTCTCTTCCAGAGAAGGAAGGAAGGAATCAATAGAATTGGTCTGAGAGCCTCCTTGAAATGGAAGTTCTGGGGATGAATTACCAATCAAAAGAAGAGGTCGTAGGTACTGAGTAATCTTTTATAATGAAAAGGCTTCTGAGAATGATGGTGGTAAAGTCATCTTTCAGGTTAAAGTGGCTACTGGGATATGATAAAAAAAAAAAAAAAGTCTGAAAAGTCAAGAATGAAAACTAGCAAAGAATAAAAGAGTAGTTTCTACTTACTGTATCCACTCAAGGCAAATTCTTGCCTCTCTTCTTTTTTCTTTCAATATTCTCTCCCAAGACAATCTGACTGTAGAAAACTACAAATCATATTATTATTATTCCAAATGTGAAATCTTTATCAGTGATTGACAATTAACATGTAACTAGAGGAAATTGAGTATATCAATTTATCAATATATCAATATAATCACTGATTATATCAAAGTTGATATTCTCAAAAAAATTAGAGGACATCAATATCTAATAACTTACTAATAGATCTACTCTCTTACCATTACACATATCTATAAGAATAATCTATAAACATATCAAGGATATGGTTGAAGAAAATATGAGAAAGGAATAGGAAGTTTTTCATAATTGCCATTCTATAGAAAATCATAACTTTAAAAGTCAAACAATTGAAAATTACAGAAAATAGAAAATCTCACTGTATTTGATCAAAAATACCTATTTGATTCAATAGAGTAAAAAGACTCTCTTCCCACAAAATGTCTTTCATACATATATCAAAATCATTTGAAATTATACTTTTCACTCATTCTCCTATTAATATCAAGAGAAACATAAAATAGGGAACCAAATGGACCTCATAGTATTTGCCATTGTAGTGGAGAAGATTTGTGTTGGAGCTCACTATATATAGTCAGGTTCTATACATACTTCGGTTTACTGTTAATATTAGGCTTGAGTTATGTGTCAGCTCTTGTTTGGCCTAATTAACCCTGAAGGAAAAAGCCAATGGAAGAAGGCATAATGTCTAAACTGTGGTATGTAGTTGAATGGACAACCTAGAGAGTTCATCCATCAATCAAGTCGAATCAACAAACATCTGTTAAGCACGTGTCCTTCTATGTTCTGGGTACCATGCTGAGTGCTAGAGATACAAAGAAAGGCAAAAGAACTTAGGAACTCACAGTCTAATATAGGGACAACATGTGAACAACTATGAATTAACAAAATAAAGATAAAATAAATTGGAGATAATTTACTAACAATCAAGAAGATAAAGAAAAGCTTCTTGCAAATAGTGGAATTTTAGCTGGAAGGGAGCCAGAGAATTCCTGTATCTGGATCTCAGAGAGACACTGAAGATGGACAATGAATTGAATCCAGAAACGAAACAGGAGCAGAACAAGTTGTTTTCCTTCTAGAAACTTCAGGTTCTTTTTAATATAATTTTTATTTTTTGTTATTCTAAACTTGACAAACACGAACATTTCCAAACACAAAGAATAGAAAAAAGGATGATATTATATGAAACTATGAATCTGTATCATACACAACTAAGCTTTAAAATATATATGTGCATAACTTTAACACAGTTTCAAAATTGTTCTGCTTTTCTTTGCTTCTTTACGAACTTTCTTCTGTATATTTAAAAAGCTTCATTTTATTTTCTCTTCTTTTTCTAGGGGGGAGAATCACTCTTACCCTTGCTCCTTCAAAATCTGCTCCCCCCCCAAACTCCTCCCTTGTAAAAATAAATAAGCATAATTAAGCAGAACAATAGATTGGCCCCTGCCCCAAAATGCAGCTCATGTTCTGTATTTCTGCTACATCATTCCTTTATCAGGAGGGAGACAGCATACTTCAACCACTGGCCCTTTGAAATCATGGTTAGTTATTGCATTAATCAAAGCTATTTTAATGATCTCAAGTTTCTCCTTGAAACAAAGAGTTATCTTTTTGAAAACTCACATTTTTCTAGTGTGTCATAGATCATGACAGTATCTGAAGGACTGAAATTACCCATCATCCACAGGACAATGAAAAAGCCCATCATTATTGTGAGTAGGCTCTAACCCATTACAAAAAGATATTTATGCAATTAAAGTCATATAAGATCTTATCAAATAAATGTGTTGCAGGGAGAGAAGAATGTAGTTAGGTTGGTCATATGGCAAGAAAGATGCAGATCTCAGAGGCAGTCTAATCCAATTCCCTCATTTTGCAGATAAGAGAACTGAGATTCAGGGATATAAAAGTTCAAGACCACACAAATAGTATTGTGTTAATACCTAAGTTTTCTGACTTCAAAGACACTTCTTGTTTCCACTGTGTCACATTGTATTTGTATCATTAGCATGTCCAAAACTCCCAAGGAAATCACCCATCCACCCTCTTCCTCCCCAGCACACGGTAAATGCACGTCTCCCTTTCGGCAAACTCCATTAAGAGTATGGACAAGACTTTCACAGGTTGGGCAAGTAAAGACAAGGTGTAAACAACTTCATTGGAGGGGACTTCCAAATTGATGAGATCATCAATCTATTAGCGAACTGAAGTTTCTGCAGAGTTGTGAGGCCTGGACACAGCAGATACTTCATACATTCTTGTGGAGTTAGATTAGGGAATGGAGGCTTAATTTTGAATCAGGTATCCAATTTTTTTAATACAGATATGTATATCAGTGTAATTTTATTTTGATACAGAAATCTTTAAACTAAAATTGAAGCTTATCAGTTCTGTGATCTAAAATGTAATGTTTATCTAAAAGAGAATAAAAAACCAATTGGGATTCATAAAGTCCTTTGAAGTTTTCATATATTACATACGTTATTTAATCATAACCACAGTCCTGGGAAGTGGATGCTATTATTATTACAATTTTATAGATGAGCAAGTTAAGTGATCTTTTCCAGTGTCAAACGTCTAACAATGTCTAAGAGAGCATTTGAACCAATGAACCTGATTCTGGTCTGCTGTTCTCTTCACCAGGTTATCCTGCATCCACACATCTGTGTGTATGTTTATAAAAAGCAGTACCTTAGAGAACTCAGCCTCAGAGTCCAGAAGATGTGGATTCAAGGAGGCATTAAGTCATTTGTCTCTGGTCATAAGTCTGAGTGCCACTAGGCAAATCTCTAAGACTATATATACACATATTTTCTCTCTCTCTCTCTCTCTCTCTCTCTCTCTCTCTCTCTCTCTCTTTCTCTTTCTATCTCTCTCTTTCTTTCTTTCTTTCTATCTTTCCTTCTCTCTCTCACTCTCTCTCTCTCTCTCTCTTTCTCTCTCTCGCTCTCTCTCTCTTTCTATCTCTCTCTCTTTCTATCTTTCCTTCTATCTCTCACTCTCTTTCTCTCTCTCTCTCTCTCTCTCTCTCTCAAACACACACACACAATTGATTTAGATATTTAGATTATTCATAATATACTATAAATTTCTGATAAGGCAAGAAATTATTTTTCCTGATTGCTTTTTAACAGCTCTCAGTTTTAATAAGCATTCAGCCAAAGGATTAGTTTTCAAAGTTAGAATTTCAAAATCTAAACTGCCTGATATCCCAAATACAATCTAGCCTTACTCTAATTCAATTCAAATCTACCTTCACTGTCCATATTTAGGTTCTTCCCAAAACGTGTTTTGAGCATATTGATGGACTAGCCTAATGGGCTATCCATAGGATTGCATGTCATAGTTCTAATTAAAAAGTAAGTTCTTTATCCACTTACTTTTTCCCATGTGGAGTACAATTCAGATAAAGTCTGCTGAGGGACTGTGGATTTCACGTAGGAGGCTCGATGTTGTTCCAGGGCCTGATACAATCAACTCACTGACGACTCATTATTATTGTGGTTAGATATTTTTTGGACCTCAAGAACACTCTGAATTTGTATCATAATATGATGAAGACTAACACTGATTGTTCTTATATAAAAGACATTTTGAATACATTCTTTCTTTTTCTTTTTTGAACAAACCCACCATCTTTTATTTCAGCCAGTGAGCCAATGTCACTGTTAGCACAACTCCAGTGAAATCACCATAAATTCCCTCAGCCTTCATTTTCTTACCTGCGTGAATGACTGGACTAAATTACACCTAAGTCTGTTAACTTCAAGATCTCAAATAAATTTTAGGGCTCCATGAATTACTTGATGGTATCTAACTAGTAAAACGTGATATCGAAACCAACCTCAGTGAAACACTCTCTAAACCTAAGTGAAAGGCAAATAAGGGAAGCTGCATGTCTATGGGAGTGACTGTGTAGTCAGGGAAAACTTCAAGGAAGGCAAGAAATTCCTCCATATTGACAACAAAGATCAGGAAAACCCTACAGGATACTGGGACTGCTGTAGGAAAGCCAATTGTCACGCTATCAAGCCATTCTTCCATGTGGACCATGGTCAGAGAGGAAGAACTGGCTTTGGAATTGGAACTGCATTTGAATCCTGGTTTTATTGTGTGACTTAGGCCCTCAAGTGTCTTCAGCTGTCAAATGAAGGAGTTGCACTAGTTTCTGACTCCAGATCTATGGTCCCCTGATTCATGGAACCCTCTCATTCTTCTGTCACTTTGGCAATGACGTTTCCCTTCAGATTTCACATACTAGTTTGTCCCGCACTTCTGACATATTTATGTAAAACTATATGATCTAGTTATTTGAACTTTTGTTTGATTCCCTTAGAGACTGTAAGTACCATGAGGAAAGTTATATTATTTTAGCTAAACTGTGTTTGTCCTAAGTGAAGGAAGAGAAAGAAATATACATTTATATAGTGAGTAAATGCTCTGGGCCAGACTCATTTCACCCCAAGTACCTCAGTAGAATCTCAGAATACAGAAAAGATGGTAAATATTAATTGACTCCAAAAACAAAATCTAGACTATCTTGAACCCCATTTTCTTTTTTCTTCCTTTACAAAATTTTTAAACTATCTTTTGGGTATTATCTCTAATTTTAAAAAGAAAACTAAGGGTAAGTCATCTTGTCACAAATACACTTATGTAGTATTGGTCAACCTGCCATCTGGGGGAAGGGGTGGGAGGAAGGAGGGGAAAAGTTGGAACAAAAGGTTTTGCAATTGTCAGTGTTGTAAAATTACCCATGCATATATCTGGTAAATAAAAATCTATTTTTAAAAACCTCTGAAACAAAAACAAAAACAAAAACAACAATAACAAAAAACAAATACACCTATGTATACACAGAGTAAGGAAGTCTTTGAGCACAGTTGGCCCATCACCTGATTTAAGGTAGAAGTAAAGGCCACCCCCTTCTCCTTTTAACTCCCCTCTACCCGATTCTGAGGTCAGGGTCAATTAAAGTTTGGCCCAACCTGCTTAGGGTGTTGGTAAAAAAAATACTTTGGGCGTGTGCCATTTATATAACACCATAATTTGCATGTATGTTCCCAGTGCATAATAGGACATAACTGGGGAACAGATGGGGTGCTTGCAAGCACTTGGATAACTGAGGGCTGAGAAAGTAGAAAAAAAATTAGGATTCTTTCCAAATTCAAAATAATGGGGCAAGTTCAAAGGAAAAATATGTCTAATTCTTTTGGACTAAGAAGTCTATATTTCTAAGGAAGGTGGGCCAAAGCACGTGTGTTAGGAGAAGTGGGCTATTCCTTGGTTGGGGAAGCAGGAGAGTGACCAGCTCCTCAGATCTGGCCTCCAGCGGTCCTTCAAATGTGTCCAGCCCCCTGCTGTGATGCTCTGGGAATGTGAGGCTGGATGCAGAAAGAGTTGCCAAAGATAAGCAACAACCTGGAGAGATTTATCACATACAGAACAGGCTGTACTAATACCTGGATCAGATTACATTAACTTGCTGAAGTACTTCCCAGGGTGTAAAACCCCACCTACTGGATATTCAGCCTATGCTCTCTGTCCACATGGATCACAAAAGCCAACCTAGCATCACCATTTCCTCCAGGTGGAATTTAAAAACAAACAAAAACCCTCAGCTGCCCGAAAGGAGATTTCACAGGAAATCGTATGTTCGGTGACATATGTTGCCTGCAAACGAAGCTTACTGCTCTCTATCCTATGTGAGAGCAAGACTTTCTCCTTAAAACTATGAAAGGTTCTCCAGAAAGGCAGTCCCGGGATCCTAGGTTTCTTTTGAGAGAGATAAGGAGACAGATAAGGAGACTAAGTTTGATGCAGATTGCAGCCCAACAGAAATGGCACATCCTGACATTTTAAAAATAACCTTGCTGCTCCAAGGCTTTCCCCATTAAGGCACTTTGGACAGGCAAACATTTAAGAGTAAACTTCCCATGGGCGGATTTGATGGTCCATTAACGTTCAAGCTATTTCCTCACATGAACTGCTAATTGCCCATTGTTTCTAGAGAACTGTATATTTATATCTGTGCAACTTTTCATCAGTGTTAGGAGAGAGTTTTGGTAAAGACTATGGCTGCAATGTGTAATGAACACCGGAAATGTAAAATCCGGTTCTCCTAAGCAGTACCAACATAAGCATCAAAAATATTAAGTAGGATACCTGTATTAAATTTCTGCAGTCATGGTAAACGACTTGCTTGAGTGGTATAGTCGAAAGAATTCTAGACAGAAGCAAAAGATCTGCATGTGAATCCTAAGTATCCCACCTGATAACTATGAGAAATCTAAAGAAATCATTGCTTCACCTCCCAGAGGTCCAGTTTTCTTCATGGTCAGTGTGGGGGTTGGGCTAAATGATTTTTAAGAGTCCTTTTATCTTTAATTTTTAAATTCTCATTTGCAGTTTGAGGCTTTATCTACAATGGTGTCCCCTAAATGGTTGGAAAGTGACAAAAATGATGGAGTTACAATCTAATGATTAAAATTTGCAGAGCAAATTCCATGTTCACCAAGGTCTTTTTTGTTGTTGTTGTTATTCATCCTTAAAAAAAAAATTTAGTTACTAGAAACTGAGTGGATGCCCATCAGCTGAAAAATAGCTGAATAAGTTATAGTATATGAAATGTTATGGAATATTATTGTTCTTTAAGAAGCAATCAGCAGGATGATTTCAGAAAAGTCTGAAAAGACTTACATGAACTGATGCTGAGTGAAATGAGCAGAACCAAGAAAACATTGTACGTGGCAACAAGATTAGATAATGAGCAATTCTAACGAATATAGCTCTCTTCAACAGTGAGATGATTGAGTCCAGTTTCAATGGCCTTGTGATGAAGAGAGCCATCTACACCCAGAGAGAGACTGTGGGAACTGAATGTGGACCACAACGTAGCATTTTCACCTTTTTTTGTTGTTTGCCTGCATTTTGTTTTCTTTCTCATTTTTTCTGATTTAATTTGATTTTTCTTGTTCAACAAGATAATTGTATAAAAATATATTCATATATTGGATTTAACACATATTTCTAACATTTTAACATATATTGGACTGCTTGTCATCCAGGGGAGGGGATGGGGGAAGGAGGAAAATTGAAAGACAAGATTTTGCAAGGGTTAATATCGAAGAATTATCCATACATATGTTTTGAAAATAAAAACTTTAATTAAAAAAAAGTTTAGTTACCCCAAAGTAGCCCAGCCTGCTTTAATGTGTTCATATTCCTCAGCTTCCCTGAATGGAGTACCTAGTTGGTTCACAAAGGAGCTGACTGACAAGTTTTTTGAAATCTCTCTCCTCTCACGTCACCAGCCTTAAAGCTGATTGTAAAAAGGTCAAACCGGTAACATGTATAAAAGACCCAATTTGAACACAGAACTTCCTGGCTTTAAGGTAAGGGATAGAAAAAGTACACTATCAGACAATGGGATCAAAATCATGGCTATGCTTGTCAGAGCTGCTTAGAAAAGGATAGAAGAGGTGCAAAACTTAAATTTATTTACCTTTCCCCCCATCATTAGATTAAATAAGTACATGAAAGTTATATATTTTTAAAAAGCTATGAAACCTCTTCAAGAAAAATCTGCATTAAGAGAAAGAGCTGCCTGGCTTCACAGACTCACACCATGCCATCAGGCTGGACTAGAAATGAGGTCTTTGCTGGTTATTTCAGTCCAAAGCGTTCCTCTAGTCCTGCCATGTGGTTATAAAAAGCCCTGGCCTTCCTCCTCCACTTCCTCCTGAACTACCAACCCTAAGACACTTACATCTTCATCTTTTTGGCTTTTATATCCCGTAAGCAGAGAAAATATTGCCTTTTCTTTGGTGCTTATTGAGACAGAATTTAATGAAAATAGTATTTATATATGGCTTTAAGTTTTACAAAGTAATTTCCATATTATCTCATTTGATCCATTCACCAAGCCAGTGAGGTAGCTACTCTTATTATCCTTATCTTATAGATGTGAAATAAAGACTGAGATTTGCCCAGGATCATATAGAGCTTAGTAGCTGTCCAAGGTGGAATTTGAACTCGGTCCTTCCTAACTTAAGTCCAATGTTCCATCCATTCCATTTGCCTGAAAATGGGTCTCCAACTTTTTAAGTTTATCCGAGACAATATGCCTCTAAAACCCTGAATCCAATATTGAAATTCATAGGTTCATAGCTCTAAAGTTGTCATTTTACAGAAAAGTAAACTGAGGCCCAACGAGGTTGGATAGAGTTTCACATCTAGTAAATGACTAGACTGATATTCTACCCAAGTGACCTCTTGATTTATGGAGTATTCCTGGGTGGGTTGTTAAGTTCTGACAGATTCTACCAAGGCAGAAAGCCTCCAAACGCAGCCCTGGAAATAGGCTTGGTCCTCATTTTTTAGGGACTAGATTCACTAAGAGACTTTATCTAGTGAGACTAGTAGATGTTCAATTGTTTTGGCCTCGGCAATTTAGGAAACAAAGAAAGAAAAATACAAAATGGCGCTGTGTCTTCAGTGGTCCCTTTCTATATCCTTGAAGGAATGGTAATAGAGCAGCATAAAGGGAAGCAGAGAGTCCCACTCTTAATGTGATGTCCTAGTCTAGTGACAAGGAACAGACATATTATTTTAGGAACCAACAAATGAATCTTGACATTCTTGTTATAAATGAAGCCAGAAGAAAAAAATGAAGTTGTAGCAAAACGAAGGGTTGTCACATATGATTCCCTTAGACAAGCAAAGAAAGTAGCTATTATTTTTTATGTTACAAGAAACTCCATTTCACAAAGAAAATTGACCATCTTTTGTTGTTGATGGTAAACTAATGGTAATGGCTAATGGTAAGCATTTGCAAAAAGATAATGTGGCTTATGTGCCAATATCTGTCGTAGAGAAAGAGAAGTTAGAGAAATTCTCTGAAGGACTTGATAAGACCCTCCTAAGTAAAAGAACATCTACATAAGTAGCTGATAAATTCAGTGTAAAGATAAGCTTAGGGAAAGAAAGCAAGAATAAGAAAAGCTCCTTTCCTTCCTCTGTTCTTCCTTCCTTCCTCTGTTCTTCCTTCCTTCCTTCCTTCCTTCCTTCCTTCCTTCCTTCCTTCCTTCCTTCCTTCCTTCCTTCCTTCCTTCCCTCCTCTTTCCTTCCTTCCTTCCCTCCTCTTTCCTTCCTTCCTTCCTTCCTCTTTCCTTCCTTCCTTCCTTCCTTCCTTCCTTCCTTCCTTCCTTCCTTCCTTCCTTCCTTCCTTCCTTCCTTCCTTCCTTCCTTCCTTCCTTCCTTCCTTCTTCCTTCCTTCCTTCCTTCCTTCCTTCCTTCCTTCCTTCCTTCCTTCCTTCCTTCCTTCCTTCCTTCCTTCCTTCCTTATCAAAGCTTGCAAATATTACAGAGGTCTTACATATGTCACATGAATTTTAACTTCAAGAGGACCTTTGGCATATACTAAATTTAGCACCAAATAATATAAAAAATGAAGATGAGTTTAATATAATAGGTAGGAAATAATGATCAAAACAAGAGTCATTTCCACCTTAGTTGCCTGTGTGCAGACAGGTGAGCAGAAATCAAAATAAAAACCAAATCAGAAGAAAATATTAAAATGAGAAGATATTAATCAGTCAATAAATATTTATTAAGTGCTATCTACCAAACACTTTGCTGGGTACTAGGCAACCAAAGGCAAAAAGTGAAACAATTAACTAAAGAAGCTTACACTACTAGAGAATAAAACATTGCCATAGATAAAGGAATACAGGATATGTCAAAAATAAATACATAGTGATAGAGAATCAGGAAAGGTGGCAATTCTTGAGCTTTAAAGTAAACAAGAGATTCTGAAAAAAAACTGGAGATGAGGAAGGGGAGAATTCCAAGCCATGTGGATGAGCCTGGGGCAGGGATTCAGGAGACAGAAATTATATAAAGGAAATAACAAGTAGACTGGGTAGGCTGATTGTTGCCAATTCTAGCCAGATTTGCTTATTTTTAACATGTACTGATCAATTAAAAAGATATTTCCTTCATTTATAGATACAGATATACACATGCAGATAGACAGATAGATATATAGATATGCTTATGTATATATCACACATAACTTAACCCCATCTCCCAGATAGGCATTCCTTAAAAATAAAAAGAGAACAAATAAACAATTCTTCAAAACTAACGCATCATCTGAGTCTGACATCCTACACGTGTTCCATACTTATATTCTACAACTCAGAAGATATAGAAATAAATTTTCTTTTCTCCTCTTTGAAACAAAGGTTGCTGTTATAATTTCACAGCATTCAGCTTTGATTTTTTAGTTGTTATTCTTTGCATTCATATCATTATAACTTTCATTTTGTGTTCTTTTCCTGTTGTTTCATTCTGACCAGTGAAGGGTGCACTGAAACTAACTCCTACTGGCTGGTGAGAGCCAATGGTTCATTTCTGTGAGCATCTATGCCTTGCAAATTGGCAAATGCTACAAATCAAGACTTGACTGTTTGTTTTGTTAATTATCTAGATTTAAGAAAGAGCTGGAGAAAACATTAATAAAGTAGATTAAACTTTTAAAGTTTAATTTTTTTCATTTCATTTTTTTCAGAAAGCCAATTATTAAAAAATTTACACCACTGCACCAGTTTATATACTGAGTCTTCCCATGCTTCTCTGTCTTATTTATATTCATAGTTTCTTAAAAGCAATGATATTCCATTATATTTTATGTGTGGCTATTTGCTTAGTCATTCATTTATTGATGGGTATCTACTTTGTTTCCGATTCTTTTTTATTACAAAAAATTCTGCTACAAACATTTTGATATATTAGATATAAAATATAATAGACCGCTCTATTTATCTTTGATAAATAACCTAGCAGTGGAATTTTTAAGTCAAACGATATCAATATTTTATTACCTTTTAAAACATAATCCTGAATTAAATGGATTTATTGAACTAGATGTTAATATTAATAATGGGAAAGACTAGACATCGGGACAGACTATCACCATTACCTAAGGAAGTTTAACCAATAAAAGAACCAATAAACTGCCTGACCTAGCAAATGTTTTATCTCCACATCACACACAGAGAGATATAAAATGCAAAGGCAATGCCAGTTAACAATATAAACTCATTTGTAAAATGTTCTAGAATAGGAAGGGAGAAGATTATGAGTACTAAATATGATCTCATAAAACAGCAGGAAGCAGTAGAGGAAAAAATAAGTTTACATAAAGCTTAGGAAGAGCTTCAATTAAACCAGGTCATCTTGTGTACATTTAGCCTTTAATATTTAAGGAACAAAGTGAAAGGAGGATGATCAGCCAAAATGGAAAGGACTGGAAAAATTTCTGAAACATTCTTCCCCGTCTCTGACGTGGAGCTACCACATCTGGACTCTAATATCGGAATACTTCATCTGTATGGAGCACTAGAGATGGAAACAAGCATGGGAGATGCAGCCAGACCAAAGGTTTATCCAGAGATAGTCCAGACTGAAGGCAACACAAATCTGAGGGTATTAAGGGCTCAGGATGCCAAATACTTGGAGGTGGGAAGAATCATAGAAATTGTTAAAATCCCCCAAAAGTAATTAAGGTAATTTCAGTAACTTCTAACCCATAAACTTACTTTTCCTTCTGTACAAAAATAATTAAGTTAATTTCAGTAACTATTAACCCACAATGCTTATTTTTTCTTCTGAACATGTAATCCCCACATGTTTCAAAGGCATCCTTGGTGGAGGTATTCCTTTAGTAAGGGGATAATAGGATTTGGCAAATTATATCCTTGAAGAGCCCACATATTTACAGCCATATCATTAGTTAGGAGCTACAAAGAATATAGCATTGCCCTATACTTACATCCTGACTTCAGAATATTGATTTGGAAAAATAAGATTCCCCCTTATGGGCTCCCTTCTGGCAACTACGCATATGTTAAAATTGTGATTTTTTTAAAAAAAGAATAGAACAGATACCTGTGATGATAGCTTGAACATTCATATTAAATGGGGAAACTCCACAAAGATGTTTACTATTTCCTGGAGAGAGTCAAAATCAGAGGTTATAGGTAGAGAAGGGGAAGTCTGCCAGATTCTTCAATCTGTCATCGTCAGGACAATGACTGCATCAAGCCCTGAAATGTCACAGAAGCTCCTAATGACATCCATGATCACTCAGAAGTGACATATCCACACAGCAAAAAGCAAGTGGCAAAGAATTGAGACTTTACCTAGACTGGCACATGTAGTTGAATAGCAAACTCACAAAGTGTTCATTATTGTATTGGGGAAATTGTGTGATAATTTTTGATAATGTTTAGTTTTTCTATGTAATAAAGGTCTAGGTTTTATTGGGGAGTTTTCTAACATTATTTATGTGTCTATGTATTTGAATTTGTTTCTTTTTGGTGCTCCTGCAGAATTAAAGTCCCAGATCACTCTGGAAAAGCAGAAGTGTCTTGTGGGCAAGCTGAGGATGTAGTGTATTACCTAACAAAAATTGTCTAAGAGAAGTGGTTTGAGAGTTATCACCAGAAAGCTAGCTGACCACAAAAGGAAGCAGATCAATCATGAATTAAGAGCAGGAGCTGTCAGATGGACAACCCACCCCATGAGATGAAGAGGCAAGCCTGCAGCGTGATGGGCGAGCTTCCTCCAAGGACCAGCATGAGAAGCTGCCCCCTCCATGAGTCTCTCCCTGAACTTTTTCCTCTACCTCCCAAAGGACTCTCTGTAAGGTCTTTACAAGAGGACAAAGGCAAAGATGAGAAGTTCTGTGTGACATAGCATCTGCAACCATGGTGATGGCCTTTATGTTTATGAAATTACAGAAGTATCAAGGGATGAAAGAAGCTTATACAGTAACAAATCATAATGATCATGTCTTCTATCAGCTCAAAAATGTCTTCAGCTGTTTCTCATTGCCTGATGAATAAAGTAGACATTCCTAAGCTTGACATTCCAGGCACTCCATAATCTATTTCCAATTTACTTTTCAAAACTAATCTCATATTCTCCTTCCCAATAAATATCCCATGCTGCAGGCAGACCTCTTTACCTGAACCTCTTGTATTCATCACACCTCTCTCTTTATGAGAACTGTATTCTTTTTCTCCTCAAATTATGTCTGCTTAAATCCTATTCTCCCTTTAAGTCCTAGCTTTTAAAAAAACCCATCTCCATCAAACTTTCCCTTACCTCTTCCATCTACTGCATCTTGGCTCCAGATGGAAGTTAAATTTTTCTCTCTCTAAATTTCTATTTTAGAATTACCTGATTCCCTTTGCTCTTAAATCACATTTCTTTGCATTGAAATTAGTATCATAATTAGATTGCAACTTCTTTGAAAACATGATTTCTCTTGTATTTTCAGTGCTTTGCACAGTGTCTGTGCATACATATAGTATGTACTTATAAATATTTGTTGGTGGAATACATGTTTTGTTGGTCAAATTAATGAATGAATTAATGAATAGTATAATGAACAATGTCTTTACTTACAATTCTGCAGAAGATCTAGATGTATTTTTAAATAGATCTAAAATAAAAATTTCCAAGATTCATGAAACCTTATGACCACTAAATTCATTTTTAGTAAGTCATGTAGGACAAATGACCCTGCCAGAAGATATATGAAAAGGATATGGGACATACTATATGAAAATCAGAGAGACTTGAGTGCATATCATTAAATAAAGTTTGGATTTTCAAAATAAAGTTTGGATTTTCAAAATAAAGGGAAATTGGAGAAATGGCAGTATAAGTGGTTTCAAAGAATATGATTTTGCTTTCAGGCCTTGAAAGAATATGTCCCATGTATACATATACTGTATTTAACTTATACTTTAACATACTTAACATATATTGGTCAACCTGCCATCTGGGGGAGGAGGGTGGGGAAGAAGAGGGGAAAACTTGGAACAAAAGGTTTTGCAACTGTCAATGCTGAAAAATTACCCATGCATATATCTTGTAAATTAAAACCTATTAAAAAAAAAAAAAGAATGTGCCCTATCTTGGCAATCGAAGACAGTTTGAATTAAAAACTAAAGATGAACAATATCCATGTTGAAAATTAATCTTAGATACTATAGAAATATGATAAAAAAGAAAAACTAACAGTAGTAGTAGAGGTGATCATTAATTTGTATGGGAAAATAGTAGAATATGACAAATATATAATATACATAAACCAAAATCCCCCAAAGAACCCTATATTGAGAATTGAACAGGGGTTCAGAGTTTTTGCTATTTACTACCTCAGTGACCATAGATCAGTCACTTAAAGTAAATCACTGAGGTGAGTTTTTGCTTCATATATATATATATATATATATATATATATATATATATATATATATATATATATATATATATATATATATATACTGAAATATGCAATTTTATTTTTTTTCTTAAATGTCTCTTCTGATTCTAAATCCTATGAACTATGGCTTGACTATGGCATTAGGAAGGCAGACTTTTGGAGTTTGTATAAAAATGTTTATGTCAGCATCTTGTAAATAGCAAAGAGCAGGGAACAAAGTAGATGCCCATCAATTAGGGAATTGTTAGGATTCCCCTAACAGGGAATTACTAAACAAGTTTTAGAACATGAATGCAAAGCAATATTACTGTATAATAAGAGCCATTTAATATAATGAACAGAGAAGCATAGAAAGATGTATATGAGCTAATATAAAATAAAGTAAGCAGAACCAGGAAAAAAAATATTTATATATATGTAAAACAATTAAACAGAAAGAATAACAAAATGAAGTAATTGGGACTGAATGAGGCAAAATTATAATAATTAACCTTGGACCCAAAAAAGAACAAGAGAAGACATCTTCTTCTTTTTTTTTTTTTTTTTTTTTTTACAGAGGTGGAGGGCTATGGATATGGAATATTATCTGTGATCAAACTTTTAAAATATATGTTGGTTAGGTTTGATGATTTCCCCCCTTTTCATCTTTTTTAAAAATAAATGATGGTTGGAGGGCAAGAGGGAGGGGAGCAGGAAAGATATGTGAGAAATGTTTGAGGTAAAAAATCACACATATTTAGAGTTAGACCCTCAACACAAAACTGAAATGAGGTAGGAATTTTCCTAAAGATCTGTGTCCTTGAAAGTTCTTATCAAATGTCTATCTTCCTCTATAACATCCACAAAAATAATAATGTATACCTATGTGGAAACGAAGGAACTCCACAGGGAAGAATGGTGAATAACAGGAGGAAAAATCTAGCATTGACATCCTCCAAGCCATCTGGTCAGATGAAGGGAAATGGATGATGAGTTCCTGATGCCCATCACAAAGTTCTCATGGAGGCAGTAAATCCACAGTTCTTTGGAAAGAACATTGAATTCATAGGTCTTGGGTCCCATAGAAATTATTCTACTTGCTGTGTCCATATCCATGAGCAAGTAACTTCTGAATGTCCATTTGTCGAAGGATGGGGTTGTATTGACAATCATTTCCATCTCCAAATCTATGACCCTGTGAAAAAGTAATAATGAGGGGACTCAATCCCACATGTACCACAAATAATATTCCTTATGTCAATTCCTGAAGGCCATTTTATTCCAGAGTTCCTTATGTGCTGCAATCCAATAAGCACTTGGAACTGCAAGGCTGGAAGTCAGGCAAAAGTTTAGGGCTAGATCAGTAGTTTCAGAATCTTTAGAACAGAGATGATCACTGAATCCCGGGGAACAAGGAAGATCACTAAGTTTAAAAAATATATAGAAGGAAAAAAGGAAGACACTCGGGAGAGAGCCTCATGGTGAGGAGGAGTGACTTGGATGAAGATGCAGTCACCATGACATGGAGCTGCTGAAAGAGATGTAAGTCAATGTTGGTTTTCTTTTTACTTCAAAACTAAAATATTTAAAAGCTGCACTTGAGCTTTCCTTTTTTTACAGCCTTTTGAACAATGACTAGAATGAAAGAAAAAAGAATTTATGAAGAGCTTTACAAGTATTAAGGCTTAGTGCTAAGTGCTGGAGATAAATATAAACAAGCAAGAGAATCCCTGCCTTCAAGGACTTTATATTGTGATCAAAGAAGAGCACACTTATAGAGGAGCTAGCCTTAAAAGGGGTAGCAAAGAGTAGGACCAAAATGTACCGTTAAAATGAATGCTTAGAAAACGTGAATGAAAAAAAGGCAAAAATGTTCAATCAAAACATGCAAAATGCTTCAATGACATGAATAGAAAGAGTATTTGTAAAAAGTTTAAAAATTAAGATAAATTACTTATTTAAGTCCACTTCACTTGGTCCTCTCCAAGAAGTGCCATTGGTGGGCTTGAATTTCTCCTGAAACTATTTTAGTTAGTTAGTAAACTAGTAGTAGTTAGTTAGTAAACTATTCACTAGTTTAGTTGCCACAGTTTACTGTGGCAACCTCGCTGAGGAAGTAAACCAACCGAGATTTTAGTTGTGTCTCCTAACCCCAAGTTCTGCATTCTTTTTGACCAGGCTACCCTATCTTTCAAATGGGTGAGAAATCACTCATTTTTCATCTCTGTGTCTCTAATGATGCTTTACACATAGGCACTTAATAAATGGGAATCTTGCCGCTCTGACTTCTTCCTTTTCCTTCCAAGGGAAGTCTGGGTATCCTGGGCTCTGCTTGGGGAACTTTAGTTCAATTGGATCTCTCACCCCCCCAGGTCCCAGATCCTAGAACCATTACATACCATATGCTAAACAACTAGGTCTCCTCCCCATTCCCTGCAATTTCCAACTTCAGATCCTCATATATACTTTCTTCCTTTAAAGGGCCTTAAGAGCAGAAAACTATTCTTCCTTATTTGGATTTCAATCAATCAATCAATCAACATTTATCAAGCATCTACAATATTCCAGACAGTGTGCTAAGCTATTTGTATTCCCCAGAACTTATAGTTCCTGGAATATAATAAGCACTTAATAAATATTTTTCATTCATTAATATAGCAAAGGTCCATCAGGAAAAAAAAAAACCTTTGGATGCATTTTTAAATTTTTCAGGTTTGAATTTTTTAAATTATGGACCAAAAATATCTCTACCAGCTCCTTTGTCAGGGACACTTTTAAGTAAGTAATAGAGGGGTAAGTAGAGTTCAAGTGATAGTTGTAAACATATAGCTATCTAATTCCTAAGGATAACATTTATTAAAAGTTTCATTTGTTGTCATTTTCTGTCATTTGAGTCGTGTCTGATTCCCCATTTGGGCTTTTCTTACTAAAGATACTGGAGTGCTTTGCCATTTCCTTCTTCAGCTCATTTTGCAGATGAGGAAACTGAGGCAAACAAGGGGAAGTGATTTGCCCAGTGTCTCACAGCTAATAAGTGTCTGAAGCTGGATTTTAGCTCAGGAACATGAGTCTTCCTGATTCCCAATTCAATTCTCCATCCATTGCACTACCTGGCTGCTCCCAAACTCTCATGTCAGGCACTGTCAGTTAATGACCATTAGCCCAGTTTGAGAGAGCCAACCAGTCCTGCAGCTATCCCAAATGAGAATTCTCCAAAGTGGCTCAATTTTCACTAGGGTTGAGCAGAGTTGCCCAGATGCAGAACGGCAGCCCTGGACCATGCTGGTTATCTTGGACTTTAACAGTCACACCAAACAAACACAACAGAAACACTCCTTATCTTAACTGAAAGGCTGTTTGAGATACACGTGAGGCTTTCAGATCCATGAGCACTTTGGAGGCTAAGCGAGGAAGGAAGTGCAAAGGATTTCTTCCCACTGCTTTTTTATTTACAGGCCCAGTTCAAAGTCAGGCAAGATGACAAAGAGCCACAAAAGCAAACAAAATGGCTTCACGCCTGGCCTTTGGGCCATTTGTCCAACACATTTAGCAGCTGATTTCAGAGGACTGGCAGGAACCGGTGGGATGGATCTGGAGCAAGGTGCTGGCTTCCGAAGCCTGGACAAAACCTTACCCTCCTGGCAGCTACAGAAAAGCTCTTCAATGATAAATAATGTCATCTCCTTCCACGGCAACGACAGAAATCCTATGTCTCTGACAGCTGAAAAGGAAAAAATCCACAATGCTAATGTCATCGCAAATGAGACACGACCATGAAGGTTGCATGATTCACATGCTATGTGCAGACAACAGGGGGACTTGGCATCCGATGTGGCAACAGGATCTGCTTTCCCTGTGGCAGCTGCTGCAGAAAAATTCCCCATCTTGTCTTACATGAGTCAACCAAGGAAGCGAGCTCTGCACAAGTACCACACAATGTCAGTGGGAGCATCTCTGTCCCAGGGATGGGAAGGAAGTCAGGAGGATGGAAAGGGCTACCAGTGGGCCAGCAGGGGTCTGCCACATATAGAAGAGTGGTCCATAGTCAGCCATGGCCATGAGCCTTCCGACCGAGGTTAGGGATAATGAGTGTTTTAGATGTCTGCTTGTTTACAGATTGTCCCCATGCAAGAATATGACAGACCGAGACCCAGAAGAGCTGCTATGTTCTCGATGCTGGTCTCAAAATGTCGCTCGTTGTCGTTTGCTTATTGTTCCATAGATCTGGCCATCAGCCTGCCAGATTGCACTCTCTTATGTCTAGAGTTTCTCCTCCCAACTGAAGTCCATGTGGTCGCCATCTATACAAAAGTCCAGGCTGCAGCCTTCCATAACAGGATTAGCATCTCTTCCATGTGGCCCCTTAATCCCTTTAAAAACAATTAGTCCAAGACCAAAGAATTTGATTTTGCCTGCTCCCCTCCCCAAACTCCAAGAAATATAAGGGATCCCTCTGGAGAAGCGCTAATCCAACCCCTCCCCATTTTATGGATGAGGAGTAGGGAGGGGTATGGCTTGACCACAGTGACCTACATGGTAAATGGTTGAGCTGGGATTTGAACTCATACTAGGACTCCAAGTTCAACCTTTTATTTTATTTTTTGCAATAAAGTACACTGCCTTCTCCTGAATGTTAACTAATCCTTCTGGGGACCAATAACAAAAGATAAGAAAAACTATAGTCATTTCAGGGAGATGTGGAAGAAAAGAAGAAATGAAAGGGGAAAAAACAAACAAACCCAACAACCCTTGCATTTGTTAATCATTAAGAGTCAGGGAATTTCTTATGTCCTTACTTACTTCCTGCTGCTGCTCTAAAAGATTTCAGCCTGCTGAGATTATTTAACTCTTTTATTTCTAAGAATCCACTTCCTTGGGGAAGTTCTTACAGTAAGTCACTGCCCAGTGTCAGGAAAACTCCAATGATGTTGGCCATTCAGGGACTTCTCTAAGACTCCCCCTGATAATTTGGGGGAACAGAAAGAGCTTGGGGATGGGGTAGGGAGCAGGTGGGAGAAGCAGGAGATCTGGGTTCTAATTCTACTTTCATTATGAATTAGTGTAATCTTAGGCAAGACAAGATCTTTATGGAGCTCATTTTTTCCACAAGTTGGACAAGATAAATCCTAAGTAAGATCCTGTTCAGCTTACAAATTAATTGATTCTATGAAATGATGGGCCAGATCAGATGAAATTTTCAAAACCTTGTTTTTAGTCAGTAAATCCAATGTTTCTTAACACTAGTTATACTCTATTTGTAGAAATATTGCACATGTTTAACATATATTGCATTCAGGGGAGGGGGTAGGGAAAAAGAAGGGAAAAAGTTTAGAACACAAGATTTTGTAAGAGTGAATGCTGAAAATTATCCATGTATATATATTTTGAAGTTAAAAAGCTTTAATTAAAAAAACAAAAACAAACAAAAAAAGATTAAAAAACAAAACAAAACAAAAAAACATAGTAAACTGCTATTCTGTATCATATATTTAACCACAGGGTACATGTTACTATTTGTTGTGGCTATTCATTCCTGTCTGACCATCATCTTGTCTGTCTCCTTGCAACACCATTTGAATTTCTCTTGCAAAGATACTGCGGTGATCTGTCGTTTCCTTTTACAACTCATTTTTACAAAGGAGGAAAATAAGGCAAATAGGACTAAACGACTTTCCCAGGATTACACAGTTAGGAAATGTCTGAGGCCAGGTTTGAACTCAAGATGAATCTTTCTGACTTCAAACCTGGGGCTCTAGCCACCTAGCTGCCCCTATCCTATAGTAGAATATAACTAAACCTCTTTATCTTTCAATTTTCAAGTTAGAGCAGTTTCATTCTTGTTTTCTCATTAAGGAGTTTTAACTATTTTAATTTTTAATAGCAATTTTAATGTTTAGATAGAAAGACAATGTTAAAATGGTGTACTTCATTAAATCCTATTATTGAGATAATAAGAAGAAGAATCCAATTAAATAAAAAGTCAACAATAAAAGAAAATATTTCTACAACCCTGGCTTATTTTTAGCAAGTATGTGATACCACAAAATTCCAACACAACAAAATAATTTGGACAGCCCTGAGAGATTTTAAAAACAGGATTAAATCTATCTTACACCAGACCTGGAAAAATCTATTGCCTGAAATATATAAAAAAGCTAAACAGCTTACAGAGGCTATTTTCATGACACTCAGTGTCGAATCAGTTGAACTAAATTTGTTCCTCACAAGGATATGTTTGTGATAAGAAGAGGAAGTTCTGGAGAACCAATTAAGAACTACAAGTAACTTAATCCTGTTGATTGTTCCCAGTCCACAGCCAACGCCCTTGTAATGCTAGAGATGCCAACCTCAAGAAAAGGCCAGATGTTTAGACTGGTTTTACAGTCAGAACAAATCTTAGACAATTTTCCAGTAAAATCTAAAATTTCAGAACTTCAGAAGGTCCAAAATGAAGCGCCGTTCCCCCTAAATTTGCCCCTCCTCTAAAGTTCCCCATTTTATCAAAGATATCACACACTGCTTGCAATCAGCCAGATTCACAAACTTCTTCTTATCTGTTATCCTTAATTCTTCACTCTTCCCTTCTCATATCCCTCTACAAGTTTGATCAATTCTACCTTCCCAATATCTCTCAAGCATTTCCCTCCACTAATACAGTAACCATTCAAACCCTCACACCGGTTGCCTCTTGCCCAGGCCATTGAAACAGCTTCTTAATTATTCTCCCCTTTCATAATTAATTCTCCAAAAGAGCTTTCCTAAGATACAGGGTTTGCCCTGTTCAGGAAGTTTCACTGGATCCCTGCTGTTTTTAAGATATAAAGCCTTTCCCAGACAGACTACAGCTTATCTTTCCAGCCATTTTCTATTACTTCCCCTTCAATTCTACCTGTGAAATCACAGGTCCAGCCTCCCTTCTTGATCTTTTTCCCACTGTACACTGGATCATTCTCCAAACTCAGCACTCATCTCTCACCTTGGTGTTTTTCAAAGGCTTGTCCCCAAGCCTGGAAGAATATTCTCCTTTGTTTACCTCCACCTCTGAGAATCAAAAGTTTCCTTTAAGGCTCAACTTTCCTTGGTCAAATGATCTTATATATAATTATGTGTCTAAATGTAGTATCCAATCAATATAATATAAGCTCCTTGAGTGTAGGGATTATTTTTTTCTTTATTTGTGATGTGATGTGAGTACATCACATATTGTAGATGTTTAACAGTTTTTTGTCAACTTGAAGATTAAAGATCAAAATTATAAGACATTTGTTTTTGCTTTATATGATTTTAATCCAGGGGATAATAAATAGGAAAAGACTGCTTGGATGGAATATTAGTAAAACCAAGATTCAACACTGGTGTCAAGAATATTGAACTAAAGAGGGAAAGAAAAAAATCAGAGACATTAAAATACTTTTTCTTTCAGTGGGGATGGAGGGAAAGGACAAAGACAATCAGTGGAGACAGCCTTGTCATTTGTTTATTTTAGCTGCCTACAACAGTTTTCAGTCCTCTAAGAAAGACTAGAGGCAATCTGCATCAAGTGAGTCAGATCCTCAGAACATTTCTTTATCTGAAATATTTGGAGTTTGAGGCATTCGGATTAATGAGACATTCCAGGAACCTCTGAGTTACAATAAGTACAAAGACTCGATTGGCAATTTTTGGAGAATCATAAACTATGAAATATAATTAGCACTACAATTGTGGTGAGCAGGATTTAAACTTTGTTTCATGATTTAGAAGGTCCTTCAAGAGCTAATACTACATTAGAACAAATATTATGAAGGATGCTTTTCACAGAAGAGTACTATCAGGAAAACTAGTTATTTGAATTTTATGGAGTCTTTTATTCTGGAGAGATGAAAACTTACTATATATTTGAAAATCTGATTTTGTTCAAAAGATAGATCGAGTGCAGTTATTTGCTTTTCAAAAGATTCTTTGATTGGAAAATTGTTCTCAATAGGAGGCTTTTAATAGCAAGTATCCCTGCTGAATTCAAAATGTGAATTAAAAAAAAAGTTTATAATTTTTCTTGAATGTATCTATTGAAAAGAATGAAGTTCACCCATACATTGTAGATGAGTTCTGATCGTCTCTTTATGGCTGGAGTCCTTGGCAGAAAGAGAGATTGTTCCTTGGGATTCTATAGACTTCTTTGAGTAGTAATTGTGCTGGCAGGCTTCCTGGTCACAAAATCTCGGAAAGCCACAATTCTCAGAATGATCTAACAGGAAGCCTCACCCGGCTAGCAGAGGAAGCATAGGAAGGAAGGAAAGATGGTAGTGTCGGGGGAAGGGACAAGCTTCAGAGCTCTCAGCAGATAGAATAATAAACAAAATCACTAGGCTCAGTCTACACAGCTAAAATGAAGCAGGAAATTGGGTAACCAATTATCTGATTAATTCAGGCGGCTTAGCTAGAAAAACTACATAATTTAGATCTCTCAAATGGTACAATTTAGGTGACATATCTTTGTGATTCCCTCTTTTCCTACTAAAGTGTAATTTGTAGCCTTAATTTGAAGATTAGGCAGCTGGGTGGTATAATGGATAGAGTGCTGGGTCTGGAATCAGAAAGAGCTGAGTTTACATTTAGTCCCAAATGCGTACTAGTTGTGTGAACTTGGACAGGTCACTTAATCCTGTTTGCCTCTGTTTTTTTCATCTATAAAATGAGCTGGAAATGGAAATGGAAAATCACTCCAGTATCTTTGCCAACAAAATCCCGAATAGTCTGACCCCAAAGAGTCAGACATGACAGAACAACAACAATAAAAATATTATTATCATAAGGACTAGTTGGCTGAACCGCTGGAGTAAACATCTTTATAACTGAAAAAATGCCTTTCAGAAATGAATGGTAAGATAATAACAAAGAATAGCTGGGAATTCTTGATTCTCAAGGAATGTTTAATACTAGCTAATAATTTTCAGTCTCTCTCTCAAAAAATTAGTTGAAATTATTTAGAGATTAGGTAGATGGATTGGATCTCTAGATCTTCCTTTTTTGCTCACATTTAATAATTATCATTTGCAAAGTGGCAAGCTGATCTGCTTTCATGCATTCAGTGATCGCTTTTCACTCTCAAATAGCTATATTTATCCCTGTATGGTAGAAAGAGTACCCACCCTGGAGTTGAGAAGACCTGAATTGAAATTCTGCTTCCTTTATGCACTAGTTGTGTGACCAGGAACATTTTTCTAAGCCCCTGTTTCCTTATTTGTGAGTTAGGAACAATAATCCCTGTATTCTCTCTCTTGGGATTGTTATCAGCCTCAAATGAGGTAATGTATGCAATGTGTTATATGAGTGCTAATTGTTATTTTTTCCAGTAGAAGGTAAATTCCTTGTAGGTAAGGATTATTTTTTTCACTAGTAATTCTCTTATATGAATTGATATCTCTATATCCAAAATGCAAACTCTTCCTTCTGCACTAGGATCTTTCCATTCCCCTTGGTTTGAAGTTGTGGAGTCAGCTTTGATATTTCCATCTCACATCCTGGGGCCTCTATCCAATCAGCTGGACTTACCCTATTGATTCTGCCTCCACAATAACTCATCTCTATTTCCTACTTTCCTACTCCATTCAGATGTCTACTACTCTCGTTCAGGTCTTCATCACTTCCTGCCTGACTACTTCATAGCATCCTAAAGGTCTCCCAGCTTTCAGTTTCTTTCTTCTTCAACCCACTCATTATACAGCTGCTGAAATAATGTCCCTAAGATATGGGTTTTATCACACCATTCCTCCATTGACTCTAAGATACTGTTTCTAAGATAATTCCAACAAGATAATGCCCAAAGCCCAATATTTAAGGCTCCTAATTATCTAGAACCAACTCACCTTTCCAGCCTTATTCTATGTCACTCTCCTTGCCATATCCTACATTCCAGCAAAATGGAACCATTTGCTTTTCCTGGAACTCACCATTCTTTCTTTCACCTCCAGCCATCCCCAAGGCCTAGAATGCACTCACTCCCTTCTCATCTCTGCCTTTGATAATCTTTGCTTTCGGGAATGAGCAAAACTAGGAGAACCCTGGACACAGTAAAAGCAATATTATGTGAGGATCAGCTGGGAATGACTTAGCTACGCTCAATGATCCAATGATTGAAGACAACCGCAAAGGATTTATGAGGGAACTATATACTCCAGGAAAGAGCTGGTGTACCCTGTATGTGAATCATAGCATACTATTTTTCACTTTCTTGTTTTTGTGGCTTTTATGTGTCTTTTTCATATATGACTTATATAAATCTATATGTACATACATAATATACATATATATACATATATACATACATAAAATATATATATACATATATACATACATAAAATATATATATATATATGTAAACCTATATCAATTTCTTTACTATATCAGGGAGGAAGCAGCAAAGTAAGGGAAAGAATGAAAAAATTCCAAAAAATGAATGTTCAATATTATTTTTATATGTAATTGGAAAAAATACATTATCCTGATGTAAAAAAAAGTAACTACTTTCCCTCAAGGTTCAGCTCAGGAGTTACTTCCTCTAGGAACACCTTTTCTGATTCCTCCCTTCTTTCCTCTTCTCTCACTGCTCACCTTCATTTGCTATTGCTCTTTTACTTTTTAAATACTCTTTATTATGATTATGATATTGTACATGTTATCATTATCTCCAAATAAAGCAATTCCTCTGCACAAGCATTTCCAAATACCTAATTGATAGATACATGTTGAATCTCTGCCCTCCTCCTTCTCCCAATATAATTTGAATTTGAATTCTACTGAAGGGACAGATTCAATTTATTTATGCTCCTCAGCATCTAACAAAATGTTTAACATGGATTAAGTGCCTAATAAATAGTTGCTAAATTTGAATTAAAAATAAAATATTTTATGTCATAATTATCAATATATAATGATATCACATTTCATCTTACGTAGGACATTCTTCAAATGAAGATTTGTATAAAATCCCTCCTTGTTGCCATTTAGCACTTCATCTCTGAATCTCTTAAGTTTTTTTTAAATCCCAAATGAGCAAAAGTTCTTTCAGATATACCTGAAACAAGAACATTAACTTTTAGAGGAAACACTTGAGGAAACTCTACTCCACAACAGAAAAAGGAGTCATCTTCATGCAAAGTGGGGATAATGAAGAGAACTGAATAGAGAATCACACAACATCTTTTCTTCTCCTTGGATCAGTTTCATGGTACAATTGGGGACAATATGTATTTTTGAGACTCTTCCTACTAAATCACCTAGTCTGATTTGATCAATAAAGTTAGTCAAAAGTTACCTCGATGTGATTTCAAATTTCACTTTCCTATGTAATAGGGAAGACCAAACTCTCTATCTAATCACTTTTTCCTTTTGAACCTTCAACGCAAATCTCAGGAGAATAGGAATTGGTAGAGGTCGCCATCTTGGAATCTAAGCAGGGCAGAGTAGCTTCTTCTGGAGCATCTCCTTGCGCTTCTGCTTTAAGGCAGGTAAAGAATTTAATATACTTTCCCTCATCTGAATCTCTCAACAACTATGTGGAGAAGAGTCCATTTTATAAAGCAGAAAAGTGAGAAATGCAGAGAACTTAAATGATTTGATTACTGTCACCCCTATCTAGAAGAGATCAAAATCAAAGTTTTAAGCCAAGTTTCCTTTTTCCAGGAAGTGTACATTTCCCATCTTACTGCATTAGACTAAAAAAAAGTCTGTTCAGTCAGCTTCAGTTATCTGATGCTACAACTCTTTCCCCTTTGGTCAGGAAACATTCTGAAGTTGAATCATATCCTAATAACTGCAGCCTGTGTCAGGGCTGGGGTAGCTGGTGATGAGCTAGTTGCTGGTCTGGACGCCAAGCCATAGCCTCAGAGGAATGTAGGCGGAGGCCAAGAACTCTAGATTTCTTCTCGTGTTGGAGAGAACCGAGAGACACCCTCAAGAACATTCTAGATCAGGACCCCTCCCCACTTATAAAACTTCTACATCCAGACTCCAACATCTAGAGATTAGTAGAATGGGAACCCCATTTCTAGAAGCTAGGTGAGTTTCCCATATGAATCCCCTGAGTTAGGAATATCTCACAGACACAGGGAAGAGATGTCTTGCCCTTTCCCTTGGTCCCTAGGACCAAGAGACTGTTCAGAAATGGGGAGGGTGTTGAAATAGGAGAAAGAACTGTCCAAAAGGAGCAGGAGGGGAGAAGGGAGGCTTGTGGCTAGTCTACGACAGAAAGGAGTCGCCTTCATGCAAAGAGAACTGAATAGAGAATCCCACGTTTTTCCTCCCCTTGGATCAGTTAGATGGCACAATTGGGGGACAAGAATCCTGCTTGACATAATTCATAGCTGTGTGACTCAGAGTAAATAAATCACTTTCTCAGCATGAGTTTTCTTGTCTATAAAATGGCAACAATAATAGCACTTGCCTTCCAGGGTTGTTTGTAGAGATCAAATGTGATAATATATGTACAATATTTTACAAGCCTTAAAGCAGTCTTTGGATAAGTGATTATTATTATCTTGACTACCAGTCCCAACTTGTCCCTGTTTTATAGATGGAAAAACCAAGGGCCGGAGGAGTCAAGCCATTTGTCCACAATCACATGATCCTGGGTCTCCACACTCCAGGTACGATAATCCTTGCAGCCCATTGCTTCTCTGGGTCACTAACTGGCTGTAGTTGTGGCAACTATGTAGTAGCTGTGACAACATCTTAGGTTACTCCACTTCTCTGTCACAGGAGGGATTTGCAATCTCTGTGGTCACTCTCAATTCTAATAGTTTGTGACTCTACATTATTAATCCTTTGAACTTCCAGAATTTTTTTTTTCTTTAACTATGGGGTTTATTTATGAATTATACTTGACTTCAGAAAAATCTTCAGTTTTCTCCCAGTCTCATGTCTAAGTTAGAGTATGTACAACTGTCTCTCCATTTCCTTTTTGACTAAATATTTAAATTGGATTTCAACTTTTCCTCTTCAAACTTTCTAAATAAAAATAAATCCTGCACTCTGGACTGTGTCTACAGTTTCCCGTTTATTTAAGGAGTTCCATTTAGTCCATACGACACGAGTGCCAATAAAGTAGAGTCTTGGCAAATGCATCTGCTGAGTTCAGGTAAACTAGATTAGGCCACGCGGTCTTTTCCAAGACCAAAACTCATCCTTCTCTTCAGGAGCAGGACATTTTAAGCAAAATCAGGACTTGGGATCCAATTTCTCTTGACTGGGGCTGGTAGATTGGCCTGTGAGTCATTCGTTCCCTTGGTAAATAAGAGGATCATTCTCAAGCAATTCCCTTCTGTGAGACAAAGCAGAAATTTGGTCCCTGTGGTTCCCTCCAGCTAAAGGGCTCAGGAGGCACGCACAAGATATGCTTTCAGATACAAGGGGCTGTGAACAAGATCTACTGCAAGATATGATCAAGTGTGTACTTTTTAACTAATGCTGAAAAAATGCAGCTAGATTACCGCCTGGAGTGACTGTCAGCTCACTGGGGTTCTGGAAGCTAATGGAGCAGAATCCATGTGCTGGATTCTTTTAGGTTTTCAGAAAATCCCATTCTTCTTGCCAGTTTCCCCTTTTCATAAAGAGAGAATTCTAGCAAACTCTATTTTGTAAGGTTTGCAAAAAAGCTTGTTCCCCAAACTCTAGGAAATGAAAAAGTGGAGCCTTTTCTCTGCCCTCCCTCCCTCAGCCCTCTTCTCTTCTCCCGCTTTTGCCAGATAACTCCAAAGCTTGCCAAGAGCCACCCAGGAACAGATTTCTTCATTTATCTGTCACATCTGCTCCTGACTCCTACACCCTGGTACTCTCTCCAAGTGAACTGCTTACCACAAAGCCATTTGGGACAACAGGGACCACAGAACTGATCCATATTGCTCCGATAACTCAGATTGGTTCACTTGATTTTTCAAGTACGGCGAGTACGGCACCAATTCTATACAACTGGCACAATTATCGTCCCGAGTACTGCTCTTGATTTCAAGTCAGATAAATCAAGTTTTTGCCCTTTATTCATTTTAAATAATTGACTTAGAAGTCAGGCAAGCAGGATGATTTTAAAAGCTAGAAGTTCATCTTAGGATAAAACTAAAAAGTGGAACAAACTGTACATAACAGAGATCTGTACTTTCATGCACAAATCTCTTTTGTAAGACCCTAATATATATATATATATATATATATGTATATATATATATACATATACATATATATGTATATATATATACATATATATGTATACACACACATATATATACATATATATGTATATATGTATGCATATATTATACATACATATATATGTATATATGTATGCATATATTATACATATATATATATGTATATATATGCAAATGTCAATTTTATTTGGTGTCTGCAAAGTTCCTAATAAAAATAAAACAAATGGCAATGATATGTGTCCACAAATGCTTCAGTCTAGAAAAGTCAAAAGTCTGAGGCTGAATTAATACCTCAATAGTTGACTGACATGTGACCGTAACCATCTCTGAGTCTGAATTTCTCCATTTCCAAAACAAGGAGTAACCGTTCTAGTTGTCCTATTTTTGCCAAATGCTTTGAAATTTTATCTGAACAAATGCATCAATACCCTTTCCAAGCCCAATTTCCAAGCCAACACTGAAGGGTACACAACAATATTCTAGAAAAAAGTCTCAACAGCGAAATCAACACAAAGCCATCCATCCTATTCTGCCGGCCATCCACTGATAGCCGAAGAAAAGGAAATTTTCCTTGGAGAGGGAAAGTGAAACCGCTGGTGATCTCAACTTTGCAGGCTCATTGAGAAGCTTTATGATATAAACAGGGAACTAGGGTGTAAACAGGGAATGTGGAGGTGTTTATATTATGTCCCGACATATGCACACATCCTGGTTAAAACCATTAAAAAAAATTTAAAAAAAGAAAAGCAAACAAACATAAAGTTAACCTTTAAGCAGCCGGAATGCAGCCCCAGCTTTGTGAGAATCTAATTCATCCTAAGAGATACAACTCTGAGCACAGCAGAGGCACAGAAGGGGAAGGGGGTGGACTCCTATTAAAAATGCATTGCATATTCTATACCATCCAATCCAACCAGTATTCATTAATTCGTTCTGTATACAAGGCACTGAGCCAGCTCCGAGGTTGCAAGGCAAAAACAAAATTCTGCATTAAAGGGGTTTTTCCAGGCAGCTAGGCCATTCAGAACTTAGAAGGCTAGACCTGGAGTCAGGAGGACCTCAATTCAAATGCTTCCTCAAACAGCATCTTTACCTGCCTCAGTTTCTACTTCTATAAAGTGGGGATAAATCTGCTTCTCCAGTATGTTTTGAGCTGATAAATGAATATATTTGCAAAGCTTTTGCAAACTTAAAGCACTATGTAAAGGCTAGCTATTATTATTTATTATGACACATTCTATTGAATAATTACCAAAAGGGTGGCAATTTACCTAGTATGACGTCATGTCTGCAATAAACATTTATTACATTTGTTGATATAAGGAGTGGCCAGGCACCCTTCGCTCTGGGTCTTTGTGGATTGGATTCAATAATAAGGCTACATAATTTAACTCAGACATTTACTAGCCGTGTGATCCTGGGTAAGTCTGGCAGTGCTGGGCAAGTTCCCGGGGGAGCAGGTGGGACGACTCCTCCCTAGCATGGGCTGCCTTCCTCCTCAGCTCCTCCATCCTTGGAGGAATGATTTTCCCCTGAAAGGGAGGAAAAGGGAAGTGCCCAAGAAGGCCCTGTCTCTAAGCCCATCCCAGCTCATCAGATCCTTTCCCAGTCAAAACTGCTGACCGCTCCATACAAAGATGCAGGGAAAAGTTAGACAAAAATATAAATTAACAATTCTCTTTCTGCAGCTCACCCTCCTCCGGTCCCATATCCCCAGCCAGACAATTTCACTGACGAAAATTATACTTCAGTTATAAAAATATATCTCTCTTTCACCTTAAGCTGCTTTTCCTTTTGTTTCTTCCTCTGTCCTTTTGGAATAATGAAATCTAGAGCAATAAATGCAAGAGTTAACTAAGTTTATCATATTTAAAAGACAAGAGGAAGCAGGAAATGTATTCTTAAGAAACAGAAATTGGGGGAAAGGCTTTTTCTCCTTCCCTGGAAGGAAAAAGTGGAGGAAGGGAAGGAGATTGCATGCAATTGTTCTGAGCAATCTGAACAGGTCTCCCTACGCCTTCCTGCGCTGGGCCTCCTGTGTGTGGTTCAGACCCAAAAGCCCCCTGCTGCACATCTGCCTGGTTTTCTCTTTCCCGGGTTCCCTAGGAAAGACCTTGGCACAGCATTAAATCTCGAAGGCATCTCTCTTGCCAGCACTGGTGTGGGTATTGTTGATCCCCTGCCTGCTTCAGCTATTCCTTTCCTGGGAATGGTCGGCGTGGGTTTATCAGCCAGGTCAGGGGCAGAGGGAACTCATAGAGGGAGCCCTTCTGATTCAATAAAAAATAACAACCACTTATCAAGTACCCAGGGGCAGCTGGCCGGGACAGTGGGCAAAGCACTGGGCTTGGAGTCAGGGATATCCAAGTCTGGCCTGAGATGCCAGCTTGTGACTCTGGGCAAGTCGCCTCCACTTCCTCCCGAGCTGGAGAGGGGAATGGCCAGCCCCTCCAGTATCTTTACCAAGAAACCCCCAAATGGGTCTCAAAGAGCTGGACAACCACCACAGAATATAATACCATGGTTGTGTGATCTCCAGCCAACCAGTGAACCTGGCTAATAGCTCTAGTTCTGACATTAACTTGTCAGGTAACAGCAAGCTGCTTATTTTTACCCAAAGCAATGAGATTTCAAAGGAAAAGGGCCCCAAGAGATGATCTCATTCAACCTTCTCTCGCTTTTCAGATAGGGAAACTGAGGCACGAGAGACAAAGCAGCTTCTCCGAGCCCACACACGGGACCAGCCCTCTTTCCACTGTGGATTTCTCTCTGCGTCCTGGTTTTCTCTCCTCTAAGGGAAGGGGTTAGACTTAATGATTTTTCAGCTCCCTTGAGGCGTCCTTGTATGATTCACAACAAGGGAGAGTCTTGCCACTACACCATCCTGCCTCCTAATGGAACCAAAGCCTTGGATCCTGGTTCCTTTTAGGAAAAAGTCCCCAACTTGCATCCCCGACCCCGCCGCCTGCTGAGGCCTGAGGAAGCAACCTGACCTTCCCCAGTAGCCTAGGCCCAGGGGCGAGTTTTTCCTGTGTTTCTCCGTGTCGCCAAGCAGCTGTGTACATCCCCACACCCAGACAATAACGCTAACATCCTTCTCCGTTAAGCATTTGGCTTTTTTTCTGTTAAACATCCCTCCGCTCCAGCATGAGTCATACAAACTGTCTTTCTGATGCCGTGACTCACAGGTAGCCTTTATTTAACAAAGGAGTTTCTAGGGGATTTGTTTTCCTTCCTAACATAATCCTTAAAAAGACTTTTCTACTTAATAGTCCTCCAAGCCTCTTCTTCTTCTGGGCAGCCCCCCTCTCCAGTGGTCTAACATGAAAGCTCTGACTGATGGGTTGAGACAAGGGTCTCCCCCCAGGCATGGAGAACCCAAGTGCTAGCATCAGAAGGGGGATAAAATGGGAAGGTTTCTGAAGTACAACAGGTAACCAAGGCTACAGAGCAGCTCCGGGATCTCAGAGAGCCCCTGGTTGAACCCTACATAAACAAGAATCCTTTCTCCAATATTCCCATACAAGAGTTCAACTAGTTCCTCCCTAGAGATCTCCATGGAGATCTTCCCAGAGAGCCCACTGGGCAGTTTAATGGACAAGTTTAAGGACTCCATCATTTATCATCTCTGTGAACAACCACACCTAACTTTCCAGTTTTCATTAAAAAAAAAAAAAAGTGTTGTTCAGTTGTGTCCAACTCCTGGTGACCCCATTTGGGATTTTCTTGGCAAAGATACTGGAGCGGTTTGCTGTTTCCTGTTCCAGCTCATTTTACAGATGAGGAAACTGAGGCAAACTGAATCACATGGCTAGTAAGTGTCGGATGCTGTATTTGAACTCTGATCTTTCTGACTCCGAGCCCAGTGGACTGTCCTCTGTTCCACCCTAGCTGTCTTAAAAATAAACAACTAGATGAAAGAATGAATGCAGTGCGTCTGAGATGATCTCTAAGAGTCCCTCAATCTATGACTCTGAAATGCCCTTTGTTTCATGGAACTTTGCATCTCTCCACTTATACCCATTGCTTCTGGGATTGATCTGTAGGACAGTGCTGAAGAGACTGAGTCTCCATCCATATGGAATCCAGTCAGGGCTTGGTTGTTACCAAGCTGACCCCCTTTCCCCATGGCTCAAGTCTCTTCTTTTTCGTGTTAAACATCTCTAACTCCCTCGAGCGCTCCTCCTACAGCACGGCGCCTGCACCATACTGGTGACCCTCCTCTGGACCATTTTGGGCTTTGTGCCGTCCCAGTTTCTGGCTGTGGGAGCCCAGGCTCGGATACGGGCATCTCTGTCTGGCCAAGGCTCAGCATCCCTCACATCCCACTTAGCCACCTTCTTACCATCTGTCCTGTTTGTGAACCCTGCAGACCAGTCCCAGAGCTCTGGAGACCATCTCCTAGATGTGAAACTGCTGCCAGGGAGCCCAGCACTGTCCTGACTGATCAATGCAGCAACACAAGCTCCCAAGGTCTTTCTTCCACTCATCTAGCCACACATCAGGGCAATCTCACCAGGGTCCTGCCCCCAGACCGTGCTCCCCCCAGATATCCCTTCTTACTCTGGAGACCTTAATCAAAGCAAATCTGCCATTGCTATGAAAGGAGCCCATCCATCAGCTGCCCTGGGGGTCCCTGGGGCTCCCAGGACCAAAGCTCTGCTCTTTGGTCACCATCTTCTCTGTGCTGATTTCTTAGACTGGCCTCCAAAGCCCTCCACGGTTTTCTCCCCATTTACACTTCAGGCTGCCATGTGCCTCCATATGAATCAGTACCCCACCAGGTTTTATTTTTCCACTGCCTCCCGAATCTGTGCTCTGCCACCTAAACCTTCTCACCTTTGTTCAAGCTTTTTGCCCTTGCCCACAACTCCCAAAGTAACCTTCACTCTCCCTAGCTTTTCAACCCGTCCCCATCACCCAGCCGACTTCTGCCACGGCCCCTCTCCGCTCATTCATTTTTCATTAGAAAGAAAAATGAGGGTGAGAATAGCAATAGCTAGCCTTGACACGGCACTGGGAGATTTGCGGAGCACTTTACTTGCCTCATTCCATTTGCTTTACCTTATCTGATCTTCACGCTGACTGTGAGCTAGGTGATAGTATTTGTGCTCATTTTACAGATGAGGAACCCGAGGTAAACAGGGTTAAGGGTCTGCCCAGCTCATCCAGCTGGTAAGCATCTAAGGTGCAATTTGAATCCAGGTCTTCTTGCAGTCGGAAAGCCCAATGCTCTGCGCCCCCTGTTCAATAAAGAAATATGGTGGTGAAGTGAAATCAGAAGTCAGGTTTGAATTCCGATTCTATCACCACCTAGTTCTGTGGGCACCAAGAAGTCATTTTTAACTGTACAAGACTGTTTTCTCATCTCTAAAATGGGATTAATGATCCTAGAACTAGAATCTCTTAGCTTGTTCTGAGGAGGGAAATGATTTGTAGGCTAGCATGCTATAGAAATGTACATTATCACTCCCGTAACAACCATTTAAATGTGGATTATTGGGGAGGTATGTCTTTCTCTCTGTCTCTGTCTCTTTTTACCTCCTTCTGTCTCTTTCTCTTTGTCTCTATCTCTGCCTTATTTTCTCTCTCTCCCTCTCTATCTCAAAGTCTCTTTTTCTCTCTCCCTCCCTGTCTCTCTCTGTCTCTGTCTCTTTTTCTCTCTGTCTCTATCTCTCTGTCTCTTTTTCTCTCTCCCTCCCTGTCTCTCTCTGTCTCTTTTTTTCTCTCCCTCTCTGTCTCTGTCTCTTTTTCTCTCTCCTTCTGTCTATCTCTCTGTCTCTTTTTCTCTCTGTGTCTATCTCTCTCTCTTTTTCTCTCTCTCCCTCTGTCTCTATCTCTCTGTCTCTGTCTCTTTTTCTCTCTCTCCCTCCCTGTCTCTGTCTCTTTCTCTCTCTCCTCTGTCTCTATCTCTCTGTTTCTCTTTTTCTGTCTCTCTTTTTTTCTCTCTCCCTCCCTGTCTCTCTCTGTCTCTGTTTCTTTTTCTCTCTCCCCCTCTGTCTCCATCTCTCTATGTCTGTCTCTCCCTCTCCCTTAAATTCATACAATATTGGCTGGCTGCACTTTTCATTTGGCCCTTCATGCTTTACCTTGCTAATCAACTTTAGTGCATACGGGTACTCGTTATCTCCCCAGTGAGATTTTATGATCTTTTGCATGAAGACCTGGCTCTCGTACTCCCGTTCCCTCACAGAGCCTGATGTTCATTAACACAGTTGTAGAGTCCCAGTTAGAAGGGACCTCCCTAATCCTCCAGTGTCACAGCTGTGCGCCCCCCCCCCCCTTGGTAAGGAGTCTTGCAGACCCTGCTTTAACATCTCCAGTGAGGGAAGCATTACTTCCTGGGGGATGCCCATTCTAATTTTTTTCCAGATAACCCCACTATGAACATTTCCCCTACATTGAGCTGCAGCCTCCCTCTCTGAAACTTCCATTTTCCTCTCCCAGTCTTGTGTTCCCGGGTCTAGCAGGACAAATCGAATGTCTAGTCCCTGATTCCTAATTCCACTTGGAAGACAGATGTGACACCTCTTCCTTCGCCCTCCAGTCTCGTCTCCTTTGGCCTAAGTATTCCCAGGCCCTTCCCTATACACGAATGATGGCTGTTCATTGATTTATGGGCAGATTGCCCAGATCCTCTCAAAAGGACTCTTAGAATGTAGCCCTGAATTCCTCGTCTCGGGGGTAAGCCATCAATGCAGCCCCGCTGGTGAGGTAGCTTAATTGGATCATGGAATTGGAAGGGATCCCTGATTTAAAACCACCTCCCTTACCTTCTGAGAGGCACGTAGGACTAGGAAGAAAATCCTGGAATGTAATATAATATTATGCTGAAGATTATAATCACAGGAAATGCAGTGTTAGGGTTTCCAAAGCAACCTTAATTCTTCCTCTGTCTCCCGGATGCATTACCCTGGGGTTTCACATTACAGGCTTTTGCCTCGTACCCAAAATACAAAATACTTTGAGGGAGCTGCTAAAATGTAAGAGAAGGCAGACTTTTTAAAAGGCTCCTGGGAAAATTCAGCATTTAAAATGTGCATAAGGAAGGAGGAAACAAGACAAATGTCCCTAAATGGGAGCCAGAGGAGTTCCTGTACACACACACACACACACACACACACACACACACACACACACACACGAAATGAGACAGCTTGTATTTCTTCTTAGTGCAAAAAGCTGGGACAGAAGCTGCTCAGAAGCTTCTCTATGCTTATTGACGAGCTGTGAGCTCCCGTTTCAAAGCCATGTTTTTTAAGGAAGACAAAACCATCAGCCTGCCTTTACGGTTGGGTTTCATTTGCCATTTAAATCTAAGGCAGTTTTTAAATATAAAAAAAAAGCCAGTTTTCTCACAGTTTAGCACTTTGTACAATATTAACATGGGAAGGAATAACATAAGACTTTCATTTTACAGTAGAATATCTAAGATCAAGAATGGAAAAAGGGACTTGCCCAAGAGCCCAGAGCAGTGGTAAAGGTGGCAGAGGTCCTGCTCATTGCCCCCACCCACCAACCCACCCTGTGGGTCCCAGGGCCACCCAATGGCGGGCAGGAGAGTGCCACGATGCTCAATATCTCTCACAAATCTGGAGCTGTTTGGGACGCGGGCTCAGGCTCTTTTGCTCTTTCAAGACCTTCAAAGATTACTTTTACATTGGGACAATACTGTCCATAAGGCAGAATAGATTAAAACTTCACAATTAACTCAAATCAGCTAGGAAGCAATAAGATCTTTTGTGTTTTGTGGCCCCCTTTGACAATTTTAACCCCTTTCCAGAATGATTTTTTCCCAGAAGGATTTTTAAGTGCACAGCCTAAAATATTACAAAGGATTACAGATGAAACCAGTTATATTGAAATGTAATTATTTGCAATAACAATAACAAACCAACCAGTTTAACCTTGGGTTAAGTGCCCGGGCCGGAAGAGATTTCCAACTATCCCCCCGCCACTTAACAGACCCTTGTGAGGTTGGCAAGCTGCACCTGCTCTACTTGGGACCCTCCCTTGGAGCAGATCCTTTGGACCATGGTAACTACATTGGATTTTTAATGGTGAAATGCTAATTAACAATAATTCTTTGTGTGAAAAAACGTGTTGTAGAAGATTTCATCAGAGAGATGTGTTCCTGGAAGAGGAAGTAAGTGAAAGTGAGGGATGACAGCTAGCCCAATCCACACCTGCACTGGTACCCAGAGAGTGCCAAGAACCTAGGGAAGGCCTCCAGCACATGGGGTGGACTCCCAGAACCACTGGCATGGAAGGGCTCTCTGCTGGAGCAGTCTTGTCACCCTGGACGGTCGCTTTGACTGCGTGCTCCCTGCCTGCTGGAAGCTCCATTCCAAGGAAGGGCCCCGTGCCTCCTTCATCCCCCTCCAGGCTCCCCTCCTGACTGTGTGCCTATGGGAGCTCCTTTTCTCTCCCCTGCCCCTTCTAGATACCTTTAACGTGTCATCACCCTCCCATTAACAACAACGATGGCTAACGTGTTTAGGGGCCATGGTGCCGTGCCAGATACAGCGCTCACTACTTTATAACTCTTATCTCATTTGATCCTCACCACAACCTGAGAGGTGGAAGCTCTTAGCATTTTCATTTTACAGATGAGGAAACAGGTCAAGCAGGTGCTAAGTAAGTATCCAGTGCCACCAGCTAGTGAGTTTCTAAGGTTAAATTTGAACTCACACCCTTTGACTTCAGGCTCAGCATTTTATCCACAGAGCCATCTAGGTGCACAAATTTCCTTTTTTTTTTTTTTGAGCTTTTTATTTTCAAAAACATACACAAGGATAATTTTTCACCACTGACCCTTGCAAAACCTCGTGTTCCAATTCCCTTTCCTTTCTCCCACCCCCTCGATGGCAAGTAATCTAATATATGTTAAGCATAGTAAAATATATAGCCCATATTTCTTAAGAAATGCTCTTTGATTTGACTTGAGGATGGAGGACCCACATTAATGAGAAAGACCCCAGATTCATCCATTTAAATACTTAATTATGATATAATTTATGTTCTCTAATGACAAAATTCTCCAAATTTAGCAAGACTGGAATTCAAATTATAGCCACAAGGAAAGATTCTAACGTCCATGCTCCAAAGCTTTTCGGCGTGACATGGTGACATGTAAATGTGGTCTGGACTCACCTGCACCTGGGAACTGCAGGCACATTTTTACCGATCCATGCATCAGGTGGCTCAGCCTAAGGGAAGAATCACAAAGCTGGAGACAATAGCTGGGAGGTAGAGATGGGGCAGAAGTCCAGGTCTGGAAACTGGTTTTCCCTTTCCTTTGTTTTCTATCTAGTATCTAGGAGTATTATCACTGGGAAAGATGGTAGATAGAGTTTAATGGCTTCCTCCTCTCTCCCTGCCATGTCTTTGCACAGACTATCTCGCTTCCTTCCCTCTGCCTTTTTCTTAAGATTTCTCCAAGGCACCACCCGGATGTCACGTATTTTATCCCTTTCCCGATTTCCCCCAATTGCTACAGATCACAGAATCCTCATCGGAAGAATCTATTTGAATAGATGGGGTCCATGATCTTGCTTTTAAAAATATTTTGATAACTTTCAATACAATCATTTTCCTTAGTAGTAGTATATTTTATTTTATGCATTAAAAGTCATTAGTCTAAGGACTTCAGTAGCCTGTCACAGGGTTCTATCTCTCATACACACACACACACACACACACACACACACACACACACACACTCACAAAGGTTAAGAAGCCCTGATCAAATACAATTTTTGTTCACTGCATGCATCTTATCAACATTATCCTCAACAATGCTCATTTCACCTTCGTTTAAAGTAGAACAAAAGCCAACTTATTATTTCCTGCTCTAATTATTAGGAAAGTTTTCATCACATTGAGTCAAATTTCACCTTCCCACATATTTCACCTATTGCCGTCTCTTTGGGGCCAAACAAAAGTCTGATTTATCTTTTCCATTACACTTCAAATATAGGGAGAGAGCTTAAAGGTACAGAAGAAAGTGTCTTTAACTTGGAGCTTGCTAACCTTCATCCAACTCTTCACTGGCCTCATGAATTAAGAAAATCATTTTATATCTCCTGATCCTTTCCACATTTGTGACATAGAGAGGCTGATGTTTGTGTTACAAAATGAGTAAAAAACGAAACGTATATGCAAAAAACCACTCTGTAAACCATAAGACTCACTTTTCAACAAAAATGAAAGTGGAAAGATTCCCTTCATCTCTAATGCTATAAACGACGAGAGCTATAAGTACAAGAACCTCCGACTGCCTGAGTGAACCAATGTCTCTGACCACCATCTTTTGCCTCTGTGGTTTTTTACTTCAGAGTAGATATGTAACTAGAGACTTGAGAAATAGACTTTTCCAACTTTGGCAGTAACTTAAATAATAGCAACAGTAATGATAACTAACATTTATTTAGTTCTGTGAAGCTGTAAAGAGTTATATTATTTCATTTGGTCCTAACCCTAAGAGAGGGAGAAAGGTAAAGATTATTGTTTCTATTTTATAGAAGAGGAAACAAATAGAAGGTAGGTGATTTGTTGAAGATCCTGTAGCTAATAAATCACCTAGGAAGGATTTGAATACAGCTATCATTTCTGTATTTGCATTGTGCCAGGTACATTGTACACAATTTAAAAATGCTTTTCATTTATTCATGTACCATTCTCCCTTCTCAAAAGATCTTATATTCACTTACGTCCACGTTAGGTTCACATCCCACCCTTTTCAAGTGGAATGTAAGCTCCATGAGCACAGAAATCAGTTGTTTCTTGCTTACTTTCTCAGCACCTAGTCCAATGCCTTACATACAGTAAGTGCTTAATAAATGCTTGGATTTGATTAGAGAAGAGCAATGGCCAAGTTGTTCTTCTATAAATCAATAAATCACAAAGCAGTCACTTCTATAGTAGATCACTGTCTCGACAACTTTGACCCCAGTGTTCCAGGAATTGGTTCCCCAAACCTAAACACTTGGAAGCTGACACATCTGTCAGCTGGAGCCCTTAATATCTTCTTCCTGAGAACTGGTGAGATGATTCCTATAAGCCTGGGATCTTCAGAAGGCCTATTTCCTATACAGACTGATTCTTTCTGCCCTTTCCTGTGTGCAAGGTTCAAAGAAGGGAATGGAAGTGTCATTGAGGGTTCCGTTCCCTGAAAGCTCCAAATATGCAGCTGAGGACTACACACAACACTCTCTCCTCATTCCCAGGACCAACATTAATTACACATAGGAATTTTAGGAATAAATAAAATTATAAATACGAATAGATCGAGTGATGGGATGGAAGAATCTCTCTTTGAGATTGCTGGAAGTTAGAGAATGATTCCGATTAACAAGAATACATGCCAGGAAGGGTTAGGGTGGAGCCATTAGTTTAGTTAGATTGCCTTTTGGGATACCTAGTTGAATGGCACTTACAAGAAGAAAGTTTGTTGATGTTGAGAGAAAATAGGGAGGAAAGAAAAGCGATTCTGTAGCAAGGTGTACTTGGAGGAAGGGTAGACCTGGCTGGATGCCCAAATTTAGTCTGGAAAACTAGAGGGAATGGATCCCTATGGGGTAAAAGAAAAGAAGTTAGAGAGGAAGCCCATCAGAGAGACAAAATCTGCCTGTGGTGGGCCCTGTCTCTTCCTCTACACTCAGAGATCAAGCCAGCTGTCATTTAAATTTTTATCCAGTGACTCTGCTTCGCTGCTCCCTTCCAGAAGCAGCAAGATGAGGAGAGTGTGAGAAAGGCAATGATTCAGCAGCAGGGAGGTGTTTTATGGTGCTGAATGTGGAAACTCGGGAGGTAAAACAGGCTCCTCACCAGTTACATGCCATTAAAAGGTGGTGTTTATGTCTTGTGCTTCGGATATGCCCGTCTTTAGCTGGTGCTGTGGCAAGCACCTGTTACTCTGACTTCCATAAGACAATAGTTTTCTCTTAAATTTGTACGACTTACATCGGGGGGAGGAAGTGGAAAAAGGGGGGGGGATAATTTGGAAAAATGAATACAAGGGATAATGTTATAAAAAAATTGCTCATGTATATATACTGTGGGAAAAAAATTCTAAATAAAAAATTAAAAAATAAATACGACTTAGTCCTCTCATCTCTTTTTCTTCAGTTTCATTTCTTTTATTATTTTACTCAGTTTCACCCAAATCTCCAATTTGTTCCAGAAAATCACTTGCACTCTCTTTTGGATTATGAATCATGCTATTTTAAATAAAAACAATAGATAATGAACATCCAGGGAAAAAACAAAAAAAAAAAAGCTTTTAAAATAAGGGAGATTTGAACTCATTATGACCGCTAATAACTTAAGAAAGCTACTTATAAGAGGGTTACCCATATAAATTCACCCATACATTTTCCCTGAATGTTTTTCAAATATGAATGAGAAGTGCTCTCAAATTACAATAAGCTAAAATCACTTGTCTAATTTTCACTTTAAGTCAAGCAGTCTAAAGTGATATTCTTTATTCTTTCTACCAATATAAAATACAACTGGACTTCATTTCTAGTTGAAATGACGCCAGTTTTCCACAATCTGACCTTCACGTGACATCAGTGGACCAGAACCATTCTTTCAAAGCAGCACATGTATTGTATAACCTAGATGTCCAAGATGACGACAAAGGATTATCTTTAGTCACTAAAGAATGTACTTCATGACAAATGGAAAGAGTTGCCCTAAAGTCACTTTCTTTCTGTTGTTAAAAGGTGTAGTTTACAACTTGAGAATTAAACGTTCTTTTGCCTTTGAGAACAATATTGAATTAGGTTAGATCTATAAAAGTTTGCATTTTACAGTCAATTTTTCAATATAATTGGGAGTCACACTATCTGTAACCCGCAAAAACATCCTAACCAAAAAAAAAAACCCAAAACAAACACAAGGATCCTATTTGTGTTTTCAATTCTCCGTATAAATAGAGCTTATTCTGGTTCAAGGAAAATTTATTGACCTGAGGGTTTTAATAAACATGCCAATTTTTGTTCTTCTACAATCATTTTTTAGTTTTTTTTTCTTCTTAAAGCAACATTGTCATAAATAAAAATTTTATGTGCGTCCTGTTTATTTCACTCTGTGAATAATGACTGTTTGTCCATAGAGGGGGAAAGAACTGAGATATCTATAAATAACTAGTAAAGGAAAAATTAGCTTGATACTGTTGACATCTTAAAGATCCTATTTGGAGATAAGGAATTACTCCCTTTACTAGGCAACTAGGTAGATAGAGTCAAAAAGTCCTGAGTTCAAATTTGACTAAGTAAATAAAATAAGATATTTGTTTATAGTGTGACCCTGGTCTAAACCTCTGTTTTCTTCAGATCTTCACCTCAAAAATGGGGGTCTTAACAGCCCTACCTGTTGGGTTGTTGTAAGAAGCAGATGCAAATATTTGTAATATACTTAGTACAGTGCCTTGCATATAGCAGGCGCTGTATAAATGCTTACTCCCTTCCTTCCCCAGTGCAGTTTATTACCCAGCTCTGTTTTCAATCACACAGTCAAGAGTCTCTCAAATTTCAATAAAAGCTGAAATGTTTGTATTGTTCCAATTCGGTTTTCTAGGTGACTCCGTCACTTAGCAGCTGGGGTACACCAGGCAGCTAATTTAATCTCTTCAGGTCTGTTCTTTATTTGTAAAATGGTTGATAAGAGCACTCCCTCCATCTACCTGACAGGTTTGCCTTGAGTATCAGATTAGCTAATGTATGTTTCACAGGCTCCTAGATTTAGATCTGGAAAGGACCTCAGAGACCATATGGTCCAACTCCTCACTGCTGATGAGGAAACCAGAGAGTTAAGGGCTTAAGGCTACCCAGACAGTAAACATCAAAGGCGAGGACCAAGGCTGCTCCTCTGAATTTAGAGCCAAGGCTTTTTTTACTCTTCCTTGCTGCCCAGGAAGTCCTTATCCTAGCACATTGCAATTACCCTGGGATTTAGGTTAGGCTCTGTGGAATAATTGGACCAGTCAGTAATCTCTGGATGCAAAATCCTCAGTTAGTTGTGTTTAAATTTACAGTAGAGAAGGTTTAAGGTTTGAGGTTGAATCCTGAGAAGAGGGGCAACACAAGGGAGAAGGAAAGGAGGGCCATATCTACTCCAAAACCATGACAGAGACCAGCCCTTCCAAATAAAAGGAAAAAAAAAAGATTAGAAAGGAAGGAATGGGAACCACTAGGAATACTGCCAGGTCCTCAGGACTTTGGATCTTTAAGTACTGGCAGAAGGAGGAAGGGAGTCCATGCTGGTCTTCTGAGAGGGCCTAGTTTAACCAAATTATAACAAGGTATTCATTAGTCTTCCTAGATAACGAGATACCTAAGTCTAATATTGCTTTACCCTTCTACTTATCAAGGTCGCTCAGTAATGTAGGCAAAGACCAGGGGGGTTATGAGCAGATTGAGGAGGAAAGTCTCTAGTAGATATATTTGTTTAATTTCCCTCTCTGAAGATACAGATATAGGTTAAGGGGGAAGGTGTGTTTACCTAGATAGCTTGAGATAACCTTTCCCCTATAAACTTATGAGGTAAAAGAGTTCAAAAATGAGATTTTAAAGACTAACACAATACTCTTATAAATGTAAATTGTTTTCTTCTACCTGAGGTTTAAAAAAATCACTTTAAATCTCATATAATCCTCTCTTTTCTCCTCCTCCCTTAAGAAAAGAAAATTAAAAATGATTACTTGGGTACTTTGCTTGGACAAAAACTAAATGTTTTAGTAAAGTATGAATTAAATCTGTTAAGCTATTTTGAGGCAAGCTGGCTTAGAAATGTGCATTTTTTTCTGCTTTTACAATAATCTTCATCCTTAGGCCTATAAACAATACCCAAGCTAAAATGAACTTATTTAAACATAGGACCAAAGCAAAAGCATTAATTAAAAATGTATTAAAACGGATGCTCATATAAATGTGTAGCTATTATAAGTCCCTAATCTGTGCCCCTCATGAAGTATAAAGTCTGTTTTATGAATTTAGGTCAGAGCTTGACTGGTTTCATAATTGAACAGAGGGACACAGCCAACTTAATGTTCTTGAACCAAGCGAATCTAAAATGGCAAAGGTAAGGGACCCACAAAGATTTCTGTAAGAAAGTCTTTAAGAGTTTCCATTTCAGATAATTCATGACCTGAATACGAGGATCTCTGGATACTTTTAAAGGATTATGAAACATTTGAGGCACGGGGAAAGGCAGCAGAATAATACAATGGATGGAGAGCTAGATTCAGAGTCAGAAAGAGAGACTCCACTCCACACATAGTGATCTTTGTGATCACAACCAAGTCCCCAGACAATTTCTAAGACAGTAAATTTGAGTGATATCATGGAAAAAGCACAAGATACAGATGAAGGACTTGAATTTCAATCTTGGCTCTGCCTCTTACAGCCTGTGAAACATTGGGCAGGCCACCTGACCTCCTTGGGTCTCAATTTCCTCACTTGTAAAATGAGGTAGAGAGACTATGACCCCCAAGATGCCTTCAAGCTCTATATCTGTGATCTGCATTAAGGCAGAGAGTTACTATACAGGGGGCTCCTTACACAAGGTGGAGACGCAATACATATCGAAATTAAACAAAAAACAAAAACAAATTAACTCCCCTCCCAAAAAAAGGAGCATTGTCTGATACTTGATATATAGACTAGGACTTTTCAATATCATGAGTTCACATATTTTTATGAAATTTATTTAAAATTATGAAATTTAGTGATTTTCCAAATCCAACCCTTCATTTGAATATTCATCATTAGAATATTCCTCATTCAAATATTCATTTTGCTAGAATAAATGCCAAGCATCTTATTTTATAAATAAGGTAACCAAGCTCAGAGTGTCAAGCATGGCCAGTATGCGCAAGCTTATTTACTCATCTATGAGTTGCACATTTAGAAAGTTAAGTAGCACACACTTATACTGCCTATTTTCCCATTTTGAAGTTCAATTCCACCAGAATCTTTAGAGTTTCTCTGCCCAAAGAGATAATACTCCTTCATTCCATGGCTGACACCTCTGAATTAATTAGCTAGCCCAAACTAAAGGTCTGACTAAGGAAGGGGAATTAATGACTTTTCAGACCTTGGAGTCTCCTATTTGATTTCTGCTGCTTAAAAGGTATATTTAAGTAACACCAAATAAAGGGTAGTAATTGACAAAAAGAGCAAGACAGAAGAGGAAATTTAATTCTACTTAGTCCAAAAGAAAGATAAGAAATCAACATTAAGAGTTCTAATAAAATAGAATTTAGGACAGACCTCATTCTTAACTAGTATATTGGCCTTAGGGAAACTATTTAACTACCCATCTATGTCTCATCTGAGAAAGAAAAGCTTTCCCTTGTCTCTCCCTTCAGGGTTCTTTAAAGATTAATTAGTTAATAAGCCTGATTCTATCAGTAACGGAGAAACTAGCTCTACTTTTGGTAGTGAATTAACTCTTTCAGACATCTAGGATAACCTTTTGTAAATTGTTAAAAATACGTGGATCCTTAAAGATAGCCTACATTAGAGTGTGTGTGTGTGTGTGTGTGTGTGTGTGTGTGTGAAAGAGAGAACAGTACCTTGGGTATAAATTCTGAACTTCAACAAGGATAACAGATCTCTAGCTTTATAGTCATATGGTCAAGTTCTTCCAGATGCTTAAAAAGGTGTTCAATCTAGGAAAGAAAAAAATATTAGACATTTTTAGGAAGTGAACAAAAAGAAACAAAATGTTAAGATTGCTCTAAGGAAAGGTGTCTGGCTGGATGCTTTTACATTCAGTTTCTGAGAATTCATTTGAAGATTCAAATTTTCTTTACTTTGATTTTTTTTATCAATACCCTACAAGTTGAAATTTCCTAAGGTGATTATTCCTTGGTAAAGTTTGATCTTCATGCTAAGAGAAGTGAGCCGAACCTGGAGATCACTGTACATGGCAACAACGATGATCAATTCTGATGAACATGACTCTTTCCAGTAATGAGATGATTCAGACCAGTTCCAATGATCTTGTGATGAAGAGAAGCCACGTACACCCAGAGAGAGGGCTGTGGGCACTGAGTGTGGATCACAACATAGCATTCTCACTCTTTTTGTTGTTGTTCACTGGCATTTTGTTTTCTTACTCATTCTCTTTTCTTTTTGATTTGATTTTTCTTGTGCAGCAAGAGAATTATACAAATATGTTTACATATATTGGATTTAACACATTTTAAGATGTATAACATATATTGGATTGTTTGCCATCTAGGGGAGGAGGTGGGGGGAAGGAGGGGAAAATTTGGAACGCAAGACTATGCAAGGATAAATGTTGAAAAATTATCAATGCATATGTTTTGAAAATAAAAAGCTTTAATAATAATAATAAAGAGTTTGATCTTCAAATTAGTAGAAATTATAGACACCAAAAAGAGCCAGTTGACCAAAAGGACATTTTTAGCTGTCAGAAAGTAACAGCAACCCAACTTTTGTTCCACAATGTATAAAAAAAGAATACCCGTCTATGTTGGTGGGGAAGAAGGGAAAGAGCACAATCTAAACTTTGAGTTAACACACTTCCCAATGCCGTTCTTCAAGGACACTCCACAGATTCCAGACAGTCAACAAATGCCAGTCGTGCTGATGGCTTTGGTCTTGCTGGAAAAGATGCAAACATTTATAATTATAATCTCGTATGAGCACCGTGCGTGTTAGGGCTCGCCAAATTGCAGTCATCATGGTAAAGCTTGCATCTCCCACATCGTGCCAGCTCGAAGAGCAGCACAAACTCGGTCATGACTTGTCTGAAATGCCTGCTCCACTGGCGCTTCTTAGGTGAATAACTCACATTGTTTAAGATGCCAGCTGTGTGGCTTAGGTCTTCTGGGAATGAAGAAGCACAGAGAAGTCCAGATGCTTTTCATCAAAAGGTCAGCGTGGAGTTGAGGAACGAAGGCTGGGTTGGGTCAACGTGCCAGAGTTTCAAACCTGGCTGTGTACTTTATTAGCTGTGTGAGTCCCACAAGTCCCTTGACCTCATGGGACCTCACTTCTGATCTACAGAAACAAAGAGACTAAGTGACCAAGGTCACTTCTGCCATGGAGACGAACCTTTCTGATTCCTCAGTGAGGCTACATGAACAGTGCCTGTGTAAGTCAATGACAATCCGTGGTCATGAAAAGGGTAGAGGGGAAAAAAGAGAAAGAGCTAGTAAATGGAGAAAGAGAGAACTAGTAAATGGAGTAAGGAAGAGCTGGTAAATGGAGTAAGGAAGAGCTGATAAATGGAGTAAGGAAGACCTGGTAAATGGAGTAAGGAAGAGCTGGTAAATGGAGTAAGGAAGAGCTGGTAAATGGAGTAAGGAAGACCTGGTAAATGGAGTAAGGAAGAGCTGGTAAATGGAGTAAGGAAGAGCTGGTAAATGGGGTAAGGAAGAACTAGTAAATGGAGTAAGGAAGAGCTGGTAAATGGAGAAAGAGAGAACTAGTAAATGGGGTAAGGAAGAACTGGTAAATGGAGTAAGGAAGAGCTAGTAATTGGAGTAAGATAAGGTAAGGAGGAAATAGAAAAGGAGGGAGAGTTTCAGATAAAAGAAAGGGGCGTGGACCAGGGAAAGGTAGAACACCACCCCAATTGCCCCGGGTCCTTTTCAGTGGCACCCATGCCACAGGCTGCCCACCCCTGCCTTAGACAATGGGAGATATTGGGATGTTATTTACAGGCACGCCCTGAAGAGGCGGAACAGCCTAAGAAAGCATAAGGGCATGGGGAAACCTTAATTTATATTGTGCTCTCGATGACTAGGACGTGAAGTCTTGTGTCACTAACCTGGAGCCCACATCTCCTTCTTCATTCCTCTGATTGTAAAGCAGCAGGGTTAGCTCAGCTATTTTAATTAAACCTTCATGCCCCAGGCTTAAAGGCACAGGATTTCGATTTTTAATTTATTTAATTCTGAGCCTACAAATACAGGTTTATGGCGAAGTAGCCCTTATCGAGGTTGACTGGATCCTTTGAGATGTCTATGGGACTTCTTGTTTGAAATACTACACAATAGATGTAGGAGCGCAGTCCAGGAGACTCAGGCTGCAGACACAGACATGGGAGTCACCCAAAGAGAGATGACTTTCAGCTGATAGCATGGACGAAAGTCAGAGAGAAAATGTAGACAGAGATGACCCAGATCAGAGGCTTGGCAAAGGGACAGCCTCCTTCCGTCTTTCTGGGGTTTGGACTGGGTGCCTTTTTGGATACTTTTCAGCTCTAAATATATTATCCTATGATTAAAAAAAAAAAAAAAAAAAAAAAAAAAAAAAAGCAAGTGGATAAAGAAAACAAATTGTCCAGATTATATGACGTTGAATGGACAAATCTATTGAACACAGTGGTTATTGTATCATTGACAGATTCTTGCAAGCAGACAATCAGTTGGGCCTGGAGTCAAACATTAGAAAAGTAGCTGTCTTTTGGAAATGTTGTTCAGTTACTGTTGCAGTAATGTCTTATATTGATCCCAGCTGGGATATTCTTTGGCAAAGATACCGAAGTATTTTGCCATTTTCTTCTCTAGAGCATTTTACAGATAAGGAAACTGAGGCAAACAGTGTGTGATGATTTCCTGGGGGGGTCACAAAGCTAGTTAAGTATCCAAGACCAGATTTGGACCCTGAAAGATGCGTTTTCCTGACTCCAGATCCAGAACTTTATCTCTTGCGCCACTTTGGGAAATAGTAGTCCTTTTATTAACTCCAAGCTTCTCCATGAAATTAAAACCTGCCTTTTTAATGCTAGTGTTCTTCCATTATTATTATGTGGCTGTGAATCATAAAACACTACTGTCCCAAAGAACTGAACCTAGAAATCACACAAAGGGCAATGGAGAGGCTCTTGAGCAGGCCGTAAAACATTACAAAACGGGAACTTTAAAAGAAGAATGGGTGCAGGGAACGTCACAGCAAAAGCATACATGAGGCAGAGTCCCATGGCAAGAATAAGGGAAGACTGGTGGGCAGCACTTGGATTCCATGGGTACTTTCGCCATCTTTGAAGAACTTGAGACCCTTATGATCTTGGGAGGAAAACCTGCCACAAGTTTTTGGGAGGACACGGATGAGAATTATGCAGGATAGGTAGACAAGGATGGATCCTAATTTCCTAATCTCCATGGAGGGGATTCACAGACTGATGAAGTTGCACACATTAATATTTAAGAATGGTTAGCTTATTTTTTTGCTTAAAGGAAATAATTTTGTAACATAAAGCATCTTTTCATAGAAATAATCGAAGGTATTTATCAAAAGTATTATTTTATAGAATATGAATAATCTCTAGTTTTAAAATCAGAATTCTACTCTGATTTCTTCACTGGACACATATGTCTGGCAAGTATTCACATACTGTTCCTGATGAACTGAATTTTTTAGCGCACTCTACTTCCTTCTACATTTTGTTTTCTGAAAAAAGAGGCAACCTAAATTAACCTCTAGGGTCTCTGGCAGAAAAATATCAGGGACATTTTGTCCTCCAGTGTATTTTAGACAGCTTACCTGAAGATGGAAATGTATTCTTCCTCGGGCTGCAGAGAATGTGCCCATCCTGGAGCACGTGAATGCACTGTCCTCCCAGCCACATGTTTGAGCTGAGCATTATCCCTTCCATCACCGCCAAGGCCTCCTGTCCTTGAGTGAACTATTAGCACTCAGAATATTTTAGTTCTTCTGAAAGATAGGGGATTATTTCCTAATGTATGGGGAACTTTCCTCTGTGGAACTCTGCTTATTCCTATATATTATGAGGGAGGCCTCTTAAACAATTATGGATACTACATTTAATACTCTTTCTGAATCTACCTTGAATAGGACAATAAATAATTTAAAGGTTTTTTTTTCTTTTTAATGATATTACTGCTTTTAAGATAGTAACTTAAAAAAATTTCCTTTCTGGATAATTCTGAAAATTGTACATTGTTTTCTATTCAAGGCATAAATCATTAAAACCACATTTCTATTTTTAAGCAAAACCAGATGCAAATACCCTTGACAGATAAGATCATCTGATTTTAAATAGGAGATTTTAGAACTTAAGCCATATCCCAGCCTCCCAGTTCCATAGACTTATTCATTATTACCCCAAGATGATAGGGTTTAAAATCATAGGACCTCAGAAGCCCACTCAAGATCATTTACAGAAGAGGAAAATCAATCCAATGTGGAAGGGATTAGCCAAAGATGCACAGGACTTATTATATCATTAGAATAGACAACTCGCAGGTAAGATTTTCTTTCAAATACAGGGTATCACCTTTTAAAAATATATTTTTTATTTTTGCCCAGTTGTCTATAAGAACAATTTTAACATTCTTTAAGGAAAAGTTTTTGAGTTGTAAATTCTCTCCTTTCATCCTTCATCTTCCTGCTTCCTGAGGCAGCAAGAAATTTGATATAGATTATACATGTGCAATCATGCAAAATGTATTTCCATATTAGTCATGTTGGTGAAAACAGAGATTTAAAAAAAAAACATAAAAAACCCCCCAAAACAGTATGCTTTGATCTGCATTCGGATTCTATCAGTCCTTTCTCTGGAGATGGATAGCATTCTTCAAATTAAATTCCTTGGAATAATCTTGTATTAAAGCATTGCGGAGAATAGCTAACTCATTCATAGTTAATCATCACACTGTCTACAATGTTCTACTGGTTCTTCTCTCTTCACTTTGCCTTAGGCTCATGTTATTCTCATCATCTTAGAGTAAAAGCATCCTATTAATTTTTTTTATAATCGTACAAAAGTATACCATCACAATCACATACCACAATTTTTCAACCATTCCCCAATTGACAAGTTCCCCTCAATTTTCATTTTTTTCCATCAAAAAAAGTTATATTTTTGTACAAATAGTTTTTTTTTCCATTTTTTAAAAATTCTCTTTGGGATATAGACCTAGTGGTACTGTTGCTAGATCAGAGTATAGTTTTATATACTTTTGGACACAGTTCAAAATTGCTCTCCAAAATGGTCAGATCAGTTCACAACTCCAAGTGGATTAGTGTCCCAGTTTTTTTTTCATATTTTCTCCAACATTTATCATTTTCCTTTTCTGTTATATTAACCAATTTGGTAAATGTGAGGTGGCCCTTCAGAGTTGTTTTAATTTGCATTTCTCTGATCAATAGTTTAAAGCATTTTTATGATTACAGATAGCTTTGATTTCTTGATCTGAAAGCTTATTCATATCCTTTGACTTTGTCATCCTTTGATTTCTTCATCTGAAACTGTATGTTCATATCTTTTGATCATTTATCAACTGAGGAATAACCTATGTTCTTATAAATTTGACTCAGTTCTCTATATGTTTGAGAAATAAGGCCTTTTTCAGAAACATGTGTTGTAAAATTTCTCCGCTAGCTTTGTTTTACTTCTAATCTTGGCTGTGTTTTTGCAAAACTTTTAAATTTAATATAATCAAATTTATCTATTTTACATCTAGTATAATACTCTCTTGTTTGGTCATAAACTCTTCCCTTACCCATACATCTGACAGGCAAATTCTCCCATAATTCACTTATGGGATCATTCTTAGTGTCTAATTCGTGTGCCCATTTTTATTTTCTCTATCTTCCTTATAGAGACCAGCTCTCTATTTATCGCACATTTTTTTTTTAACAAGACAATCTTAACAAATGTTTAATTGATTAGTTCCTATAGTCTTAAGACAGGTTAAATTCCTGAATGCAAAAAAAAGTAAAAATGTGTTTTGAGAGAAAAAGCAATGATTTTCCTTTCACTTAATTCTTATGATCTTCCTAATTTTGTCACTGCCTCCTTTGGGAGCAAAGCTTCTTTATAAGTCAGTCAGTCATGTGGTAATAGAGACCGAGTCTGTGATTGTACTGATGTAGAGATCTCCTGGATAGGAAACTTCCCTTTTTCAAAGCTGATAGGTATCTTCTTTATGGTCTTGTTATTGTGGTTACTGTTTGCCCTTTATTCTCAAAGGGGATCAATGACATCACGAGCGTGATATCTTGACTTTCGAGTGAATTGGACTTAAGAGTTGAGTAAAGTTGACAGCTTTACACTTTCCTCCAGAATCACTGAATTCCAGTGCTGAGACAAAAGTCAAGATGACTGGTGATGGTCCAGGAGGAAGTGAGAGTTATATTTTATAAGATACTTTGGGGTGTGGAGACTAGATTTTTAATTTTTTTCAACTGTTTATCCATCCATCCATTTGTCCATTCAACTTACTTAGAATTACAGAGAAAATAAATGACATGTTTCAGTCACACAGTCAGAAGTAGTACTCGAAGTTAACACTTCCTTCCACAGCTTGCTCTCAATTCACTATGCCATGCTGTCCCTAAAACCAACGTTCATAAACCTTGCAAAGTATTATTGACATTTTTCATTCTATTTAATGATAACTTCCAAGATTGAAAGGACAAAACTACCCTGTGATAGCATTTGTTTGTTCATGTTCTCTTAAAGGTAAACAAATCCACTCATAGCAAAGTGACAATTCATCAAAATGTCTTACATCCTCCTATTTTTCTCCCTGTCTTCAGGCATTCAGCAGTCACATCTCAAAATTGTGAATTAACTCCATCATCCACACAGCTGCCATGACTATATCCTCCTCCTGCTTTAAAAAAAATATCTGATGACTTTAGGATAAAATATAAACTCCTTTAAATCTGGTTACAGTCTATCTTTCCAACATGATTACAGTTGACCTTGCCTCTTATGAACTATAATAATGTTCTATAATTGTTTTCTGATGAAATGATTAATACCTCTAACAAGACTTGTAAAACTACGGAATATCTGGGGGTTTTTTGTTTGTTTCTTACTTTTGTTCCACGTTAAAGAAATGGCAGATCTCTTTTCTGGGAGTTAACACAAATTCTATAATAAAATGTTCTAACTAAATCTGACTGCTTGATGTTCCCCACACACATCAGCCCGTGTCCTACTTTATGCCTTTACATCAGTTCTCTCTCCCCTCTCCCAATACTCCCATGACTAGAATAATCTCTCACCCCCTCCTCCAAAAATCCCATGATTATTCTCATTCTTTACTTCTGCCCCCTGAAAATCTCTAGCTCACTTCAAGGCTCAATTCACATGCATCAAGACTACATAAAGAACCCTTTCTTGATTCCCCCAATCTTCATTATCACCTTCAAGACCTGTGTACTGCTCCCTTGGAAATGCTGGCTTCATGTTGGGAATGATCTCATTTTTGTATTGAAATCCTCAGCCTGTACAGAATCCTTATCACGTAGTAGGATCATTTATTTTCTTTTTGTGGATGAGGCATCTAATGCCCTGAAATAGTCAGTATTCTCCCAAGGTCACACAACTGGTTAGGGGCAGAATTACACTAGATTCCCGAGTTTTTGCTGTTAGTTCTGGACTCCTGGGGAATGGTAGGTGGCCTCTACAGTGATGGGGGTCCATGAATTTAGATTTTTAAAAAATAAGTGGATTGCTATAGAATTGGTTTCCTTTGTAATTCTACGTATTCTGTTTTACACAATTAAAAACCTTATTCCAACAAGTGGTCTGCAGGCTTCACCAATGCGCTGAAGGTCAAGAAAGCCCACTTTCAGAAACGAAGTCAGTGGTCATCCTAAAGACTAGCAACTTGAAGAAATGAGGAGGAGATAAAAACACAAATCATCAAAAGTAGCATTTTTGAAAAAAAGAGAACGAGATGGGTATTTCATATAAATGGGCTTTGACTTTAGAATTGGGGGGCGATCAGCTTTGGTTATACAAATCATGATGGCACCAGCTGATTACTCCGTCAGCTCCCAACTGGTGTGATCTCAAGGGAACTAAAGCCTATAGACTTCATGAAGGATCAACCATAGCATGTGAGGAAATGGGAAGAGAGGCCATAGCATGGCCCAGCAGGTAGACTGCAGTCCCTGGATTTCAAATCCTGACTCACTTTAACTAGCACCACTAAGAACTCAATTTCCTCATCTACATAATGAAGATGATAATACCACCTACCTTCCAGGGTTGTTGTATAGATCAAAATCCACAAAGTGCTATCTTAGTCAAGTGACGCAAAACAAAATAAGCAGAACCAAACAATGCACATTTACCACACATATGAAGACTATCCCCAGAGTTTTAAGTGTATGTTTAAGCTATTAAAAGTTTTAGGAAGTACAAAGATTTGGAGTATACTCTGTATTAAAATTATTAACAAAATAGGAAGAAAAATGGTGTCAAAAATGGCAAAAGTTCAGATAGTTCTAGATAGGGTTAAGAGGAAGGTGGGGAATAAGCATTTTTTTTGTTGTTAATTTGGTTTTGATGTAAAAAAGGCTAAGAATTTAGGGCAAGTCTCTTTTTATGTTTTTGTTTTTGTTTTTGTTTTTTTCCCAATAATGATGTTACTATGTTATATTGCATTACTTGCCATCTAGGGGAGGGGGTAGGAAGAAGGGGGTGGAAATTTGGAACACAATATTTTCCAAGGGTCAATGTTGAAAAATTATCCATGCTCAAAGGATATGAACAGACAATTTTCAGATGATGAAATTAAAACTATTTCCATAGGAAAGAGTGTTCCAAATCACTATTGATCAGAGAAATGAAAATTAAGACAGCTCTGAGATACCACTACACACCTGTCAGTTTGGCTAAGATGACAGGAACAAATAATGATGAATGTTGGAGGGGATGTGGGAAAACTGGGACACTGATGCATTGTTGGTGGAGTTGTGAAAGAACCCAACCATTCTGGAGAGCAATCTGGAATTATGCCCAAAAAGTTATCAAAATGTGCATACCCTTTGACCCAGCCATACTACTACTGGGCTTATATCCCAAGGAAATACTAAAGAAGGGAAAGGGACCTGTATGTGCCAGAATGTTTGTGGCAGCTCTTTTTGTAGTGGCTAGAAATGGGAAAATGAATGGATGTCCATCAATTGGAGAATGGTTGGGTAAATTATGGTATATGAAGGTTATGGAATGTTATTGTTCTGTAAGAATTGACCATCAGGAGGAATACAGAGAGGCCTGGAGAGACTTATATCAACTGATGTTGACTGAAAAGAGCAGAACTAGGGGATCATTATACACTTCAACAATGATACTGTATGAGGAGGTATTCTGATGGAAGTGGATATCTTCAACATAGAGAAGAGCTAATCCAATTCCAATTGATTAATGATGGACAGAATCAGCTACACCCAGAAAAGGAACACTGGGAAATGAGTGTAAACTGTTATTTTTACCTTCTGAATCCAATTCTTCCTGTGCAACAAGAAATTCGGTTCTACACACATATATTGTATCTAGAATATATTGTAATATATTTAACATGTATGGGACTGCCTGCCATCTGGGGGAGGGGGTTGGGGGAGGAAGGGAAAAAATCTGAACAGAAGTAAGTGCAAGAGATAATGTTATAAAAAATTACCCATGCATATGTACTGTCAAAAAAAAGTTATAATTATAAAATAAAATAAAAATTAAATTAAAAAAAAGAAAAATTATCCATGCATGTTTTGAAAATAAAAAGCTTTAATTAAAAAAATGATGTTACTATGCTTATAATAATTTTCTTGAAGAATCAACCACAAGTTTTGAATTTTCAAAATTTTTACCTTGGCAAGTCAACAGCAATATACAACAAATGTATATATACATATTTTAGCCATAATGATCATACTTACCATCTAATCCTTGGAACTTCTTCAGTGATGATAAACCTCATAAATCATCTTAAATAATTCACGCTTTACAAATGAAACGACTCATTAATGATCTTTGGATATAATTTAATGAAATAGTAGGCAAGCTACAAAAAAGTGTACATCTATTTAGGGGCTGTTTTTTGATGAAATGATTAATCGCTCTAATTTGAGACTTAATTGTGAACCTAAGGGATATCTGATTTTTACTTTGTTTATCTACTTTTGTTCCGTATTAAGAGAAATGGCAGATCTCTTATCTGGGGGTTAAAACAAAAAAATGCCTTTTCACATTCAACTGCAATCAAAATGCACCTGCTTACACACTGCACGATTTTCTAGCTCTGAACGAAAGGACAACTTGCATGTACTTCTAGTTCTCTTGGTGGCTCCGCTCCGGACGTGAATATAGTTAGCTGAGACACCGCCAGAGTTAAAGACATGCTCCCAGTTCATTGAGCGCACTCCTTTAGAGCTCCAAGGTAGCAGAGTTTGGGCTAACTGACTACAGCAGCACCAAGTCTCCCGACCAGGATGAGGAAGACAGAGAAGTACAAAAAAGGCACCTCATTTTCTCCAGAGATTTTTCAAATTGAATGAGGGAATGATATGGAGATAATCGTATTTGTCCTCTGACAGTGGAATTCTTTTAAGGGTGAAGTTAAATAGAGAAGGACCGATCAGACCCCCTTGTTAAAAAGAAAAGTTGATGAAAATATGGACAAAGAGTTAAAATTCTATTTTCATTTAAGGCAGTTTCCGATTCAAGTTTTTCTCTGGCTTTGAATGAAAGCCAATTCAAAAGACAAAATAATACATTATCTGGAGAAGAATCTTTAACCTGATGTAAGAGAATCATCATAGGAGCTACATTAGCTCTCACAGAGTTTGTTACAGTATTTTCATTTCTTATTGCATATACTGTTACATGCCCTCTACGGATCAGTATTTATATGTATCTATACATATATACATTATGCACAATTGAGCATCTCTCCATATTATCATGAAAATTCTTTCTCTTTTGATGAAATTCAGCAGCATGCAGTGCAACATTTGATGTGCAAAGCCATTGTTTTAGAAAGTGAAAAACTACTTGGGTTTAACTGCAAAGGGAACATGATCTTTATTGGTTGATATGCAGAGGTTAATTTTGGTTTTATGCAGAGATTGCATAGTTCATGATTAGTTTCTAATGAAAAACTAGAGGTGTGTTGTCAGTGACCTGGGAGAAGATCAAGTGACAGTAGCAAAAAGGAAAATTTGAAGAAGAGGCATGACTTTTAAAGTGGAAAGGTCAGCGAGCACGGCCTGAAACAAACAAAAAAGAAACGTCAAAGAGAAGCCTTTTAAGACAAAGAAGATAATGGCAAATGCCGCAGCAGCGACGTAGCGGCGTCAATAATCATCCCAAATTGTTGTCTTAGCGCCCCGATTTTTAATTCAATTTTTATTTTCAATGATTCATTTTATCACTTATTATTCATAATTTAATTTTAATTTAATTGTTCCAGTTAAATGACTGTCCTATTTTGACTTTTTCTTCCTAGATTCTTCCATTTCAACGTGTATGCAAAAAGCTGAGACGCTGTGAGGAAGCAAGCTGGACTTTACTCCAACTTGAAACATACAAGTTAGCAAGAGTTTATAAGAGGTCTAATATTTCAGTTTGTTTCTATAAATAAATGCTCATTATGAATCCTCATCCTGTTATACTGGTATAAGGGAGGGATGACTTTAAGTGAATCATTCTGAGGCAACAATAATATCTACTCAACTGCAAGACTCATCTATATTCACTCCCTTTAACTAAAGGTAGAACGATAGCTAGCGGGAGCATAGAATTTATATTTCTATAAAATAATAGATTTAGTAACACTATGACTCACAATTTCAAATCATATTGACGTATAAAATATAGCAGAGGTACCATTAAATAATTGGCAGAGAATTTTTTTTAAATTGATGGAAAACAGATATTACCTATGTGTGTAAATACACATAGGTATATATAAATATACACATTCAATTCAATTCTATAGCTATAAAGTTGTTTACTCATTTTTTTGTCCCGTGAATATAATGCACTTGTATAAACAGCAACAACCACCACTGGAGGGTCAACAATGATATTAGGAGCCATATAATGCTTACGCTATTATCACGTGACACTCCCAAGAGGTCCTTTATCACGGAAAGAAGAAGGCTTAAGTATTTAAATATGCTCTTGAGGGTAGACCTTTCGGTTTTATATAAATTTAAAAAATGAAACAGTAATAGCACATGCTTTATGCATCTGAAGCTGAAATTGCTCTGGTTGGCAGTATTTCAGAAAGTATTTCAATCTGCTCTCCCCTAAGTGAAACTTATACTTACTTCGGCCGCCGCCAGCGATGTCACCTCCATCAGGTTTACTGCTCGGAAAGCAAACACGGCAGCTGCCAGAACTGCAAAAGAATGCACAGGGTTTTCAACTGCTGACCTATTGATCAGTCCAACCCATTTACCTTGATCAAGCATAGACTTGCCCTGCTTTTGAATGAGAAGACCTGACAATTTATTCAATCTAATTCCTATCAACTCTTTCTTTTTTTCCCAGAATTTTCTCTCCTCCACCCACTGCCCCCTGAAAAAAAACTCATTAAAGTTAACTAGGAGAGTGACACTTCTTGAGAGTTCATGTTCTCTCATATACCTCTCTCTATCCAATCAAATCATCTTTTTTCCTAGTTAAATGACTATCTCACTGGTTAATTCCTAAATATTAGAAACAAAACAGAGGAAGAAGGTCTCTCCAGCTTCCAGGATGGATCCTCTATGGGAGATTTATGAAAAGATGTGGATGGCAGTTGCACATGATGCAAATAAATGGAGAGGTTCTGATTGGCACAGGTGGAGGGAGTGTTATCTCAGCAAAGCTATGCAGGAGGAAATATTAACAAAAAGAGAAACAGAACCAATAATTTCCCTAATAGGATTAAATTTTAAGATGTCCTCATAGCACTAATTTTTAAAATCTAAATGATCAAAAGCTTCTTTAATAAGTACTTTAAAATGCTACACATTTGCTATTTAATATTTAAATAATGAAAAACAAAGCCTTTTTAAAAGTATACTATTTTTCATTTTCTTTGTGTTTGTGTTTTCTTTCACAATATGACTGATATGGAAATTGTTTTGCATGATTGCACATCAAATGCTTACCATCTCAGTGATGCTGGAGAAAAGGAAGGGGGCAGAGAATTTGGAACTCATAAGTTTTTTTTTTTTTATAATGTTAAATTAAAACAAAGAAATTTGAAGAATAAAGGCAAGTGAACTAAGGCAAAAACAGATATGTAAGGTATTTATAACTGACATAGGGACTACCTTAGAAGAACATATTTATAAATATGATGTAAAACAACAGGAACAACTATGTGCTAGGATGAGGAAGACCAGTTGTTCTTATTCAGGCTAAAGGACAGTAAGAAAAAAACTGTTTTGTTTTAGAGCAGAAGGCATTTCTTGCTTTATTCAGACAATAGGATAACCCAAAAGCAAAAGAATAGTTTCTAAACTTTAAGACTGTGGAAGGAATCCTGGTTATAACTTGGGGACAGGCCCTGGAAAAAGAACTGAGCAAGACTTGCCAATTGAGGTATGGTGGAGAGGTTCTGGGTTCTGGAATTGACTCTGGCGAATTGGTTATGAGCAGGTCACTTCATTTTGGGGGAGCCTAACTTTCTTCAGCTGGAAAGTGAGGGGACTGGACAAGACGACTTAAGGTCTCTGGAAGGTCTCATTTCTATGATTTCGTAGTTAATGCCATGCCATGACAAGGATCTGGATGGCCCAATGAGAAAAACAACAGCTCAAAGAGAGGGGAGTCGTTGTTACCAAGGAGATTGGAGGATCACTAGCAAGAGTTAAGTTTCTGAAAGTGAGACACATCTTGCAATGTTGGGGAGAAAGCCTTTTCGATCTGACTTAGAAGGTCCGAGTCTGATGGAGAATAAAAGTGATCACCTGACAACACAATGGACACGTTACAATCAGTTTTTTAGCTTCAATATGCAAGAAACTACATTTTAGATTTCTGACAATTAGGAGCACAAATTCAAATACTACAGCCAATACTAACGAATCTTCTCTCCTTCTAGTTCCCCACTTCAGAGCCTCGGGGGATCCTTCACCCTCTCCACAGCATCTCTGCATCCACCCCATCACCTCCGTGGCCTCTCAACCGGCTCCAGGGTCCCAGCTTTTTCCCTTAGACTCCTCTCTTCCACTCAACTAACAGAATAGACTTGCTGAAGCTTACAGGCTGCCCTGCCCACCCCCTTTGAGGACGCCTGGGGTTCTCTGCTGCCTTTGAAGCAGACAGCTGGCCCTGCCTGATTCATTCTGCTCTGTCCACTTTATGAGACTTCCTGCCTTTGCCTAAAGCTCCATATGCCATCTCTCAGCTCCAAGACCTTGCCTTCCTCCCTCCTCACTTCTACCTCTCAGAATCCTTAGTTTCCTTCCAGTCTCAGTTCAGGGTTCACCATATACTGGGGGCCTTCCCTGATCCCCTTAATAGTGAGGGTTCTTTTCCCCATGCAGGGTAACTAGTAGAAAGTCCAAGTGAGCTATAGTTAGTGTGATTAAAAGAAATTGAGGAGAAATACATTATTTTACAAACTTAAAACAGAAGAAGTTAGACTTTAGAGCCACTGACTATTAGGCTTACAAAAATATCAACTTATTAACTTTCCAGTGTCAGTGTCCCGAATCCCATTTTTGGTCAGTGGAGCCCCGAGAACACCAGGGGACGGGCCAGTTGGGTTCTGTTCCTCTCTTGTTGCTGACTGTCCACGGAGGCTGGACTGGCCTATGAATTCCCTTTGTCAGAACAGAACAGGAAGGGGCTCTAAAGTGGAGGCAATTAACCTTTTTCCAAGGTAGGAAGGCAAGAAAAAGTGAGCTCAGGCAGCTCCCCAACTGATCTCAGGTCACGAAATGCTTATGTGCTCACAATCTTTATTTATCTTGGTATCACATCACAGAATTTCCTTTTGGTTGGCTGTTATGCTAGGCCTTCCAGCCCTTCCTTGGAACAGCCCTGTTGGCCACAGGGCCAAGATACACAATTACTCGTATTTTTTTGAATATTTGTCAATCAAATGAAGGCTGCTCCTCATATGAGAGGGGTGATTCTCTTAATTCCTTTTGACTTTACAAACTACACTCATTCTTTTATCCCTAAACAATTATATCAATAATACTGTTTGGATACTTTTCCTTTTATGCTAACTCACACAAATCTTGGATCCTGAGAATATCAGAATCAGAGACAATCTAGTTCAATAATCTCTCTAATTGGGGAAAATGAGGCACAAGGATTAAATGGCTTCCCAAAAGTCATATAGTGAGACAGCAGAGTAAAGGCTAGAACTCCATTTTCTGGACTTCTATTCAATACTCTTTTTATTATAACACAAGAAAAGCTCTGGATAAAGTCATAATTCTTCAAATTGAACCAGATTCCTTATATACTGCTATTTTCTCAAAGGCTACAGTACTATGTTCAATAAGGGTTCATATTTATTTATTCATTAAAAACATATATTAGAAGCTAACCTAAAATAATTCATTCCCATGTATAACTGCGACCTAACGTGAGGATACTCTTATTTTCATTCTTCATTTTCAGAGCTCCCAAGAATTTTCCCTTTCAATTTTTTGAAAAGCAAATGGGAAATTGGGATGGGAAAGGCAATGTTAAATTGGTTCTCTCTCTCCTTGGAAGTCAGAGATTAGGTTGTTCCATCTCCTACACAACAGAATAATTCCTTCTACAAGAACTCTGATAAGTGCTTATCCAGCTTCTACACCAATTTTATAATTGGGGGAATTTGCCACTTAATTCATCACATTTATGAACAACTCTGATCATCAGAAAGGTCTTCCTTATATTGCATCTTCCTTTGAAGTAAGAAATTCAGAACCCATCTGGAGTACGTCCAAAGAAGGGGAGGGATTAGAACAGGAATGGACAGAGGGGCCAAGGAGAACATAATGGCTATCTTTAACATTTAAAGGGCTGTCTTACAAAAAAACAGCTTGTTTTCTATGGGAGAATCTATAGGGAGGAAGACTTTAGCTCAATATAAAAAGGAATTTTCAATGCCATGGATGAAATTCTTACTAAAACAACTTTACTGATAATCTAATTTTCATTTTCAGACGTCTTAACAATCCATCTGTCTATCCATCCAGTGAGGCTGTATAACTTTGCACAGTCTTCCCTCATTTAAATCTAACCCACACGTCAAGAGCAACACATCCGGGGGCAGCTAGGGGGCGCAGTGGATAGAGCACCAGCCTTGAATTCAGGAGGACCCGAGTTCAAATCTGGTCTCAGACACTTAACACTTCCTAGCTGTGTGACCCTGGGCAAGTCACTTAACCCCAGCCTCAAAAAAAAAAAAAAAAGAACAACACATCCATCCATCCATGTATATACATATCTATCCACACATGAATGTATATGGCACATGTGCATGTATATACATATACAGACACATATAGATATATATGCATACATATACACAATGTGTATACACATACATAGGCCATCAATAGTTACAAAGCTGTGGTTGGTAAAGGAATACAGATAGATAGTTTCCTCTCTGAAAAACTAATTTTACTATAATTCCTCCATAAACCACTGTTTCTATTTTTTCCTATTTTTTGACAAGAAATGTTATCATATATTGGAAGATGAAGAAGAGAAAAAATAAAAAGTCTCAAGACAGCCCCCCAAAAGGTATTTATTTGAAAGTTTAGAATTTTAATATCCTTCCCTGGAAGAAAGGATGAGGTGAAAAAAATACATTCTTCATAGAACTATCAGATTTTAGACCTGGAAGAGACCTTAAAGCTCACCCAGTCCATTCTTCTCATCTAGAGAGCAGTGGCGGGTCGGCCTAATGGGCTTATTAATGGCAGAGCCAGCACTAGAATCACCTGCCCAGATTCCCCAAAGACCAGTTTTTTGCACCCTATTGTGCTCTTTGTGTGGTGGCTGTTGGGCATTTGATTTTCCTGATGATTCTATCCCGTCCCAGATCTATTTAGCACAAACAAAGCAGTGAAATCTAATTAACTGGCTACCCTGTGATAAAGCTGTTTTTTCCTTCCCCTCTCAAAATCTCATGCTTGCATACGTGATAACCTTGGAGTAATCATGCCAGTCCCTGACACATACACACAAAATCCAACTTGTCGTATTAGTTTACTGTTAAATAAGGAATATCCATGAAAGACTGAAACATTTTAATGAGAAGGATAAGTAAATACGCACCCAAAGCACTTGGGCAGTACAGACAGCACCATTAGAGAAAGAGAGTTTCAGTTAGTATAAACTAAATGCTGCAGAAAAGACGTATTCCTCAGGAGAACAAGGGCCCAGCTTGGATGCTGGAGCCATCAACTCTCAGATAACCAGGGATAGCTGGGAGAGGAGCAATGGCAGAAGGGAGGGAGCCCTGGACTTCAATACACCTGCTCCCACACTTATTATGTGATTACTGACAAGTCTTAGCACCTCACTTTTCTCAACCATAAAATGGGGACAATAATATTTGCCTTATCTATCTTATGAGATCATCATGAAGATGGCACTTTGTAAAATTTAAAGTTCCATAAAATATGTATTATTACTATTATTACCTGGATTCTAGTGTCAGGAGACCTTTCATATAACAGAGAATCATGGAATGTCAAGCTTCCAAAGAGGCAATCTAGACCAAATTTTGTCTGAAAAGCAGTCTCTTATAGAACAAACCTGTTAATGGTTATATAGCTTCTGCTTGAGGTCCCCCAGGGGTGGGAGAACACTACATCGCACCCTACCCCTAAACTGAGTTGTGCCTTTAAAGAGCTTATACTTAAATGGAGATATAAAAACATGATATCATCAAATACAAGGTTAAGAGGAGAATACAAATAACTGGTGGACCAAGGAACACTCCATGTTTAAAAAGATCTGAGTTTCCCTGAAGGAAAAAAATTCTTAAGGGTTGAGTATCAACAGACATGGTGAACAGCTTCTGAGTCAAGGGATACAACGCAAATTTGAAGGAACACAGAAAATAGGCTAGAAAAGACAATGGAGTGAATATTTTGGGGCAGGGTACTGACATGATCCTCTCTGTGCAGTCAGAAGATTATTCAGTAATTACATGGAGGACGGTTGAGGAGATAAGAGAAGCATGGATACATCCGTGCAGAAAGCACTATGCCAGGAGAGATATGGCAAGAGCTTGTACCTTAGTGAGTGAGGGATGAGGAGGATGGTAAAAGAAATGCATTGTAGATAGAATGTGGAGTAATAAAACTGAGCGATTTCAGTTTTTAAAACTCTACTCTTTGAGAGTTTGAGAAATTGGGTTGTCCATAAAGGGAGGCCCATTAGTCTAATAAAAATGATAAATCCTTGACAACTACAATAAAATAATCCTCGATTAACTCAACAAGAGTGAATTGCTGTCACAATGAAATAGTAAGAGGAAATGAATAAGAGAACTACTTTTCTGAGGTACTGAGTTGACCTTTACCCTAAGCCCTGAATTCTTTGGTGTAGGAATGAATATTTTGCTTAAATGACAAAAATAATTAGAAACAAGCTCAGATATCATAGATCAGAGAATCATAGAACTAGAACGTAAAAAAAAGATGTTAAAGGTCATCAAATCCAATCTTCACCCAAAGTATAAATCATGCTTCTAGTGTCCTTGGCAGATATGGCTGCTATGTGGATATGTTTAGTGAAGATCTACTTACTATTTTTCAGAGTTATCCAGTCATTCTTGAATAGCTCAAAATATTGGGAAATTTTTCTTTATGTTGTTAGGAAGTTGGAGGGTTTTTTTTTTTGAGAGGGGGAGGAATGAGGGGCAGATTTTATTTGAATATTGAGTAAAAACCTGCTTTCCTATAATGAAGTTCTTAAAGGTTCTTTAAGAATGCCTTTCTCTTTAAAGTCATTGTCACTTTTGATCTTAGTTCTGTTCTCTGATTTTAAGTTGAACAAATCTAATCTTTAGTCCATATAACAACCCTTAAGTATTTGAAGACATATTTACACTAATTATTTTTTTTCTCCAAGTTGAATATTTCCAGTCCTTTCAACAGAATAAGTCATGATTTGGAATTCTATTACCATTCTGGGTCGCTCATTTGTGGATTCACTCTAAATCTGTGGTTCCAGAAAGAAGTAAGACAATGCCTATGTCTTACCAGTTGGGTGAGAGTTGCATCTCTTTCCCTCAAGACACTTTGCTCTGAGATCTCATCATGGAGATATCAGGATTCTTGAAGGCTCTGTCAGGAAAGTGTCAACTCTGGCAGGGACCTTAAAACTGGAGAGCCTCCAAGAGATTATGGGCAAGATTGGATGTCTCTTTTCCTGAGACTCGTCTCACCAAGCTTAGAGAGGTTCATCAACAGACTGGCAGCAAAGTGATACTTTTTTTTTGGCCCTAGAAATGCTGGGAAACTTGTACTAAATTACCAGGTCAAGAAGGTAGCACTCATACAGTGAGGAAAAATTTAAGCAAGAGAATTTGAACTTACTTTCTATCAAAACAACCTTGGTCTTTTATACTTCGATTGTTTTATAGCCACATTTTTTTTCCTATCCTTTATAGTCTCATCCTTCTAGTGACATTTTCTACTTCTATCTACTTCTAAAGGTAATTTTTGATTGAAGTGAACAATTTTATCCCTATTCAATTTAATCTTAATATTTAATAACTTAATTCAATCAATTAAACAAATATTAATGCCTACTATCACTATGATAGATGAACAGAGTTTTAAAACCAAAAGTGGCCTAAGAGATCACATAAGGCAAATTCATTTTACAGAAGAGAATGCAGGTTTGAAGATTGGCTCAGATTTGAAAATCCAATTAGGAACAAGGATGCAACTAGAATCTAGATTTCCTGCCTCTTCTGTTACAAGTCTTTTTGTTATGCCATGATTCTGAATAAAATACTGTAAATGTTTGCAGATGGGGACATACTGTTTCAGTATTTACTTAACATAAAGAAAAGGATTGTCCTTTTTTGGATACATATGTTTTACAAATAGATGTTTCATATTACCAGCAAGAATTTCCAGAGAGTTGTATCCTAGGATTCTATCCCATAAAAGCAAAAGCTGGTCTGTAGCTAGGTAACCGGAGAATGCACGTACCATCCACTTAAAAGATATACGAAGTCTGTAATGAAGAGGAAAAGGAATAAAGTCTCAACTCTATTTCTCTTCAAAAAATTTAAATGCTCAGAAAAAGATTAAATTATTCAATAGTTAGGAATAATCCTTGCAAATATACCTAGGAAAATTAAGAATGCACTAATCTCTGGCAGACAGTAGAACTGCATAATTCCATACCATAGTATTATAATCTTCAGGATTAAATTATTAGGAGGCTGAAAAGTACCAGCTAAGATCTGTGGGTCAGCCATGAGATATTCTCCTTTTATTTTATTTTAACTTCAGTTCATCTTAAGTCAAAATTTCTTCCTTACTATTCTTCATGCATGGCACCAGATTCCATGTCTTTCCTCTGATCTAAAAAACACATCCACCTAACTGCCACCTCTTAGAATACCTCGTTTCCTTCCAGATTTAGTTCAAACACGTTTCCTGATTCTTCTCCACTTACTAGAGCTTTTTGTCAAAAAATACTTTTATCTTTTCTCTCTCTCTCTCTCTCTCTCTGTCTCTCTCTCTCTGAGATATACTCATATATTTATATATATAGTATGTGTATATATACATACACACACACATATATATATGTATATATATATATTAATCTATCCATCTGTCCAACAGTCTATCCATACATGTTACCTCCCTTATCTAAATTTCCTCCTTAGAGAAGGGACTGTTTGTACTAATTTTCTAACCCCACTTTACTACCAGACTGGAAGCTTCTTGAGATCAGAGACTGAAGCATGTCTTATCTTTGAATCTTCAGGACCTAGTGAAGTACAGTGTGCTTAATGAACATTTGGTAAGTGAAATAATCAATGTACTATTATTCAAACTACACAAAAATGGGATAAATATATATTTCCCTTAATTCATCATAGCAAATTTTACTCTTCTTTAGCTTTGGTTAATCAGAATATCATGGTAGTCTGAACCACACTTATAATTCAGTATTATTTCCATAAAAGGTTTCCTCATATATGGCAAATAGCTTTCATCATAAATAGAAAACATTTCATTGTTTTAACTCTTATACCAGACAGGAAATTCTTGGTAAAGAATGTATTAGGTATGTATAAATTCTTTTATAAATTTTCAGAAGATTTTCAAGGTATACTTCATTACTGAATAGCTATTCCATTTAACTTAATGGTATATTTCTGTCTTGAAAGAGATAAATCACCTCAAAGCATTTTCTTTCCCGAAAGACCACTTCTGCATCAGACCTTTCCTGGTGCTCCCAGCTGCCAGGACCTTCTCTACATGGTATCCGTTTTATATCAGTATTTACAGTACTCTTAGTTGTAAGCTTTTTGAGAATGGGAATGGTTTTGCTTTTGGTTTTGTAGCCTAGCACAGTGTCTTTCACAGAGTAGATGTTTAATAAATATTTGGTAATTGAAAAACTGATTAATGTGAGAATGTTTCCCTATTACACAAATAAGAGAAAAATACTCACGGTTGAGCTCCAATTTCCCGTAGATGGTAAAAGAGTTGTGGAAGATGAGTTTGAAGAAGTGTCTCAAACAGGAAACACAGTGAAACAATACCCTAATACAATAATAATCCATTAAAATATAGTTGTAGTACTTGAATTACTTCAAATTCACAATGAAAAATATGATGAATATTAATGTAAATATCACCTAAATATTTTTAATTTAAGCAACAAAAATACAAATGGACAATGTCAGTAAATCATTCAGTGCATTGAACAAATATAAAATTTCATTCATCTTTTAAGCTTTTCTTATATGTCCCAGGAGATCTCATTTTTGACACAAGGGTCTCTCTACTCAATTAAGTATATACCATACAAATAGTCCAGGAAAAACATGATTACACAGAACAAAACATTATTTGGCCTGACATGTAAGATTACTGAGGTCACAGAGAAATTAGTTTTTTTCTGGATACTTGCCAATTTGTGGACATTTCCCTGTTGCCTTCCCCACACCCTTTGCTGTCTCCCTCTATAATGGCTTTCCCCTTCTGTTGCCTCTCTCCTAGGGAGAAAATATTTCCTGTTGCTTTTCCCACTCCTCCTATAATGTGCAACCTCCCCTTCCTTCCCTCCCTTACTCTGTCATCCCACCAGGAAAACTATTTGTTTGGTAGTCATTAAACATGACTCTCTGAATAACCAACAGAAAAGAAGAAGAAAATAATATTGATATAGCATAAGCCACAACATAAAAGTGGATTCTTTAGGAAAAGCTATATAAATAAATGCCTAGATCAAAACTCTGGCAGCTTAGCACTCTTTGAGAAATGTCTCTGCAGGGGCAATGTTGAGTTTCTGCAGAAAAAGAGTTGTTCCAATTCCAAATTCAGAGGATTCACTCCAGGCTTGAAAAAAAGGCAACTCCCTGCAAATCCTCACCCTAAGGAAAAAGAATGGTTCAGACACTGAATTCTGGTCTTCTTTCACCATGTGTCTAAAGTGGAAATGTGTTTAACATAACAGTACATGTATGACCTATTTCAGAATGTTTGCTCTCTTGGGGAAGGGAAAAGAGAATTTTGAAAACTATATGTGTAATTGGAAAAAATAAATTCTATTGAATTGGGGAAAAGGGGGCAGAGAATGAGCAGGCCAAAGTAAGCTGAAACAGCCAAGTGATAGGAAATCTAAGAACTATTCATTATCATTTTGGCGGGAGGTAGGTGCAAGGAAATAGTAATTCCGCAGGCTGCTTTGACCCCTGACATACTGAATTGTGCAAGGAAATAAGGGAAGAAAGGGAAGAAAAAAAATTTCAGGCTGCCCCGAGGTAGAAGATGAGAAGAGAGATTTTATGAGTTTGAGTTCTACTCCAGATAAAAGGAAGAAGAGCAAAATCAAGTGATCCAAATATTTTCTGTCCTAAGATGCTGGGCAGAATCATCTATGTAATCCTAGAATCATCTCATAATTTAAAGCTTTAGTTTGGAATAAAACAGTCTAAGATTAAGATTGTATAAAGATATTTAACTCCTCTCCTACCTCTTACATGCCACAATGCTTGTGATTAAAAGAGATGAATAAAGAGCAGATAATTCAATAGAAACACCTTCCTCAGGTACCATGATGGCTCATTCAATCAAATAGAAAAATCTTTTTTTTGGTCCCTTACATGTGAATTTTATTTAGCATTTCAACTGTATGGTCAAAAATCACCTCTATAAGGGTCAAGGAAGCTCAAAAAGATACATCTCAAAAATTAAACAAAAGCCCTGCTCATTCTAGTTATTAGAATAGACAGGGAAACAATAATAATAAAGATAAGACAAGGACCAAAGAAAATGGAGAGATTTTTAAAATGTTATGCTCAGTTTGCTTTTTACTTGTTTCTAAAAATTTAGCAAAGCTAAGGGAAACATTTAAAATTATGTGGATAATTAGTCAAAATATGAAATTATGAACTTGGAAAACAAGTGACAAGTAATCATTTCTTTACCTATTAATAATATGAAATGCTTCATTTTCTACAAAATCTAAAAGGCCAGTACATATGTGGCAAGTAAAAGTGATTACTTTTACATTAAAATGATTTTTTTACAGAATTCTGAATTTACTTTCATGTTTCAATACATAAAAAATGATACTTCTCTAAATCTAACTGATTATTGTCATTTTTCTAGTTATTCATAAAAACACTTACTTATATTTCCTCATCTTAAAACTACCCCATTGTCCTGATTCTATGCCAAAATTACTATAATCTATTATTCAATATCACAAATTGAATGTGTAGTTTTATAATATTATTTTTACAAGTCTACATAAATTAAAAGACAATCTGCCACTACATAATCTTCTAATACAAAAATTACAGATATAAACTAATTTGACTCAATTTCTAATAAACTTACAGAATGATGAGAAGAGATGGAATGGAGTCTGAAGAAAAAACGCACATACATCTCACGGAATATCTGATACAATTTGGAAGGTTCATGGTACAGAAAACAAAGTGGAGCAACTGAAAGGATAAAAAAATTAATTGACAACATTGCAAACTACTAAATTAGTTTAATGAATAAAAATGCATGATGCATGTAATACATACATTCCTAGTATTTACACTCATCAAGAAGTAACAATCATAAATATGTCTAATTATGACCTCTATTATTTTAAATTCTAGACTCTACTATTTTAAATCCACTTGCTGGGATCTGAAGCTCATGGAAAAAGTACCAATCTTGAAAGAGGAGACTAGATTTGGTATGGCTATATTTGTATTTTCTGCCATTAGGAGATTTTTAATTTTAAAAAAGCAGAAATAAGGTATGAACTAAATATGATCTAGGCTTATCAGAAGCTAAAATCATCACATCTAGACATTTTTCTAGAGGACATTTTCAACTTCAAACAAACTCTTTAGGAACCACAACCACAAAAACAAAAGATAAAAATAAAATCATCTATAACTTTGTACACAGGATGACTGAGTGGAAGTTCATTTCCACATTGCTCTCTAAAGGAAGCAGATTTGCCTTCTAGCATTTGAATCTTTTGAAAGAATAAAGAAAAAAGTTAAAGATTTCAGAGGAAAGTGGCATAGGCCCATAGAGATTCAAAGATCCAAGTTCCTCTAATAATTGAGATAGGATTCCCCTCATTAATAAGCTTGTACCACATCCCCACTAATAATAATACTTTTTTTTATTTTATTTATTTTTTTTTCCCCTGAGGCTGGGGTTAAGTGACTTGCCCAGGGTCACACAGCTAGGAAGTGTTAAGTGTCTGAGATCAAATTTGAACTCGGGTCCTCCTGAATTCAAGGCTGGTGCTCTATCCACTGCGCCACCTAGCTGCCCCACCAATAATAATACTTAGCATTTATGGGATATCTACTATGTCCCAGGAACCGCGCTAAACTCTTTACAAACATTATCTCATTTGAACCTCAAAAATGAGACATGCTGGGAGATATATGTCATTATTATCCCCATTTTTCAGTAAAGGAAACTGAGACTGAGAGAAGTTAAATGCCTTGCTCTGGGCCATACATTCAATAAAATGTCTGAGGCTGGATTTGAATTCAGGTTTTCCTGACTTCAGACTCAGTATTCTATCTGTTATACCACATACCTACATACAGTATGAGAGGATTAAACTTAGTATATTTAAAGTTTCATATAGATGATTTTGCTAAGTTCTTAGAATTTTTAAAAACCTCAAAAAGATTACTTTAAAAATAAATGTTTAAGAATTATCTTAGTTTAGAGGACAGTACCAAGGTCAGAGAGCTGTTTTCAAACTTTCCTAACAACAAATCAATTGTCAAAAAGAAGCTGGAACTATGCAACAAAGAAAAATTGAAATTTTTTTCACCTAATATAAAATCACTGCACAAGGCAGAGAAAGGCACAGTAGACAGATATATGTGAGTTTAATTTTGTACCAGCACATCAAGAAGTTGTAATTTTAGATGCTGGTAAAGGAAAAAATGAAACAAACTGATTTTTGAGATTCAAAAAATCTTTCAAAGTGTCATAATAAAGATTTTGGGAATAAAAACAGTAATCATCTCGTGGCTTATGAATAAAAACTGAATTCAGAAGATTTACTAGTTTTAATAAAATAAAAATTACTCATATTGTCAATGATGTAAAATTGATTGGTAAGAAGCTCTAGAGCTAGTCACTAGTGGGTCATAGCTAAAAGCAGCAAGAGATGAAATGAGTTCATCAATCAGTCTCCTGCCTTTCTTGATTCTTTTCACTTTTAAAAAGTGATGGGGAAAAATAATCAAATATAAAATATGCTTAAACTTAAAGCAGGTCAATTCCAACTCTCTAGAATTAAGAGTAATTTAGTCTGATGATTCTGTTTACCAAAACATCACAAGAAAACCAGCATTAATAATTGTCATTTTAATTTGTCAGAAGGATTAGGAAAAATAAAAACAAACTAATTTTAGGGATAAATTTCTAAATGAAAATATAGTTATGGAGTTGGTAAGCTACCCCTCCCCAAATTCATAAAAAGGTAATGGGTAAAAAGATGCTAATATATTCACTAACTATATCTATTTATTTTAGTCAAGATCAAGTTCTATTTATTAAACTTTTTTTAGGTGTGCTACATAAATTAGAAAAGATATGGTCGGTCCCATCCTAATGTAAGGAAATAAGTTTGATGAAATGTACATCAGATACATTAGGATGGAGCTCTGTATGTGTGACACTTTTTTTCTGTTTTGCTTTTTAAATTTCATTTCTGTAGTAAGCAGATAACTTCTTCAGATATTGACAGTTTGATCTTACAGTTTGAAAGGCTCCCCCCACCCCCTGAGGCAATTGGGGTGAAGTGACTTGCTCAGGGTCACATGGCTAGGAACTATTAAGTATGAGGCCAAATTTGAACTAAGGTTCTCTTGATTTCAGGGCTCATACTCTATCCACTGTACCAACTAGCTGCCCTGGAAGCTTTTAAACTATTATTTAGTGAATAAATGCAGAAAAGTAATTTTATATGAAATTAGAAAAATGCAATTTCTTTCCAATATACATAACAGAGGCTTAAAGGGTCCACTAATGGTTAATATTTAAAATAGCAGATTAATTTGTTTATGATTTATAAGCTAATCTACTTCTAAAAAAGAATTTAAAGTAGCAAAAATAGCAGAACTGTATTATGTTTCACTCTGTCAGACAGAAACAGATATAAGAATACAAAGTGGACCTGTGTTTTTGTTGCTCCAAAGAGAAATTGACATTCATCATTTTTTTCTCATCAATTTTAAACTAATCCTTTCCTTTGGAAAATGATTTTTTTAAAAATATTTTAAAATTACTTCACTAATCTGCACAAAATGAAAGGAAGACTGGTTGAAAGAAATTAGGAAAAAATATGGATCATATTTTTTTTTAAATTAATACAATTGTATTGCTTTCAGGTTCATAGGTTACCTAAAACCAACTGTAAAGTGGGGACTCTTTAGCATATGGTGTTTCTAAGAATGATAATATACATAATTAAAATAAATATACAGATAAATGGATTCTGCTAAATAATTATGGATATTAGAAGTTTTTCTTAAATGCTTTGAATATACTCTCCATTAATTTCTTTTTATATAATGACAAATTTTGAACTAATGGGGTATCATTTACTTTGGAAATACTCAGAATTATTTAATTTCATGGCATCAATCAGTGCCTTTAAATCATCTAAATGAACAAAACCAAAAGTTTCATTGTAAAAGTATTTCAAATCAGTTTTCCTGATGAAGATTAATTTAATGCAGCAGACTATTAATTTTAACTTTATGATTCAAAGACAAGAATATAGATTTAATCAAGATGTATTATCTTAATTTGTTTTTAGAAAATGGAAATACATTAGAATTTCTCTATAATACTATTTGCTATGGAGTTTTGATAAAAGGCAGGTTTAAATGTCAATATTGTAGCACCACAAATTATTATGTAGCTTTACTATTCATTCCCGAGACCAGAGAAGACAACAATAACAAGTTAGCTCTGTATGTAACTTGAATGTTTTTTGATATCTACTGAAACATTAGTTTTAATGCTTTATATTTAAACCATCAGCCTAGATTTTTATTTTTATTTTATTTTACTTTTTCCTACTTTAGTAGATTTTATTTTGAGGGGGAATAAAATTATTAAGATGTGTTTATTTTAATAAATTTATGCCATACCGCATGAAGAAGGAACACAGATCATGAAAATTAACTGGTTGTTGATCAATACAGATTTTTAAAAATATTGAGCACTACTGAATTTTATAAAGTAAAATATTCAATGATTTATGAAATTTTTTTGCCAGAACCTATGAAATTCTCAGACAGATGATTAAAAACACCCCTTAGAAAGATTAGTCATGATGAATTACAAATTTTAAAACTCCATGCCAGAAGCACCTGACAGGCTTCCTCAAACTGTCCTGTTGTCACTCCAAGCAGGGCCCAAAGTTCATTAGCTCCTCATTCATCATCTGCTGACTTGGGGTGACAGAGTGGCCCTCCAGCCTCTCTTCACACGTACTTGAGGCTGACTGCGTACGTCAGTGTAACAGATGTAGCACATACCAACAGCCTAGGCAAATCAGGAGGTCAAACCTGATGCTCTATTTTCCATTTAACGCTTCCTGGTTCATTTATATTTTTTAAATTTCCTGGTGTGAATGGCTCTCAAACTCCAGAATCTTGAGTCATACATATTATTCACTGTGTATTAAAACTAAATCTTAACATTACACATACCCTATTTCTACTAACAGAATTCAAAGTAAATGTTAATTTGCCAGACAACTAGTATAGCTTCTCTATATGTAAAACTATATATAGAGATATATGTGTATAAAACTTTAACATATATATATATATATAATACAGTTATAGATACTTAATATATAGAGCAAAGAAAATGAACTGTTTATTTTTTAATGAAACACATAAACAAACAAGAAATTGAAGATTTAAAACCTATGTAGCATGGTTAACTTGCCAACTATATAATGTAGGGAGAATAAATATGTTGGTAAAAGCATCATATAAATCATTCATTTAAAGCCCAACTTACCATACATTGAAAATCCATGGAAAGGGATTACACCTATAAAATACAAATGATAGTCAGTTTAATAACAATGTTTTCATAATAAATCTGTATTAGATCCCATCCTAAAAATATAATGGCATATTGCATATTAACAGTAAAAATAACAATTTTTAAATCATTAAGTAGGGGCAGCTAAGTGGCACAGTGAATAGTGTCCTGGGAATGCATGGAGTGAGAAAGCCACTTAGTAACTGTGTGATCCCGCCTCAGTTTCCTCATCTGTAAAATGAACTGGGGAAGGAAGTAAAATATTTCAGGATCTTTGCCAAGAAAACTCCAAATAGGATCACAAGGAATGAGACATGATTAAAAGGAATGAACAACAGGAAGCCATTAAATACTATAAAAGGTCCTAGAATAGGATCATATTTAGGAGATGCAATATCAAGATAATATCAAGAATACTGTTTTACAATACTTGCCTTAAAATTTAAAAAAGGACTAAGTAATTTGAATCATGGAAAAAAATATAACGCAAAAAATATTTTGTACTAATTACATAATAGACGTGGTTTGGTGTAATGGATAAATGGCTGGCCTGGAAATTAGTTAGGGGTTCAAATCCCCTTTTGATACATAATGACTATGGGGAAGTCACTAATTCTCACAGATCCATAATATATGGACTTCTTGGTCTACTGAGGCTAAAAACAAATAATCACCTACTTGGCCCTGCCCATGTTCTCTCCTTTTTGGTTGCACCCTTTTTACGGTTTCCACCAAGTTGTCAACATGCCCCTGATTTTTCACCAATGTTTCTTTGGTCAATCTTTCAAAATGGTGTCATGGTGAATTTTCCAGTTTCTATGCAGTCTTGCTGAGTTTAATCTCTCACCTGACTTGTGCCGCCCTGTCCCTACTATGGCATTCTGATATGGCAATTTGCAATCTTTCTGGATCTCTTTTTTATAAAGCTCTCTGGCTTATACCTTGTACCTGATGATTTTTTTAAAAATATTTTTAAAATAATAGCTTTTTATTTTTAAAATACATGTAAAGCTTCAACATTCACCCTTGCAAAACATTGTATTCCAAATTTTTCTCCTTTCCTTCTTCCCACCATTCCCCTAGACTGAAAGTAATGCAAGGTATGATAAACATGTGCAATTCTTCTATATATATTTCCACATTTATTGTGCTGTACAAGAAAAATCAAAAAAGGAAAAAAAAAGAAGAAACAAAGCAAACAGCAACAAAAAAGGTAAAAGGACTATATTGTGACCCAAATTCAATTTCTATAATTCTCTTTCTGGATGCAGGTGGTTCTCTCATCACAAGTCTATTGGAACTGATTTGAATCACCTCATTGTAAAAGAGCCACATTCATCAGAATTGATCACCGCTTAATCTTGTTGCTGTGTACAATCATCTCCAGGTTCTGCTCACCTCACTCAGCATCAGCTCATGCAAGTTTCTCTAGGCCTCTCTGAAATCACCCTGCCTATTGTTTCTTATAGAACAATAATATTCCATAATATTCACATCTGGTGAGTTTTTTAACCCTGCATTACTTCAAAGTAAGTAAAATTTTAAAAATATTTTTCTCTTTTTGAAAAATAATTTTATTTAGAATATAGTCTAACAGTCCTTGAACTTTGGTTTTATACAACCATTAGCTTTTTTTTCTCTCTCAATCATTCATACATATGTATGTATATGTACATATGTACATATAAGCATGCATAAGTACTTATAAGTTTTGTTCTTGTTCAAAGGATGGTTGCTTTTTAAAATTACTACTTTTTTGAGTATTTTAATTATATTAATGGCGCTTGATATCACTAAGTCATAGGTACTTATGTTGCGTTTTATAATATTTTATATGTGTCTGTGTATTAGACAGAGTAAAGAATAATTACAACTTAATAGGGAGGAAAATGGGACTAAAAAATTAAGAGATAGAGCTAGGATAGAATATGGATAATAAATAGGGAAATCTGGCTTTCTTTTCTGTAAGGGGCTGAAACTCTCGAGTCAATGCACTGGGATCGGACAAGTGAGCACTTGAGGCTAATTACTGATTGGACAATACTCTATAAGGATATGCTTGGAAAATGGCCCTTCCCACTATCCCATGCTGGCACAATCGTTTGTGTATACAGAGAATTATGGGAAGGACTACATAGGGATGCTCCTTTAGAGGAGAGCATAAGATGTTGTGCCACAGTGGGCATAAATACCTTTTATAGCGAGGCTATCATGCAGACTTCCCAAGATCCAAACATGAAAAGACAGGGTCCCTTTTGGCAAGGGACTTCCAGAGAGACTTGTCAATGCTTGCAATGTGGTAAAGTAGGGCATCTGAAAGCTCAATGTTGGCATAGAGACAGAGTGAGAAAACAGGGTGGGAGAACAAAACCCAATACCCCATGTCTAAAATGCAACAGAGGACTCCATTGGGCATCAGAGTGTAGACTGATTCAGGAAAATGGGATGAGGGCCCAGCTCCAGGGCCCCAGGCAAAAAATACTTAGGGCACAATGGCAGATGATGCTACACCCAGAGTGTGCCTAGAAGTTCAGTACAAGACATGACCAATCAGCCAGGAAACAACCTGATGGGAGAAAGGGATTACAATTGGGGAGAATAGAGTTGTATGCAGCTGAACAACTGAGATACCCCTTGGAGAGGTGAAATCTGTTCCTCTCTAGCCTATGGATCCCTTGCCTCCAGGCACAGTAGGCTTGACCATTTCACCTCCTGAGTGTACTTACAAAACAGTGTCCATCCATACACTGATATGGGAAACTGAGGAATGTGTAGATAATATCCCAGTCACTAATATAGGTAGACAATGTGTGACTTATCAACCAGGAGAAGCATCAGGTTTACTGATACAGACTCCTAATAAGCAATCTGGTGATAGTCTCCCAGATTCTGACTCCAAGCAGCAAAACCCAGGAATATATTGGACAGCAGCTGTGACAGCTGACCGACCTATGCTCACCATTCTATATAAATGGCATACCATGAGAAGGATTTAGTAGACACTGTGCAGATCGCACAGTCATTAAAGGTGCCAACTGGCCCAGCCACTGGCCAAAGATTAAGGCAGATAACTACATGTCTCGTGTAGGAGGATCAATAGCAGCTAAAGTTAGTGCTAACCCTTTGAGATGGACTTTTGAAGGCGAAACAGGAGTTTTTACTCCTTTTATAGTTGAAAAAATTCCTATCAATCTGTGGGGAAGAGACATCTTACAACAATTAGATTACAAATGAGTACTTTGGTTTTTTAGGCAAGGCTGCTGTTGAAGGCCCACCACTTTCACCTGTTCCTATCCAATAGAAACTGATACACCAGTGTGGATAGAACAGTGGCCCTTAGGTAGCGATAAAATTCAGGTCTTACTAGATATAGTACAGGAGCAATTTGACACTTACAACCTTCTCTAAGTCCTTGGAATTCTCCAGTATTTGTTGGAAGAAAGAAATCTGAAAAATGGAGGATGTTGACTGATTTAAGAAAGGTAAATGAATAAATGGAAACTATGGGAACTCTTCAACCTGGACTTCCATTTCCTACTCAATTCCCTAGAAAAGAGCCTCTGTAGGTTATAGACATTAAGGATTGTTTCTATTCTATCCCTCTAGATAAGGAGGATATGAAAAGAGTTACCTTTTCAGTGCCCAGCTGAGCTTTATAAAAGATATGAATGGACAGTTTTGCCACAGGGAATGAAAAACATCCCTACTATGTGCCAAATGTATGTTGCTGCTTCTCTTACTCCAGTAAAAGCAGCATTTCCAAAAGTAATGTTATTACATTACATGGATGATATATTGTGATGTGCACCTGAGGAACAAATATTAGAAGCATGTCTACAAAAGACCATAGAAACACTAAGGAACTAAAATTGCTCATAGCTCCAGAAAAAATTCAAAGACAAGCTCCTTTTCAATATTTGGGATATGAAGTATACCCTAAGGTATACTTTAAACTCACCACGCCAGCTTACAAAAGAAGCTCAAGAGGCTTTAAGAGAAGTTGAACTGGCTTTATCCAATATGGTTGAAAGAGTCACTCAAAACCCCTTGGAAATATCAGTTTTTGCTTCACAAGAGGCACCCACAGCAGTCTTTCATCAAGGAGACAGTGTGATAGAGTGGGTGAACCTCCCAGCACAAACAGAACAAAGCCTTACTCCTTACCCAGTGCTTGTGGCTAGAATTTTATTGAAGGCCATTAAGTGAACAGTACAATTATCTGGGATAAGACCTGCAATGCACAAATTAATGTATGCTGTGAAACTATCCCAGAGTGGTTTTATTAGCCATGGCTCCAAATTTTACACACGGATCTCCATTAAAGATAACCAGACTGCTACATAATTGGCGATGGATTTTTGAAGAAGAGAGAGACAGAGCAGACCGTTGAAATGAAGGAGAAGGCCCAAGAAACATCGGGTGGTTCCGTTGCTAACTGTACCCATCACTGAAAGAGCCTGGCAGTTATGGCATTTGATTCATGGACATAAAAAATTGTTAAAACTTCAAAATCCTCAGGAATCATTGGAATCCCTGAGACATGATAAGATTATTATAGTAGTTGAAAACCCTCAGGAATAATTGGATTCTCTGAGACATTATAAGACTGTTGTAAAACTTGAAAACCCTCAGGAATTATTGGATTGTCTGAGACATGATAAGACTGTTGTAGGACTTGAAAACCCTCAGAAATCATTGGATTTTCTGAGAAATGATAAAACTGTTGCAGGACTTAAAAATCTGCAAGAATCATTGGATTCCCTAACACATAAAAAGACTGTTGCAGGACTTCAAAAACTTGTGGGGGTCATTGGATTCCTTGACACGTGAAGCAACAGACAATAGATTGGTTTTGAACTATCTCTTGGCTGCTGAAGGTGGTGTATGGGTAAACGTTGTTTACATCCCCTCCTTCTAGGACTTCTGGAAATCTTTTACACCACCATGTTGATTTATATTGTTTGTTATATCACTACTTGCATCTACAATTCATGTTTGTTACATCACATTGAGCCTGTACAGGCTGTGGGGAGGGTCATTACTAATAGCCTGTGCCTTATTGCTATGTGCTTGTATAATACCTCCCATGCTGATGGGTTTGTGCATACCTGTTTCTAACAAAACCATTCAGCCCAGAAATGCACTAGCAATTCCCACTTCCCTTTGGTGCTTTTCATCTCCCTTCCTGAGAAGTCAGGGAGAGCATGATCATCTCCTTTTTAGTGCTTTCACCTCCCTTCCTGAGAAGTCAGGGAGGGTGTGATCACCTCCTTTTTGGGGTTACCTCCCTGAAAAGTCAGGGATGGCGTGACCACCTGTGTTCTAAAACAAAAGAAAGCGGGAGATGTAAGGGGCCAAAACTCTTGAATCAACGCATTAAGGTGGGACAATTGAGCACTTGAGGCCAATTACTGATTGGACAATACTCTATCAGAATATGCTTGGAAAATGGCCCTTCCCACTATCCTGTGCTGGCCCAATTGTTTGGTGTATACAGAGAATTGTGGGAGGGACTTGGAGGTGCAATGAGACTAGCCAGACCCACTCTAGGGGAGAGACAAAGAGGTGAGATCCAGAGATACTATGCATCCATCCCCTTCACTTCTACTGCTAAAGACCAAGAATAAAGACTTGCTGATTCTGAGGTGTCCAGGGTGCTGACGCAGTAGCCATACTTTTCCTTTTTAGAAATAGAGAAAAGGACTAGGAAGAGTAGATATAAGTTTAGTGAAATAAGGACAAATTAAGATCAAGCATAATAACAGGGTTAGGTTATAGGTTGGGAAAGCTTATTTTAGCATTTTAAAAGTAAAGTTTTAATGTCTTAAAACTAGATTTTTAATAGGCTAGCTATATGGTAAAGTGAATAGAGTGCTAGACCTGCAGTCAGACCTAGCTTCCTACGTTCAAAGCTCAGACAGTTGCTTGGACAAGTCGCTTCCCCCCATTTGCCTTGGTTTCCTCACCTGTTAAATAAGCTTGAGAAGCAAATGGCAAATCACTCCAGTATCCTTGCCAAGAAAATCCCAAATAGGGTCACAAAGAGTGGGAAATGATTGAAATGACTGAACAACAAAGACTTTTAACATGAGACTGGCTCTTGAGTAATGGCATTTCAACTTGCATAAAATGAAGTAAATCAGGTTTGTGAGTGAATTACCAAGATAAAACTTAATAACAGAGAAGATGAGAAGATGATTTAGTAAGAAAGATATTTTATGTGATATTTTCTCATTTTGAATTTCATCCACTTTAAGATTTCTTTTCTGATAAGTAATACTTTTTGTAGCTGGGAGTTGGACTTTTATCAAAAGAATCTCAACTACAAGGAATCAATTTCATATTCATCGTAACATATTTAGGATTTTTGCCTTTCTTCAGATGTGTGGAGCAGAACAGTATGTCAAAATAAGTATCTACTCCAAACATATAAAACTTAAAACAAGATTGTTTGGAAGATACTGAATACAAGAAAAAATAGTTCAAGGGCATTAGCGTCCATTAGGAAAAAACATTCCCGGTGTCTGATATTTAACTCTTAAAGAACTGAAGGTATGAGAAGCAGGGAAAAAGTTTTTAAAAAACTGCTTAGGACTACGACTATGTGTGAAACAAAAGAAACCATATGCCAAAAATAATTAGGTGGTGTTCGATTTAAGGATACAACGAACTCTTTGCTCATAGTAAGGTGTTTACATCAAGGAGAAATCTGAGGCCATTAAAAGAAATTCGTGTAAAAACAACGCTGTAATTTGCTATTCCTAATATCCTTTCAACTACTTCCCCTAAGTCCTTTGACATTATATGAGTTTTGGAGCAAAGAACAGAAAATCCTTTGTATTTTCGGTTTTAATCTTCTCAGGCTTAATTCTGCGAGTCTCTGGTATTTGACTTAAGAAAACAGACGCCTTTTTATATGACTAATAGCTAGCATTTATACACGGTCTGCACAGCACTTTACGTGTGTTATCTCATCTAATCCTCACTACAAGTCCGGGAGGTAGATCTTATTGCTATTCTCATTTTTCAGATGAGGAAACTTGTCAGGCACTGTCCAAGATCAGGGAGGGACCAATAAGTGTCCAAGGTCTTCCGGGGTCCAGGTGACGGGCTCTGTTCCCCGAATCCCACGGCCGCCTCCTTCAGAATATTGTATCTGTCGTGGAGCCGGGGGTTGTGAGGTCGGGATTTCTGGATCTGGAGGCAGAAGATGGGGGCCCACTTCCTGTGACCTTGGACAGCGGCTTTCAGCAATGAGGCTCCCCCAGGGTAGGAGGAGAGGCCTTATTACAGGGGGAAGCCCCACACTTTTGGGACCCTTTCCTGCCGGGGTGCCCAGGATGAGAATCCCTCTCCCTTTCCATTCTGCTGTTTGGAAACTAAAAAAGGAGCCTTGGGAAGCCCTACAGAGTGCGCAGGCTCTTCCTGAGAAGGTTCTCTCTAGCTAAAAATGTGGATGAGAGTCAACTGTTTATTTCCTGTTTCCACGTTTTCAGTATTGCCGCAGAACTTAGTTTCTTTAGAAGCCAGATGTCAAAGGTCATTCAATATCGACATCCCATCAATATTTTATGGGGTCATTCCTTTAGTGTACAGTAACAACATACTTATTTTTACATTGGCTTTCGCGGCTCTGCCATTGTCATTTCCCAGCCTATCCCTTCCCTTCCTCAGGTTCTCTCTTCAGTAACAAGCAAAAGCAGAAGCAGCGGAGCCCCGAGCGTGGCTGCGCCATGGGGACGCAGGCTTCCCGTTTCCTAGCTTTCCCCTTCCGGTCCCGCTTCCCTAGCTCGGCTCTGGCCTGGGTCTTTGATCTGTAACTGAGCTCCATTCATCCATGATCTCAAATGCACCATGGCGCCCCCTAGCGGCTGCCGGCACATGGAGGTCTGCCTCCCTGCCTGCCCCCCTGCCTTCTCTCCAAGGTACGGAGCCCACAAAGGAAGCTAGGACACTGAGTCCTGCTCGCCTTCTGCGCACTACGGCGCCCCCTAGCGGCTGCCGGCCCATGGAGGTCTGCCTGCCTGCTTGCTCGCCAGCCCACTCTCCAAGGTACGGAGCCCACAAGGGCGACCAGGACACGGAGTCCTGCTCGCCTTCTGCGCACTACGGCGCCCTCTAGCGGCTGCCGGCACATGGAGGTCTGCCTGCCTGCTGGCTTGCCCACCCCCTGCAAGGTATGGCGCCCCGCAAGCGGCAGCCAGCACTTGGAGGCCTGCCTGCCCTCTGCTGCATATCACAGCGTCCCCTAGCGGCGGCCAAAACACAGAGTTCTGTTCGCCCTCTACCCACCCGGTGCCCCCTAGCGGCTGCCGGCACATGGAGCCCTGCCTGCTCTCTCTTCGCACGTAGAACGTCCCCTAGCTGCAGCCAGCACAGGAGACCTGCCTGCCCTGTATTCAGTACAGCGCCTCCTTTATGCTGCTGGTACATGGCGCCTGCCTGCTCTCTGCACAGCACCGCGCCCCCTAGCTGCTCCCGACACATGGAGACTAGCCTGCCTACTGTGCAGTACGGCCTATCCCTGCAGCAACCAGCACACGGAAGCCTACTAGCCCTATGCATACCACGGCGCCCTCTAGTGGCTGCCAGTTCCAGGGTGCCCGCCCGCTCTCTAAGCAGCACGATATCCCATAGCTGCTGCCACCATGAGGCCCGCCTGCGCTCTGTAGACTACAGCGCCCCTAGCATCCCGCCCTCTGCGCATTGCGGTGCCGCCTAGCGGCTGTGGGCACTTGGAGGCCTACATGCTCATCTTCCATGTAATACGGCACCCCCTAGCGGCAACCAGCACATGAGCCCTGCCCATCCTCTGCACATCACCTCATAGCGGCTGTAGGCACAAGGCGGCCTGTATGCCCACTCTGCGGTACAGCGCCCCCTAGCAATGGCCAGTCCACAGAGGTCTACTATCCCTTTGTACACCACAGTGCCCCCTAGCGGCTGCCAGCTCCAGGGTGCCTCTATGCACCCTGCTCTCTTATGCAGTACAGCGCCCCTCAGCGGCTGTCAGTATATGCCCTAAGCCCTCCATGGCGCCCCCTAACGGAGGTGTTGACAGAGTGAGTTCGGAGCAATCCCAACTCACTCTAAATCATCGGCCTGTGAAGTGTTCTGTGGAGAGGGTCTGGGTCTTAAGTTTGCATTAATAAAACGAGGCGGAATCGGGCTGGGCTGGCGAGAAGCGGAGGGGCGGGTGCAGCTGCTGAGCCCCCAGCTCCCCCTTTCTTTATAGGGCAGGTTCTGAGGGGTGGGGCCCGTCCAGTCCCTCCGTCTCTAAATAATGTTTGTGTGTATCTTAGATTGTTAACAGAGATCTCGTCTGGCCTACCTTTCTTTTGTTTGTGCAAAAGCTTCTCACTTTCACAAAGTCATCTATGCGTCTTCTGCACCTCCTGTAACCCGGTCTGCTTAAATCCTCCCTGCACGTACGCAAAGCTGTACAGGGGCTCTTTTTCCCTAGTTTTTTTTTTGGGGGGGGGGTTGTTTTATATTCAGATCGAGTCTCCATTTAGAACTACATGTAGTGTAAGCTGTTGGTCAAAACATATTTTGTCAAACTTTTTCTAGTTTTCCTGGGTTTTGCCAACGAGAGTTTTTCTCCAAGCCATTTATGTTTTCTAGCTAAACAAAGGACTATTTAGTTGACGATGTCAGGTTCCAGTGTATTGCCACCCTGCCCACCTGGCACAGCCACCAGGATGAGAATGCACTCCCTTCCACCCAGCCCTCAGTGCCCCAGGCAGTTTGTTTAGTTTCTGACCCATCTGCAGACTAAGCTGCCGGGTGGGTGAGTGCGGCTTGGGCTGGTCCCAGACCCACACCAGGTCACGTTTCACTTCCTTTTTTGACAGTACATATGCGTGGGTAATTTTTTTTTTTTTATAACATTATCCCTTGTATTCATTTTTCCAAATTTTCCCCTCCCTCCTTCTACTCCCTCCCCTAGATAACAGACAATCTCATACATGTTAAATGTGTTACAGTATATCCTAGGTACAATATATGTGTGTAAATCCAATTTTCTTGTTGCACGGTAAGAATTGGATTCCGAAGGTATAAGTAACCTGGGTAGAAAGACAGTAGTGCAGACATTTTACTTATTCAACTTTCTACTCCAGTTCCGGGACCTTCCGCCCAGCCACAGCACACTTCCCACCTTCCACTTTCTACCCTTGGCTCTGGGAAGGGTAAAAAAAATCTCACTTTTCATTATTCCTGGAAAAGTCCTGATCAAGGAATTGGCCACAATGTGGTCTAGCTCGGACATCGCTTCCATGACCAACAATGCCATATACTTACACACATACATATATCCACGTGTACATATCTTCACATGCATGTGTGCATCTCCCCTATTAGAATGGAAATTCTTTGACCACCAAGGCTGCCTCACTTTTATAACTGAAGTGCCAGCACTTAGCATGGTGTCTGGCCTAGAATAAGCACTTTATATATAAGTGCTCATTCATTCATTCATTTATCCATCTAGTAAGGTACCTCTGGGTAATTTGATGGATGGAGCAAATTTTCAAGTTGTTTTGTGTTACTATGATTTTTACTATGTATGTGTGATTCAGCCATGACCAATAACATCACTCCAATTCATGTCTTTAAAAGAGAGTTGTATGATGACATTTATACGTCTCCAGTAGGTCTTGATCTCAGCGTGGCTTCTCTGGACAGACTCTCCTTTTGTGTCTGACTTCACCTTCTGCCCTGGACTGGAGGATTTTCATCTAGACCATGCCCACTAATTGTGGGTGTCCAGGGTTCTATCCTGGGCCCTCTCCTCTCCTCCTTTTATCTGCCTCCCTTGGTGATCCACGGTTTCAACGACTATCTCTGCACAGATAGATCTCAACTGCACCTTTCTCCTGAGTTCCAGTCCATCATTAACTGCCTTTTGAACATCTCAAACTGGAGATCCGACAGCATCTCAAATGTTCAGTGACCAAAACAGACCATGTCTTTCCCCCCAAACACTTGCCTCTCTCCAGTTTCCTTGTTATGCCCATCATTATCCAGCTTTCCAAGCGCAGTGATTACAGCTCCTTCATAGTCAATGTGTTGTCAGATCTCATTGAATTGACCCTCACAGACTCTTTTGTGTATGTCCCCTTTTCTCTTATTCATGGAGCTATCACCCTTGTAGAGATTCTTCTCACTGGTATGACTGCAGAAGCCATCCCTTCTTCCAGACAATCTTTCCTTTCTGTCTCCTTGTCATTTTACAGTCATGCCCAACTCTTTGTGACTCCATTTGGAGTTTTCTTGCAAAAATGCTGGAGTAGTTTGCCATTTCCATTGAGAAAACTGAGGCAAGCAGGGTGAAGTGTTAGCCAGAATCACCCAGCTAGTAAGTGTCTGAGGCCAGGCTGGGACGCAGGAAGATGAGAATTTCAGAACTGGCCTTCTCGCAACTGCCCCAAGTCAGTCAATCACCTAAAGAGCTAGGTACTGGGCTAAGGGTTGGGGATACCAAGGCAGACAAAACCCAACCCCAAAGCAAAGCAACAACAATTACAAACAAAACAAGCACGGTCCCTTTGCCCTAACGCCAGCCCACATAAAGGCATCTACTCGTAGAACTCAGGCAGTGGGAGGTAGTTGTCCCTACCTTTTAGCTCATCATCTCTGGCAATGTTATGTCTGCAAATGATTGGGGGGAGGGGGTAGCTTATACAGCCATTCTCCACCCATGTTCTAAAAGGCCTCATGGTCTAATGGAGGAGGCAAAATGAGAACAACTACTTAGGAGCCACGTGTAAGATAAACTGAGAATACTTCCAGAGGCGGGTAACAAGGTTTAAAAGGACTGGGTAAAGGTTACTGCAGAGATTGGGACCATCACAGGGGCAAGAAGCCAGCCAGGGAACCAGGAAGCTGAGGTGCCAGCAGCAGGGCTACAGATGGGAGGCAGCCAGCGAATATGTTGGAGTCAGGAGACAAGGGCCTCCGTCAAAATGCACATGCGAGGGCTGTGCCAGGGCTGGAAATGCAGGAAGGGTGAAAGGCTTTAAAAGACAAACCAAAGATTTTGTGTTTGACTGGAGGCGACCAGGATTTGCCCCTGCGTATTAAATGGCGGGTCACAGAAGCTGGACTGGGGCAGAGAAACCAACCATGATGCTGCAGAAACAGTGAACAGGACCTTCTGCCTGGCGCATTTCAAGCTAGAAGGAAGGAAGGTCAGGACCTGAGCAATGTCATGGCAGGGATGAGAGGGTAAGAGTGAGGAGAACATCCCGCTCTGGCTACATGCTCTCTTGGAACGCCAAAGGCCCTCATTTCCCTTTGTTTTTAAATATTGACCCACAGCTGTCTGGATTCATTTAGCTGCTCTAGAGGCTATGTTCCCTTTTGTTGTTAAGATCTTCCCTATTGGTTTATTTTAGGCTCAAGGTCCTTGACTGCATTTTCTTCTTCCCAAGATCCTGGGTAATTTCAGTCTTTCCTTTTTCTATTACTCTGATGTTCATTTTCTGATTCTTTTCACTTTGATGATGGTTTCTCTGGACTTTGCAGCCATAGTGCTCCCTGCCTTGGCTGATTTCAAGGCTGAGCAGGGATCAGAAATGACCGAGCTGATGTTGAGATGGAGGCTTCAGGTAGAGCTGGGAGACCCATGTGCATACTGGAGCACTGTCCTGCGCCCTCTGTTCCGCATTTTTAGGTGGGACTGCTGTAGCACAGAGCACTTCCATGCTGCTCTCCTGGCCAGAACATAAGCTTCTGCTTTGGGGTTAGAGCCGATTTCTCTTGCAAGCTGTGGATCTCCGTGCAAAGCCCTGCCCAAGCATAGTGGGGATGGGAGAGCAGGTGCCACAATGAGTGCAGGGAGAGTTGGGAATGAGCCGTCTCTGCTGTTAGCTCACCAGATGTGTTCCTTGCTAAATTTCTAAGTGTCTTAGACCAAAATTTATTATTAAACTTTTTCTGCTTGTGATCCCTTTTCATCTGAGAAATTTTTCACAACCCTACGCACATAGATATATAAAATAGATATAAAGTCAAATGTTTACCGATAATAATTTCACAATCCCCACATTCAGTTACATGACCTCATCTGGGGTCACAATCCACAGTATAGGAAGCTTTCTCCTAGACTTAGAGATATCTGAAACTGCTTTATCTCTTGTGCATAATTCCTATTTTGGAGAGCTTTGATGTCAGAAAAATTGCCTAGTCCTTTATCTTGTGGGTCATGTGACCCAACAGATTTCTAAGGGGTCTTTCTGCCTCAGGTCTCTCTCAACTCAGCTGCCAAAGTAATTTTCCTGATGAGCAAAGCTCTCCATGTTATCCCTCTACTTTGGAAACTAAAAACTCCCTACAACCTTCAGGGTTAAATAAAAAACCCTGTGCTTGGCATTAAATCACTTAACAAGCTGGCTCCTACCTACTTTTACAATCTCCCTCTATTCTATAATCCAGTATGCTGTTTTCTGCCCTTGAACTGACTGGTGGCCATATCTGGAATGCTCCCCCTCCTTACTTCTGCCTGTCTTCCCTGGCTTCTTTCAAAACTAAGATTATTTTTTTTTAATTTTTTAATTCCCCCCCCCCCCTTGCTGGGGTTAAGTGACTTGCCCAAGGTCACACAGCTAGGAAGTGTTAAGTGTCAGAGACCTGATTTGAACTCGGGTCCTCCTGAATTCAGGGCTGGTGCTCTATCCACTGCGCCACCTAGCTGCCCCTAAAACTAAGATTGAATCATTGAATCCCACTAATTTTATTCTGCCAGTCTTTCCCAGGCCCATAATATCTTGCCATGCTTCCTTCTGGAATTACTTTCCATTTATATACTATATGCTATATTTTGTGGAAGACTTTTTGAATTTATTGAAATAATTATGAGATTGGGACATTTTTGTTTATATAATTAGTTGTTTTCCTAATACTGAGTTATTCTTGCAAGCTTGGTACAAATCCAACTTGGTTAGAGTTGTGAGTTTGGATCTGTTGCCCTAATTTTTCTGCTAGGATTTCATTTGAAATATGTGTATCAGTCTTTATGAGTGACAATGGCCTATAATGATCTTTCTTGATTTTGCCTTCTCTACTTTAGGTGTTAGAACCATATGAGTCCTACAAAAAAGACTCTGATAGAATGTTTTATTTCTCAACTTTAAAAAATAATTGCAATAATATAGGTATAGTTGTTTTCTATAATTTAATAGAATTCATTGATAAATCCATCTGAATCATTGCTTTTTTTTAATTTATGAGTTTCTTTATGACTAGTTTTCATTTCAGTTTCAAAGTGGATTTAATATTTTCAAATCAGGATCTCTTTATTTAGGCATTTTATATTTTGATAGGTGATGCTCAATTTAAGAAAAAGTCTAAGTTTTGCTAGCATACCTTATGTATCACAGAAGTGCTAATTATATATGCCTTGCCAAACTAAAAACTTTGGATTACTCCCTCCCTCCCATTTTCTTTGCTCATATATGTGAGGTTGAACTTACCCAGAAAAAAAGCTGAAACTGTATTAATTAGGTCTGCTACAAATTTATGTAACATAATATCAACCCCATCCTTATTCAGCAATGTAACCTTTCACTACTTTGTGACAGATTCTCTCTCCCAGTCATCATGGCAGCTTTTTAAAATTTTGTCATGTTTTCTCAAACCTCTCAATGTCCCTAATCTTCCCTTTTGATAAGACTTCACTTCATTAGCAAATAAATTAAAGCTGCTCACAATTTTTTGTCTTTTCCTCTTTTATGCACATCATATCTCACTGACCCCACCCCCCAACCCCACTACATTCCACCCCTTCAGTCTCCAAAGAGATGCTTCTTCTCATTGCCTGAACAAGTGTCCCATTTAGGAGGAGTCCAACCTTTCTTGACATCCCCAACCAACTATCCTCATTATCATCTCCATTCTAGTTACCACTCTTTCCCTGCTGCTTGCAAATATGCTCATATTTCCTCAGTGCTTAAAAAATCCCTGCTTGATTTGATCCACTAGCTATCATCCCCTATTTAAACACCTGTTTATAGCTAAACTTCTGAAGTTGTCTCTAACCTGTCTCCTACTTCTACTCCTCTCTCCCTTTTCTAAATCCTTCACAATCTAGCTTCCAGGCTTACCATTCGATTTCTGTCTCTGTGTGTCTCTCTTTCTGTGTCTTGCTCTATCTCTTTTTCTTTCCCTCTCATCACCAAGAAGCTCATAATTGATAAATTCTGACCTTTTTCAGTCCCAATCCTTTGCTTTGCAGCATTTGTCACTATTATCCCCCCCCTCCTCCTAGGTACTTTCTCCTCTCTAGGTTTTAGTGATACTTTTTCTGTTGGCTCCCCTCTGATTCCAGAACTCCTTCACAATTTCCTTTACTCCTTTGTCCATTAAGCTTCTGTCCTGGGTTTTCCCATCTCTCTCAATCAGTAATCTCATTAGATCCTATGGGTTGAATGACCTTATGTATGAAAATGTCTTCAGAGCTCTATACCCACCCCTAGTCTCCCTCTTGAGTTCCATTTCATCATCAACTATCTTTTGGATACTTTAATTTAGATACTTGGATACTTTAGATACTAAAAGAATGTCCTGCTAGGCTTTTTAAATCGAACAATTGCAAATAAAAATTTATCTTTCCTCCAAATTCTCCACTCTTCTGAGTTGAACTAAAACTGTTGAAGGCACCAACATCCTTCCAAATGTCTCAAAATTTAGGAGTCATGCTCAGGTCCTCATTAGCACTCATCCCATATCAGTTTCCAAATCTTGGCAGTTTACATCACAATCTTTCTAGTGTTAAATCCCCTTTCCTTTCCTCTGGATTATAATGATAACCTAATTGGTCTCCTGGAACTTCAATCCAGCCTCTACAAAGATGCCCAACTTTTTTTCTGACATGAAACATGTCCCTTTACTCACCAAATCCAGTACTGGGTAAACTTCAGGGACTTCTACTATTTCTAGGATAAAATTATGTAGTGTTTTGTTTAGAATTTTAAAGCTCTGTACAATCTGGTCCCCTCCCCCCCTTTTAGATGTACATTTTACAACTTTTTCAGAGTGTTATTTTCTAATATGCTGTCTTTCCTCCTTACTCTGATGAAAATCAATAAAAGTCCTGGTAGAGAAGATACACATCCTCATATTCTTTTCTAGATAATTGTATTTGTTAACTGTACTTATATTTCTATTATTTGAGGTACCTGAAAATTAAATAATTTGTTGCTCACTTTTGATTTTGTTTGTAGGCATGCTTTAAATGTTTTTGCAGTAAAAGTTCATCCTTTTCTTTGGTAATTTGATTCAGGTTTTCAGGATAAATTCATTGTAGCTTAAGCTCCTTTGCTTTTCATTTTTTATTCATTTTCCTGAATTATTGTCTGTAGAATAATCTTATTTGATTGCAATTGTCTTTCATATTTAAAATCTTTCATCTGACTCCTTGAAATTTTTTTTTTATTTCTTATTGAAGTAGTACATTTTCCTTAGAGTATTAAACATTTTTTTTTCTTGTGGAAGTCTGTGGATTCTAATAATGATTTGTTGTCCAAATCAAGTTTTGGACAACTTTATTGAATAATTATTTCATGAAACATGGCATTCAGGTTTTTTATTTGCTTTATTCTTCTGAAAGACCTATATGATACTTAAAAGTTAACTTCATTTATCTTGATGTTAAGATTAATGGCTTTGGCTTCTCAAGAATCTAGATGTCTTTTTAATGCTGTTAACTTATGTTCCTTTTTTGCCAAATTTACTTTCACCTCAATATTTGGTCTTCCTGAATTCTCTACTTTGTAGAAATTTTTCATTGTGTAGACAGTTCTTCCTATGTTGTGGTTTGTTTCCTCTTAAAATTCTGCAGTATGTTTTGAATAGTGATTTAAATTCTTTCCTAATTTTTTTAAAAAAGTCTTATTTCTGTCTATCTTTGGTTTGGACTTGTTATTTCATTATATAGGACACTTTAGGCCAATGCTAATACTCAGGTCTGTGAGAGAGTTGCCAGGGTGTCACTGAGCTGTTAAAATGCTTTCTTGTGGCCAAGAAGGCAGTAGGTATCAGTGGCAGAATTTAAATCCAAGTCTTCTTGATGTCAGGATCATTTTCTCTTTCCTCTGCTAGGGAGCCCTCCTTTTACTTCTTTTCTGGAACTTCTGGAATTTATTTTTTTTTTATGTTGTTCAATTACTTTTGGGCAGTTCTCAGAGTTTTCTTTTCTTCTCTGGTAATATTACTCCATTTACCTTCATATTGTAATAGCTGTTCAATGTACTTCATGATCCTCTCCTCTGAATTCTCTGCTTGTCAGTGAGGATTTGTTTCAGATTTTTTCCCTTGAACTTCTGGTCTCTCAACTTTGGATTATTCCTGCCACTCATGTCTGGTTTCCCTTCTGACTCCTCGGGCCCCTTCTTTTGTACTTGGTTTGAGCCATTGGTAGTCTTTAGTTTCTCCGTATTTAGGGATGTTAGGATCAACCAAACTTGGATCCTTACCCAAGGAAAATTTAGAGGTGGGAGACAAAAGGGGAAAAGGAACACAGAAAGGATCTGTTCTTGCTTTTTCCCAACCCCCTCTTCCTTTCCCTTCAGGCTCTGCCTGAGTGTTATAATTTGATCATATATTGTTTTGTTTTTTTCCTAATAAGCTTATCTTTAGAAGTCCAAGAAGTACTTTGGAATAATCTGATTAGCTCACAAAGTAAATATTTAATTTCTAAAGAGGACTACATTTAATATGCCACTATTGCTATATTTGATCCTGTCTAAATTGAAGTTTTTATAATTACTAGTTTAAATCTAAGTGTTCTCCCCCAGAAATAGAATAAAGGCAAGGCACATCAAATAGCAATCGAATATGATAATTAGAGCATGACGTTAATGAAGCCAGGGTCATGAATCTTATGTGCCAGTAGCTTTCCAGAAAGAAAAGATTTTATTTCATGGATATAGACTACATTTAATTTTTATCTCACAGAGAGAAGTTCTTGTCAAATGCAAGAAAAAAATGAATAGGTCAACATAAACCTCTTACACTAATTGAAAAATCAATTGTACTCTATTATGCCAGACAGTGAGGTAGAAACATAATCTTGATATAAGGCTATGTTTTTTAAAAGAAATATAAATCAGCATAATCATCTTTTTCATTATAAAACATTGTAATTTTTCTTTCTTCCACTAGAGGAAGCAATAGTATAACTCTTACCATTTGGTGGATAAAAGACAGCATAATCTTCCATTCCTAGTTTTCCTATAAAAAGACCACAAAGATATCGATATAATTAAATGGGGGGAAAGGTACCTATTTGATTCACATATTTTGTTAATGTTGTTATTTATACTGTTACAATAAAACTGCGTTATTTAGCACTCAGGAAATCTTTTATCCAAAGATATAGCAAACTTTTTTTTTTTTTAATGTAGTCCAAATAAACACTAGAAGAAATGTTAAAAAATAATTAAAGAAAGTGTTTATTTTACTATCAACTACTTAAGAAATGCAATTATATAGTCAGCAAGCTCATTACACATCATTTTCATCAATTAGTAAAGTTTCTCAAGTCACAATTCTCTCAAGCAATATTTCTTGTTTAATTTGATTCTGGTATAATGTACTTGAATGTGGTAAAGCTACATTTCTTTAAAATATTCTCTAATTCAGATTTCTACCAACCCCAAGTAATATTTCTCCCAAATTATTAGAGATGAGAAGCTTAGCTGTGGCTTAGATCCTATAAAAATTAAGACTTTAAAGTGCTTTTTATTCAAAATCTTAAAGTACTACCCCTCCTGACAATGATAACAGAGCCCCAATAACCATAAAATAATTGGTGGTAGTTAAGAAATAAGCCAACAAGCATTGCTTAAGTACTTCCTATGTGTTTAAGACCTAATAAAAATGATAGAGAACAGAAAAATAACAAAATGTGATCCTTGCCTTAAGGATGCTTCAAGAGGTAGTCATGAATAATACACAGGACAGTGAACAATACAGGAACTGATGATGTCACTGATGTAGATATTCCCTCCATTGATGCAAACTGTATCCTTTTCAAGCCTTTCATTCTTATCCATGTGTTCCCATAACTTCTCCATAAGGGAGTGTCCCACTAAGAATAATCTCGATGGTTTTTCCTAATTCATAGATACTAGTACAGTCGTTAAGACTTTCTACCTGCTATCCTTCACCCTATTAGAAGATTTTTTCTGATTACACCTTTCTAAGATGTTATCTTTTAGGCCATTTCCTATGGTTAAGTAGGTGTTGATAATCTGTTGATGTCTACTTACATGAATCATATATTTCTCCACTGTCTTTTGAGTCAATTGCAACTATGGTTTTTTTTGAGGTCATGGTGTTCCACAATAACAATACCAGAAAAAAAATCATGATAATCGGATGACTTTGCCATCTCTGAGACTATGACTGCGGGGAGAAGAGCTAATGGAAGGAGCCCGGTCCCAAATGTGGACATTTTGGCTGAGGGAGAGGCCCAGAAGTAAGAGAACAGAATGTGTCTGAAGAACAATGAACAGGCACTAGTTTAACATGGAAGGGGAATATGACTTATGAGAGACCTTGAACACCACAATGATCTTGGATTTAAGCCCTTCAGGTTATAGCAATCTATTATCAATTTTTGAGGAAAGGAGTGATATGAAGAAAATATTAATTTGAAAGAAAATAGGCAGATTTTAAGCACTTGTTACATGGCAGGCATTGTGCTAGATGCTTTACAAATGCTATCTCATTTGATTATTACAAGCCTGGAAAGTAGGTTCTATTATTATTTCCATTTTACCATTGAGGAAACTGAGGAAGGCATGGGATAAGTGACCTGGTCAGAGTCACACAGCTAGTCTGAGGTCACATTTAAACACAAATTGCTCTTTCCACTGTACTAGCTATATCTAAGTATCTGCTCAGAAGCAGGATATGTGTATCTGAGAGGGGTAAGTGGGGAGGGTGACCTGACTAGAGTCCATTACAGTAATCTCTATGCGAGGGGATGTCAGTCAGATCATACAGAGTAAATACCGGGCAATGTTGATGGGGGGACTACGGGGATTGTTCTTGACCTGAGTCTCAAGGGGCAGCAGGGATTTCAAAAGGCAGAGGTGAGAAGAGAACATCTGGACACAAAGGGAAGTCCAAAGGCAGAGAGATGGGATGAGGAGTGCTGAGTGTATGTACTGACAAAGGGAACAGAGGGTGGGGGCTCAGGGCTTCTTAAACTTTTTCCACCCATGACCCCTTTTCACATGAGAAATTTTTATGTGATGATGACTATATAGGTATATAAGATAAGACACACAAATCAAACATTTGCTGATAATAAATCATAATTTCACAATCCCCACATTCAGTTACAAGATCCTAGCAGGAAGACCGTAAGTAGTACCCTGGCTATGGGGCAGAGGAAAGGCTAGAGCCTGAAGAGACCTGAAGGCACGTGCAGTAGCGAAGACGACTGGAGAGGAGAGCAGCGTCTGTGCTCGTAAAGGAGAATGGGAAGTTTGGCCAACCACAAGAAGGCAGTGGGGCAATGTTGGGCCCTTTGGAGCCCAAAGGGATCCTGCTTCCCTTGACAGAAAAGGGAGACTTTGGAAGATGGGGGAAAAAGAATTCATTTTCATCATGAACATGTTTAATGTTAAATGCCTACAGGATGGCCATTTTGAAATGTCCAAAGGCCACGTAATGTGGGACTGAGGCTCAGATAAGGGATATATAGATCTGGGAATCATCTTCATGGCAATGATTACTCAAACCACAGAAGCGAATGAGGTCACTGAGGCAGAGAGAGAAGGCTGCCCAGGACAAACTCTGGAGGTGCATTAACTGGCTCAAATAGAAGGGTCAAACCAGTTATTTTGGAAGAATAATCAACATTATGAACAGAGGAAAGAGGAATAAAAGAAAGTCAAAACTGTGCACCAGGAGAGCTGGCAAGAAGGACTGACAAAAAGAGTTAAGATGCTCTTTATATGTATGCCCTGTGAACAGTTGGATATACAGGTCAGAGGTCAAAATTAGAGACACAGACTGAACAGTCATTAAAATACAGGGTGTGATTTAAATCACAGTGGGGATTGAGCTCCTTAAAAAAGAGAAAAACAAAAAGCCAAAGTATTGAACTTAGAGATATCATTGCAATTAGGAGAAAGAGGAGTTAGAAAGGGGAATAAGAATCTCATACCAAGTATAGAGGGCTTTAAGGAAGTGGGATTGATGCTCTCAAATGCATCAAAGAAAGCCACATCTTCTGTTGGAAGGCTGAGCCGTGAGAAGTTTATACTTAGATCTGAGAATGTTACAGGGGAGATTTCATTCAGGTAGAGGTTATACTGGATAACCACCGAGTTCCCCTTCTGGGTCAGATTCTGTGAATCTGTGAGAGGAAATGTAGCCTGATAAACTAGCCCCAGGTTTTAAACCATAGTTTCCCCTATTCTATTTAGGACTTAAATTCTTCAAACTCATTTTTGACGAGAGAAATAGTAAAGGGACATTAAAAAGGAAACACAAGAAAAGTAATTTTTAAGTTTTAACAGGCAATAATAAGGCTTTTGGGGTTTTTTATGGTATTTTAAAGGCAGAGATTAAATTAAGAGTAAGAAAATGAATCCATATAATTCTTCTTCATCTATTAAAGCTAAATAAGAACTTTAAGAACTCTAATGAGAATTTTTATACAGTAAAAATTTCTGATAAAATTAGAAATCTGCAAAAAAACAGAAATTTTTGATAACTCAATACAAGATGCACCACATTTTTTTAAAGCTACTAAAGCTTAAGTCTTTTTAAATTCTCTATATCAATTACATTTTTACCTCGTATATATGACTTTGGTGGTGAAGCACTATTGTAGGCAAAGTGTCCTAATACAGATGTATCCCGGGAGAAACATAGTAATACCTGTGGAGAATATTGGAAAAGGAACAAGTTAATCCTATATGCTATTACTGGATATCATATTTGTGAAAACAGAATCTTTTCCCTGTATTGCACTACTTGTAGTAGTTTCCAGTGGTTAGGTATGGAAGTGGTCGGGGCCAAACCAGTTGTTCTTTTCATAATTCACAGAATCGTTTTATTTTTAAAGTTGGACCTTTTTTTGGATATACTTGTTTTTGTGTGACTTTCATTTCTTAAATCATTCTTCCAATTTCCCTACTCAGAAAGACATTCCTTGTAACAAAAAATTTAAAAGGGAAGAAAATAAAACCAGTTTAATTAAGCCAACCAACAAATCAACCGAGTCTGAGATTATACATAATGCGATACCCAGAGTCTCCCACTTCTTCAAAGAAATGAGGGAAGTCATTTTTTCCCCTTATCTCTTCTTGGAAGCCAACTTTGGTTAAAATAATTACACTGTATTCAATTTTGGATCTTTTTTTGTCATTCTTCTCATTTACATTAATTATTGCTTATACACTTGTTTTCTTGATTCTGTTTTCTTCCACCCTGTATCAGTTCGTAGATATTTCTAGGCTTGGTTGAATAATTCCCAGAATTTTAAACTGAAGAGGACTTTAGAGATTTTTCACCATACACCATCAATTTCATATGACTTCAGTTTTATCATCTATAAAATTAAGAGTTTGGGTTGGAGAATCTGTAAAGCTCCTTCCAGCTCGAATATTTTGCGATTCTTTCCTATCCACCACTTTAATAATGGCAAACACCGCAGGCTGGTAATAATTCATCACCAGATTAAGTAATTTACTTGATCCTAAATATTTTATTTATGGAAGACAGTAGTTGCAAAAAAGTGAAAATGGACAGCAAACTTCAGAAATAATTGGAAAAAATGTTACAAATAAATGCACTATTAATCGCACAAAGATTAGCCAGTTCTATCCCCAATAAAGAAAAGATCAGCCACAACTTTCTACTATCTTTTCAATGGGAACTACTGAATTACTAAATAAAAAAGTCCAAATATGCTTAGTAATCAACAATAATAAGCAGAATGAAAACAAGTTAGTGGAAATGACAATTATTCTAACTTTCAGTTAAAACCATCTAAACAATCTTTCCCTTAACAGTGATTCATCAGAGGAACTCAGAAGTACTGGTTGTTCCACATTAAATTCTGTGCAAATTATTAGTTCTGACTAGCTTGATAAAAAAAAAATTATTGTAGGTAGGTACTGTTTTTAGAACTTGTTTCTCTCTATATAACTAAAGTCATGTGTAAAATAATTAAAAAAGGATTACAAAAGGAGAAGGAAAATATAATGCATTTCTTTTATATACAAAGCTTTGGAATTTTTGATATCTCCATTTGCCCTGACTTCTTTTAGACTATTTCCTTTGACTACCAACATTGGAGTCACCATTCCACTATCACATAGAAGAATTCAGTGGTAAAGCACTTGGCAAATTTCCAAGTGCTATGTAAATCTTAGTTATGATTTGGGATAGGATTAGACTTGCATACATCATTTAGTAAATATTCTTGGTGTAACATAAAAGTGTTAAGCCAGGAGTCAGTCTGGAAGGTGAAGCCTAATTCTCAAACTTCCAAGTATGTAATTTCACTTCATTAAACTTTGATTTCTTCATTTGTAAAAATAAAAACCTTCCTGTCTTATGAGACTGCCATAACAAGGCATTGTACATGAGAAACTATTAACACTGACAGCAAACTTTATGTATTTGAATAGTTATTCATGCACCTTTCATATCCTCTGAACTAATTAAAAGATCTCTGAGATCAAAGACTTTGTTTTCTCAATTTTCCTATTCTATATTCCCCTAATACAGTGTTTTGCGACAAAAGCATACACAGTAAGTGAATTCTACCAGAGAAAGAACCAGTGAATGAAATGCAATTTAAAAAATCATAGACATTCTAAGTGGAAAAAAGATTAGGATTAAAATCAGAAGATCTGGCTGTGAAATTTATCAGCTGTATAACCATGATCTATTACTTTAAGTTCTCTAGGCCTTAAAGCCTTCTTTATAATGAAGATAATAACATTTATGTTGCCTATCTTACACGAAGAGGGATATCCTTTATAAACCATAAAGCACTAGAGAGACGTAAGCTATTACTATTACCAGACAAAAACTTTAAAATATCCTTCCTGTATCCTTCCTGTACTTTCAGAGTTTTCATTCTGGGTTCCCAATTAATTTAACCATATTTCCTACTCTTCTGCCAAATGGCAGTCTCAAAGAAATTATTATTTTTCACTAACACTTTCAATCCTACTTGCATCTTTCCTTGTGCTATCTTTTGATAAGTCTCTAGCCTCCTAGTCATTTATTCAGAATCTATCCATCCTTCAGGACTTAGAAGCTCTGCCTTTTCCAAAAATTTCATCCCACACTGATTTCTTTCTTTCAATATTTCCCTTCATATTTAAGGTCCAACAAGGCACATTCCTTAGAAAAAAGAGTTCTTAAGTTTTTGTTTTTGTTTTGTGTGTGTGTGTGTGTGTGTGTGTGTGTGTGTGTGTGTGTGTGTGTGATCAATACTTAGGCAGTCTAAGTCCTAATAACCTTTTCTTAGACTATTTTTAAATGTATAAAATACATATGATTATGGAAGAAATAAATTATAATGAAATAGTTATCTTTTTTAAAGTTTATAGACCACAATTTCAATAACCCTGCTTAGAATATAAGCAGTTGGGTAGAAAGGTAAGCTAATTAATTCTAAGAGTCAAAAGATTTTTAGAACCAAGTCTGGAAAAAATAGGAGGGTAATTGTGTATTGCTTTTGAAATAAAGTCTTTGATCTCAGGGAACTTTCAGTTAGTTCAGTTACTTCATCTCAGGGGATATGAAAGGTGCATGAGTATAATATCATGGCAGTCTCAAAAGACAAGAAGCCATTATTATTGACTTTTATTTTTACAGATGAAGAAAATCAAAAGTTAATCAAGTTAAATGAAACAAATTTGAAAAATGGCCATTGGAGAGCAGTAGTATAGAATAATTATGTTGTTATTTTTGTGTAGTTTTAAAACTGGCTTTGAAAAAACTTCCAAAGTCATAGTTCAAAAAAAAATTGAGCAATGGCAATATCTTTGAAAAACATGTGTAGACTATTGGCAAGAGAAATGCAAATTAAACAATTCTGAGGTACCACTTGACACTTATAAGAATGGCTAAGATGACAGGAAAAGAATGATAAATGGTGGAGGGGATGTGGAAAAAGGGGAACATTATTGGTGGAGTTGTGAATTGATCCAGCTTTTCTGGAGAACAATTTGGAACTGTCCAAAGTGCTATTAAACATTGCATACTTTTGAGCCAGCAGTGTCACTCCTGGTGAGATCATAAGAGAGAAAAAGGATTTTCAAACAAACAAATAAATAAAATGTTTGTAGCAGCTCTTTTTATGGTGGTAAGGAAACCGGAAAATTAAAAAGGATACCCATCAATCAGGGATTGACTGAATGTGAAAGCAACAGAATATTTATCGTCTTATAAAAAAGTGGTAAGCAGGCAGGCAGATTTCAGAAAGGACTGATACTAAGTGAAGTGAGCAGAACCAGGAGAACATGGTTCACAGCAACAGCAAGATTAGGTGATGATCAAATCTGATTAAGACATCTCTAGCCTATTATCAATAGACTTGGGATGAAAAAGGACATCCACCTCCAAAGAAAGAATTATGGAGACTGACTGCATACTGAATGCAGACTGAAGCTTACTATTTTTACCTTTTTTTTCTTTTTTTTTTTGGTTTGGTTTTTCTTTCTCATGGTTTTCTCCTTTTGTTCAGATTTTTCTTTCACATCATGACCAATATGGAAATATGTTTAAAATGACTATACATGTATAACCTCCATCAGATCACTGACTGTCTTGGGAAGGATCAGATAAAAGAGGGAGGGGAAAAATGAAATTCAAAATCTTACAAAAGCAAATGTTGAAAACTATCTTTACATGTAACTGGAAAAATACTGTTGAGAAAAAAAGTCTAGATAATGTTCAATTCAATAAAAATTTTTAAGAGAAGTATGCTAGGAAGTCTCTACTTTCACATCCAAATGGGGCAGGGTAATGGAAGATGGAGGGTGCTATGATATGTAACCCTTTTGATTTCTAATGTAGTATTGAAGAGAAAAGGGTACAAAACAGACCCTTGGAGATCACCCATGTTTAACGAGTGGAATATAGAGGATAATCCAGCAAAGAAAACTGAGCTTTAGTCAGATATGTGGGAGGAAAAATACAAAGAAATAATGTCACAGAATCAAAAAAAGGGTGGGGGAGAATGGTTAATGAAAGCCGAACTGAAAGATGATCATTAGATCAACTATTAGTAGCCTTACAGAAAGCAGTTTGGATATAGGGGTGAAGTGGATTTCAAAAGAATGCAAGGAACTGAGAAATAACATTTAAAGAAATGGGAGCAATGAACACCAACAATCTTTTTGAGGAATTTGATTACAAAAGGCAAAATAGGTATAAGGATGATAATTTGAAGGAAGTGGCAGGATCAACAGTGTATATTAAGGATAAAAGCAGCTTAGCATTTTGGGAAACAGAAGTAAAGGAAAAAATAGAGAAATATCGAAGATGGGAGAGAAGGGGAATGACCAATAGAACTTCAGGCATCTACATCCCAATCTTTATCCCAATGGGACAAAAGGTTATTTACACAAAATCTTTTCATTTATATACTATTTTTTTTTTTTTGCACATGAAACACTTCCTGAACTAAGAAATTAAGGATTTATCCTTTTACCTTTAGATATGGTATTGTAGGATAGTCATTCTCCCAGAAACAGTATATAAACCTCCTCTGCATGACTTTTGGACACTCCTATATAATAGTGGACAACTGGCTTATCAAATCAAGGTTAGGCTCCTACTCATGAATCTTCCTGATATTGTGTTGATTTTTAATAAGTTAGGAATATTGTTTATCGTAAATTAAATGTATATACCAACCAAAGGATTTTCAATTACCTATTTTGTTAAGTACAAATAAGAGACTTTTGCTTCAACTCATTTATAATCTTCTGAATAAGAGGAATAACTTGAAAGTGCTCCCAGAATCCAGTAGTCAAACTCCTCGATTGTACAGATGAAATGAAGGCCCCCCCAAATTATAAGTGACTTATCCCAAATTACAAGGCTAATTAATAGCAATGAGGACTAGAGCCACACTCTCCTGCCTCCCAATTCAATGTGCTTTCTGCAGTAATACTCAAATATTAATTTGTATATGTGTATTTTGATACTTTTTAAAAAGTTAGCTGACATTATTCTATTTATATAGTTATTTATATTTATTACTTATATGCTTATTTAATCTTATATCATTACTACATCTCACATAATATCATCTGTTTTTCAGCATTTGATTGTGGTCTATCTTTTTTTTTTCTGAAGTAATTTCATGTTTAGTTTTATCTCTTCAACAATACTATAGCATTGTTGAGAATAAGAACACACAATCAAATCTCATCTCAAATCTGACAATATTAACAATCTACAATACAAACCTAGAAGGGAAAAACATGGCACCTCAACCTGGAGGAAAATATTTGCTATGGCCTTTAGGCCAATGGTACAAAAATACCTGTTAAGGAAGACAATTCTTTAAGAGTGGCTGAGGAGACCCTGAAGAACAGCAAGAAGTGAAAAAATGACAGTGGAGGGAAGGGGAAGAAATAAGTGATTAAAAAAAAATAAAGTTTACATATAAGTGTGAGTGTATTTATATATGTGTGTGTATATAGACATATGCATAATATATATATATACACATATATATATGTGGAGAGAGGCAGAAAGACACAGAGAGAGAAAGAATATCAAAAGCAGTTTGATTTTGTTTATTGTTTATTATCGTCTCAGTCGTCCATATGCCCATCATTATCTTAGAATCACAGAATGGCAATGCACAAGGAACCCTCGAGATTATCCAGTCCATTGGCCTCATTTTATAAAGGAGGAAATAGTCTAGAAAAGGTCACGTTCCTTGACTGAGATCATATAACTATGAGTTAGAAGTGCACTTATACTAAATATCCAGTTATTCTACCACAGGGCCCAGCCTTCTTTCTAGTGCTCTTTACCACATACTATTTCCTGCCTCCATGCCTTTGCACAAGGAGTCCCCACATGCCTGGGATGTACTTTCACTTTACCTCCACATCTTGGAAAAGCTAGAATCCTTAAAAATGCAGATTTAGGGCCACTTGTGAGGGCTTTTCTGATTCCCCAATTAACAGAGCCTTTTTACTAGAGATATCTTTTGTGTATACTGATATATTAGTGCCTATTTTATGCAAGAACATAAGCTTTTTCAGGGGGAAACTTTCATTTTTGTCTTTGTATTTCTAGCACTTAGCACCTAATGGGTGCATAATAAATGCTGAGAGTTTGATGTTCGTGATGATATTCCTGAGTCATTAAGGTTAAATTAAGCTAACTGCTATTGAATGTCAATGAAATGTATGATACATTTTAGAAAGACTGCCAAAAATTTTAATCTGTGTATGTCATTAAAAGAACAAGCTTCTGTTGTCTAAATAACTCATGTTTGACAATTCATTTGAATGAAGAACAAATGAGGCATTTATATTTGGAGTTTTAACCTCCATTTTAAATTTAAATTCCAATTTAACGTTGGAATGGGCTTTAAACATCCTCTATTTCGCTTCCTCAGTTTCCAAATTAGGAAACTGAGGTCTCTTTGCAATCTACTCACCCTAAACATAATATACTATAAAATCCTAGACATTCAGCAGGATCTTAAAGAATATGGGATTCAAATTAGTGTTTTAGAGAGCAAACTATAAGGGAGAAAAGTGAAAAAATAAAAGGAAAAAACAAGGAAATGAGAAGTTAAAACAGAATCAAATAAAAAATGGAAACAAATATTAGGTAAGAGACATGATGTTTCTCCTGAAGAGAAAAATGTCAAGAATGGAAGTATAAAATACAGAAAGAAAAACTCTGAATAAATGCTATACTACAAAACCATGAAATCTAGGCAAATTGATTTATTTGTCTTTGGGTAGCCTGGATTTTCCTGTTTGCTACAAACATACTAAACTAGGGCAGCTTTTTGCCAACAAAGGTCTATTAGGATGACCCTGATTTATTGTACTGAATAGACCCTGATTTATTGTACTGTCATAAGATGCAGCAGAGCACTTCAGAACAACTTCTGTGACAAACAGCTTTTAAATGAGCAAGATCATGGGAAGAGGCAACAAGCAGAACCAGAGGAATTTTGTTTCTGATCTTGAAAGAGTAAGTACTGACACTGTGAGCAGTGTTGAACGTTCAAATTAATACAAATCAGTGAAAATTTGGAAATCTAAATCATTGCTGAGAATTTAGATTCATTGAGAATAAAAAATTATACATTTGTTTTAAACAGCCTTCAATGTCATAGTATAGAGGAATTCCTTAAATTTCATCATAGGCTAAACTACACAGGAAAAAACATATATCAAATTGCTACTAATTAAAAGACCAATGTATTGAGCATAAAAAGTATTTAAAGAGCAAGATGTGGAATACGATTTGTTTAAAAAAAAAAAAAAGATTATGAAAAGTACTTCTGGGCTCTGGAGGCCATGGAGATAGTGAGGCTATCAGGGAATCAATCATACCCCATCTAGCTTGCTGCCCTCATCCAACATCCCTGAGAGCAAAAATCTGCTTTTTCTCTTTGCACCCCAGTGCTTGGCACGTGTTAAACATTTAATAAATGCTTTTTCTTTTATTCAATTTATCATTCAGAACATCTACATACATTTCTCATTTCTTACTAGTATTAAAAACACTTTTATTTCCTCCTGTCTACTGCTAAACAACTGGAATAATCGCTCAATACTTATATTCATTTCCCATTCTCTTAAACTCCAACAGCATCTGTGCTCTTCTCCAGAAACTCTTCTCAGATCACCAGCAACACCTTCCTTGACACCCTTTTCAGGGCTGTTGACTATTCTTTCTGCCTCACACCTGCTCTCAGCCACATCATACCTTTGGCCTGCCTCTCTAAATTCGCCTTGTCTCCTTTGTTGACTCTTCATCCTTTTCCTTCCCTAAAGATCCATCCTTACTTCTAAGCTACTTATGTTCCCTTTGCTTTGGCACTGACATTTTCTTCTATGACGTGACCTACAACATCTATGTCAAGGATTCCTAAGTCTTTGAGCTTCAAACTTTTTATCCCTTACTTTTTAGCATGATCTCTCTATGTGAGAGCCCACCGCTGCCTTAAATTTGTACCTCCCACACTGACCTTATCTTTCCCTTCTAAATCTCATTTCCTTTTTCACTATTTCTGTCTGTGGAATTATCATTGAGAAGATTCTCGTGTTTATAACCTTTCAGTCAGCCTCCCTTCCCAAGTTCCTGCATCCCCAGCCTTCACTTCCTCTTAATTCACACTATAAACACCACACAGCCCCCACACTTCAATTCAGTTCACTTACACATCACGCCATCACCTCTCTGATATGCTGGTCAAGAATGAGGGAGAGAAATCCACGACTGACTAAGGCCCTATTTTTGTGCACTTTTTAGTAGCAAGATTGCTACTGGCTTTTTCTTCTCCTCACTCCTCACTGAGACAATCTGTCTTTCATACCACCGAGTAAAAAAAAGTTCGGTTTGTTTTTGTTTTTGTTTTTTCACTCAGAGATCAAATCACTGAGAAAGTAGCCAGATATGTTGAGATCTGGATCTAATATCAGAAAGACAAAGATACAAATTCTATTTCAAACTTTTTAAAAATCAAGAAGTCACACACAACTTCTTGAGTCTCAGCTTTGATTTCCTCATCTGCAAAATAGAGATAATCACAGCACATCTCAAAGGACCAAATAAAACAATGTCTGTAAAATGATTTGTCATTTTAGAGGCCGTCAATAATTATGATTATCATCTTCATGTCACTACTTGCCAAGAAGTCTTCAGTGAAGTCTTAATTGCCTACTGAAAGAAGTTCAAACTCCATGCCTGCATGCAGTCTGATCCCATGCTGCTTTTGTACCCTCACACTGAGGGGGATTGTGTGTATAAGTCTCTGCTCTAACCCACACTACGCTTTTATGTTTCTTGGTCTTTATTCATGTCGCTACCTCTGCTTGGAATGGCTCCCCTTTTCTTCATCTGAATGAATTTCTTTCAAATCTGCTACCATATCTAAGAAGTTCTTGATTCTCCTGAAGATTCCATTTTGAAATTCTCTAATGAATTTATTAAATATCCCTTATTACAGCATATATCAATCAAACCTCTCCTAAATTTTGTATCTACTCAACTGACTAACATAGTGCTTTGCACACAGTAGGTATTTAAGAAATATATTTGCATTACATTTTTTCTAGAGTATTTTGCTTGAGAAAAAGAAAGCTATGTTACCTAGAGAGACAACTCAGTGATAAACCTAATCTGCCAGTATTTCTACTGTCCCAAAGACAAAGCAGGGAGTCTTAGGATGATAATGATAAAATCCAGCTTCTTAAAACTAGGGAACACAAACCCATACAGGGTCTCATAACTGAATATGAGGGGTTTTTTTTTTGCAAAATTATGATTTATTATCAGTAAATGTTTAATTTGTATATTTATTTTATATTATATCATGCCCATTGTCATGCAAAAATTTCTCTGAGAAAAGGAACCATGAGTGGAAAAATTTTAAGAAAACCTTTGATAAAGGGCTAGTCCACAACTGGTATATGAGGTACATTTGAGTATGCTGTGTACTGGCATGAATAACAAGATTATTAATCATTGATGTATTGAACAAAAGCTCAATTACTTTACATGTAAAGATAAAATATAGCTCCAAGTATAAATTTGTAGGAAAAATAATTGCCAATAACATACATATCTACTTTTGTCGGAGAAATTTTCTTTAATTATTTGCCAGTTAAGTGAAGATTATCCTTTAGTTGAGTATTAGTTATTTATAGGAGATAATTTCCTCAATTTTTAACTGGAGCACTTCAGAATTATAAGACATTTAGTACAGAAATAGGAAATACTGTACATATAGCACAAATACACTTAAAATTTCTCTGTTTTGCTAACTAGCTGAAGAACTACATTTTCTTTAGTGAAATATAGTAGGAGAAAGTAAAATTATTTAAAAAATAAAAGTCATATAAATGTGAAATTAAAAAGACCTAATTAACTTCTTCATTAGTATAGAACTTATTCTATATCTTTTATTTTCTAGATTATTACTCCAACATATTTGGAAAATGGTCAAAGGATTGGTTGTCAAGAATGTTCCCCTGCTCGCTTCCTCCCCCAATACTCAGCACTATTTTTTGCTGTTATTGTTGCAAAGTTCATAAAGTCCAGTGCTTTGGGTTAAACAGAATATTTAACACTATTGATGGCAGTGTCAGTACTCCCACCTGCAAACTTAGGGGAATATTGGAAACAAAATCCAGAAACAAGAGACTTCTGCTGGTTCCTACTTCTTGCCTGATTTAGAAATGCGATCATCTCTTATCAATGCACCTGTAAGAAAGAAAAAGAGGCGCCAGAGCTAGGATGCATTTGGACCTCTGTCAGACTATGTCATGGTCATTGAAATATTCACAAGGCCTCCCTCCTCTCACGTACGGAAGAGCAACAAGAACACAAAACTGGGCACACAAAAACTCCCCATGTCACTTCCTCTATTTTTTCTCAAGATATCAATTCCCTCCAAAAATAATTTACAAACTTTAGGCAGCATTCCTACAGGCTCTCAGAGCCATTTAGTTTCTGGACAAGCATTCACTGAAAATGCTAATGTATAAACTACCGAATTTGTTTTTTTGAATTAAGGGCACCACGAGGAATTATCTCAGCAAGTTTTAAAACTGAGCTTCAACATAAAAACATCTGATGAAATTCGATATTATATTTTTGTCATGTCAATTACTCATAAACAATAATGAAATAGTATGACTCACTAAAACTTATAACCTATCAAAGATTATTCAACATTAAACAACAATTGAAAAAATTAAATTAGTTTGATAAAACAATACTTGATTATATTGACTATTTATCTTCTAACTTCACTGTGCTTTCACTGATGTTGGTACTCCTTCCATTACCAGAGCTCTTCAAGCCATTATATATAGGTCCTTAGCCTTTGTGGCCCAAAGTTCAAACACATGTGGCCACATATTTTTGTCATGAGCCACTTGGGATTTAGGATAGCTCTTCATTTAACAGTCGGACCTATATTTATTTACAATCCTAAATACTACATGACAGTTTATCTTAAATGCTTTCTATGTGTGGACAAGGAAATTATTAGTTTCCTTATTAGAAAGAGAATATCATAAATTGTTAAATTTGTCAAAATGTTAACAAAGAAGGAATGTAAAAAGGCACATTTGAAGAATTATGAATATACATGCATGTAATAATGCATATAAAAGTACACATTGTTGTAATATAATTTTACTCCTCACCCATGGACTGGACAGGAAACATTCTGAATCGACATTTTATTTCATATGAAATATAAACCATATGAAAGTTCAGAAGAGCGATGCAGTCCCCACCATGGTAAGGAAAATCAACTATATGTCATTATTGATAATTTCATATCCAGAAACATGTTAATAGGGGGAGCCTGTAAATTTTAAATACAAGCTTTCTTCTGCCATATCAGCTACATTAAATTTCAAATTAAAAAGAAAAGACATCACCCTAATGGTAACATCTGGTTTTCAATGTACAAATTTTTTTTCTGAGTGAACTAACTAGGCTAAATAAAACTAAATAATGAATAGATGTAATGACAGAAAAGTGTTTTCTTTAATAAGCATTCAATTAAATATAATTCTATAGAGTTCACAGAGGGTAAAGTCAGTATATTTGGATCAGCCTTCATTTAGATTAATTTGTGAGGATTAGATTCCACACTAATATTTATTTAAAAGCCATTCAACCAAGAAAATCAATATATATTTGGCCACTAAGGTCTGAAAGCTTTAAGGAATAAGTAGCATGATGCAATGGAAAAGGCATACAACTTGGAATCTGGGCCTTGAATGTAAATCCCAAATCTGCCCTTCACTGCCCATGAAACTAACCCTCAGCAAATCATTTCACCTCAATTTTCTTATCTATAAAATAAGAAGTTTGAATTCAATAATGTCCAAATTCCCTTCTCATTCTAAATTTATTATCCTAGGATAAGCGCAAAAAATATAAACTAAGGTACACTTCTATAGCACTAATTGTCAATTATACAAATCTCTGCTTCATCTGTTTCTGTTACCTACTTTAGTACATATTCTATCTTCTCAGTTAGATTGCCCAAGCTCCACAGCAAGGGCCATATTTAGACTTCTTTGCATCTCTGGTACCCATCGGACTGTACCTATAACACATGTGGCACTGCAAGCACTAGCCAAGGAGAATAAGCATTTATTAGGCACCTTCTCTGTGACAGGCACTGAAGAAGTAAAAACAGGGGAAGAGTCTTTGATCTCAATGAGTTCACAGAATATGGGAGGAACAACATAAGACGACGATGTACAAAGTTTGCTCAACATAAACTGGGGAAGAGTATGGGAAGGAAGAGACTCACTTTACCAAGGTTTCTTGGCTTGAAGGAAGCCAAGGAAAGAGGCAGAGACAAGGAGGGAGAGTGTCCCAGGAGTGGCAGGAGAGAGGCAGCCTGTGAGATTGTGTGTCCCGTAGGGGACCGGCGAGGGGCTGGTGTGCTGGCTCACAGAGCACGTGCAGGAGAATTGAGGGAAGGACTGACATGGTAACAGAAGACCAAAAGCCAAACCACAGCTTTCATACCTGATTCGAGAGGAATTTACTGAATAGAAGAGGGACAGGGTCAGATCACCAGGGAGATCTGTTTGACAGTGGAGTGGGGATAGTCCTGAGGCAGAGACCCCGGCACAAGTCTAGGAATGGCACGGAATCTGCGCCAAGTGGTGGAAGAGCCAGGGATGGAAAGGGGGGCTCTTATGAAATGTTGCTGCTGCTCAGAGTCCCATGATGTCCGGGAGATGATGCCGTGACACCTAAGTGAATGGGATTTCAGGGAGGGAGCGCTAGGCAAGGTCACCTGCCTCAATTTCTCCTTCAGAGCCATCTGGGCCACTGGCTAGATACATGTTACGATGGAAATCGGCCTTGGATGTAGGGGTTTTGTAAAAAAGCATCTGTAGGTATAATACCCTATGTGGACAAAAGGAAGGGGAGGCAGGGAAGGAAGGAAGGAGATGTAACAAAGGTAGAGCTGACAAGATCAGGCAGCTGATTGGATATGGGCAGGGAAAGAGAATGATGAGCCAGGAATAACATCTTAATTATAGACAAACTACTAGCTTTTTGTTTGAATTGTTCATTGTAAACCTTACCCACCCCAAATCAAAAAAGGTTTATTTATATGCTCTTTTTTTTCTCTATTTTCATAGTTACTACTCAACTGTAATACTCCTTGAAAGAATCATCCTAATTATCTAAGTAAGTGGCATAGCTTAACATAGTGCTTTATAAACAACAGGTATTTAACAAATATTGATTTGACTGAAATAACATGAACTTGATAATCCTGGTGCTTCCAGACCTAACTGGAGTCACGCCATTACTGCTCACAGGCTAACATTTTAATTTTTTTCAATTAATTCATTTATCAGCCAATGAGTATTCATTAAATATTGACAATGTGCCATGATACTATGCTAGACTAGAGATACAATGATGAAAACCAGACATTCCCTGCTCTTGATAAACTTATGTTCTTTTGGGGAAGATAAAAAAAATTTCCATCACCAAAATACCATTACTAATGTCGGCACAAGAAAATCTTTCATGTTGATTTTCTTTTCCTAGCAGATTTCTAAGGCTACATTACATGTTAATTCTATATAATATTGTGCTATATTTTTATTATTGTGCTTATTTTTATTAATACTTGATTTATATTTAAATCCTACCACATTTAAAACCTTTCATAAGGAGACCAATGGCACCCAGGAAAAAATAGCAAAGCCATTGTAAATCAGCATTCATCAATTATCCTATTTTTGAGTATAGTGTATAAGCCTTGAGAATTAAAGCCAGCAAAGACTGAATTATACAATCAACCAATAAGCTAAAATGCTTCCCTTAAATACCCCAAACATGCAACTACTAGACATTAATTAAAAGGTAAATACCCTACCTGAAATCATCTGAGAAAGTGTTAATCTTACCCTCAAGGCTTTAAGAAAAGGTATTCATATCATTCTATCTTTTTTTGCTAATTAAGAGGGGGAAAAGCTGCTTTGTTCTGAGAAAAGGGTATATGGATCTTTTATGAGGGAAACACAATCATCTTATAAATATATAGAAAGTTATTGTGAAATAACTTTGGTCTTGTTGATTTTTTTGCAACTGACATCCATAAAAGGACTCGATCTTGGTTCATTTATTCAGCAAACATTTATTATGTTGCACTCTACACTAGAGCATGGGGGTAAAGGACATACAAAGAAGCCCACAGACTAATAGGAAATTAAAGATTATGTAAAAAATTATATGACAGATTGGATAAAAATTCAGTGGCTATGATGATAAGAATGATCACTTCTAGCTAGGAGGAAAATATTAAGTTTTACAGAGCAAGATGGCATTTGAGCCGAGTCTTGAATGGGCAAGAATATCGTCAGATAGAATCATATAGGAAATGTGTGAAGATGGGAAAGGGTACCCACAGAAGTACCCACACAAGCCACACAAAGTAGCTAAGGTATTACAGTATGATATGATATCATGTGAATCAATGACAAATACTAACTCCATCAGAAAGGGTATACAAAGTACAAATTCAGGAAAATCTCCTTTATCTGATATCTTCAGCAGAAATTTGTTCTTGTTCTAAAAGGAGAAATAAAATATACACACGGAGGAATAGGCAAACAAAAACTGTTAAGAAGCAGTATCTTATGATGAATGACCACTAGTACTAAGACATTTCTTGATCAAAGGAATGAAGTATAAAGTGTAAAAGAGCTTAAGCACAAATATGAGTGACATTAAATTGACCTTAGAGAAAAGTAGCTTCTTCTACTGGGAAAATCATAAGTATTTCAAAAACATAAGGCTGGTAACCAATTTGGGAAAGAAGAAATATTAACTTCAAGAGTGTTTTTTTTTTCTTAATAGCTAATAATCTGTGATCAGTATACCCATCTCCTTTATTTTGCCTTTGTGTCATGAAATAGCATCTTCACCTCTGATATCTGATGACATAAAGAAAAGGACAATTGGGTTTTTAGGACCTGAGAGGTCACAAACAGAATGATTTTTTAAAGAAAAAATATTTTACTTTATATTAAAGTCTTATGAGAAAATAAATGAAACAAAAGATTTTTATTTCTTACTGAGGTTTAAAAGATACTCAGTGATATGGAGGAGCATCCTAATTAAATAAAAATTGTTTCTAAGGTTTTTTTCTTTCTATCTGCAAATAGTATTTACTTTTCAAATTTCATCTCCTGTAGAATACTAGTAATTACATCTTTGTGAAAGATTCTGATTTAGCATCCTCTTCTGTCTTAAAACACACACACACACACACACACACACACACACACACACACACCTATCCTAACAGCTTGTAAACTAATTTACATCTAATCAAGCAAAAATTGCCATGTATATTCTACATTACTTTCATGACATTTATGCTGACATCCCAATCAAATTCCCATTAGTAAATTTGCATATCTAATCTACTTCTACTTTAAAAGAAAAAATCCATAATCTACGTAATTCCACATAAAATTAATTTCTCATATATGATAAAATATTTCAGCAAAGATGAAAATGACCTAGAGATAACCCGTTACAATATCTTGGCTTGCATAATCAGGTAGTAATGATGTTTTCCAAGCATTTAAGATGATTTATTTATTCTATTACTCAGTGAGATATTTTCATGCAGCAATTTCTTTGAAAAGGTTCCTCCACTCATAAAATAAATGTTCCCTCTGAATTCTGATATTCATTTTAATCACTTGCATCTATAATAATGATTATGTTGACAGTTTCTCTAACTCCAAGTTCTATTTTGCAATACAAAAGAAAATAATAATAAAAAATTCACTTGTCTGGAGACTTTTTTTTCTTCCAACTAGTCCTTTACTATGGGCAAAAAGTTAAAACATTCCAAATTGAGAACACTTTATTGGATTATTAAAAAACAAGGTTTGGATTTTAGAACTGCAAAATGTTAATGATAACTATCCCTTAAAATGGCACAATTTAAATACTAGCTGCAACCTGTAAAAGAAAACATTGATTCTTTCTAACTTACCTGATACAAATAATCTTCAAATACAAAATAGTAATCGTCATTGCTAGCTGTCAGCTTCACGTCCTAGAATTAAAGACAGAATGTACTGAAAAAGCCATAGACCATGTATTTTTTTCTAAATAGGAAAATCATACAACAAAAACATCACCACCACAACATATATATATATATATATATATTCAAAGGGTATCTCATTGAAGAAACGACTAATGTGTTCATCTCCTCTAACCATTCAGGCAAGTATCTACTCCACAATTTATTGAGAAGCAAAATACCCAAGTCACACAGTACCTGTATGTAGAAGATGAAATTTGAAATCAAGTCTTACAGACTTTAAGGCAAAGGGTTTAAGAGATAGTTATAGCTCAATAATACCCAACAGAGTCCTTCTACTTATTTTTGTCACTCACAATTTCTATTCTTTATAGATTGTAAGATTTTAAAATTTGAAACCATATTACATCCTGTAAAAATATTGGGGAAAAATAGATAAATCTTTGCTTTAGGAAATGAGCTAGGGATGATTTGAAGTACTGTGTATTTTCTTTCAGACTGCTCTCTTAATCCTACTCAAGAATGTGTACAGCTCATCAATGTCTGTCCAGTCAACCAGCATATGATAGATAATTTAGATTACAAGCATCCTTCTCTATAGAATGAAAAGTTTAGAGCGGTTGTAGATCTTACTTAAGAAGTTCTGTGGTATTCTAGGGCTTGACGTAAACAACATGATGTCACCTAAAATTAAGAGGAAATGGAAGATTTCATCATCTATACTGTGAATAGTGAAAACGAATATTGATAAATCTACTTGAAGGTCTAATTGATTTAGTTTCTATTCCACAGTATGAGATGTAATCCCCCATTTAGAGTTCCCTATCTCTGTCAAAAGCCTTACTCATGTTTCAGAAAAATTTGCATTAAAATAGTTATCATAATTTGCTGATGTAAAATATTCCATTAATCAGATATCTTTCATAATTATCTCAATCAATAAATGAAAAGAATGTTTAGGATTGTAAAAATAGATTAGTTACTTAGTTTCTGATTATTGGTTCCTTACTTTCAGTCGAGCTCATCAGAAATTGCTAATGCTCATGATAATCATAATCATTTTTGTTCCTCCTTACTAATTAAAAGAAAGCTTTATTACTCACCATTTGGCATCTTTGGTTTCTAAGGAGTTTTAAGATCTCAATTGCTAGGCTTGCTAATCAATTGATATGCTTGGATTTTCTTGCCTTAAACAATGAATTGATTTTAAAAGTGACAATATGGAGTTTCTCTTCCATCTGGCCATGTAACATCTTCCATGGTAAAGGCCAATAAATTTATTAGGTGTCTTTGTCTAATATCATGTTTGATATTGAAGGTAAATATCAAAGATACTTGATTATATTGCTCTTGAATCAGAGGAACAATAAAGTTAATGCTATGATTATATCAATCAAGGAATCCAGTGTGATACATAGCCATGTTAATATATTTGCAGAATAAAACTTAATGGAATATAATGTTGAATGCTGAATTTTGCTCCACTGAATTAAATAACTTTTTATGCTCAACAAACAAAGTGTCTGAAATTCTGTCATTTGCATAACTCTGAAGAGATGGCCATTTAAAAGTTTGATAATTTCCTTCCATGTTTTCATTAAGGATACCCCTCCATGTAATATTACATAGATGTTCATTCAGTTAAAATCTCTGCTTCCTATCTTTATGCTTGATGTATCCTGCTTGGAGGAGATCAAATTATATGTAGATTTTTCTTCCACTCATTGTTTAATGTGACTTCTGGATTCAAGTAGGATGTTTCAAATAGAGAACAATTTTCCATGTAGATATCAGATATTTTAGAATTCTCATAACACTTGAAACTATTTCATATATTTTCACTACCTGAATGTGAAACTGAGTCAAAGATTTGTGATAATGAATAAATGTTGGGGGGTCTTGGGCAGCTTACTCAATAATTATCCAATCAATAATTATGATGTTCTTTAATGCTTGTGACTTGTTGGCATAAGGTGTTTGTTTCTCAATCTATATATCGGGGGTTTGGGGAAACTTTTTAAAAATGATACCAGGTATGAATTCTTTGAATAAAGAAAATAAAAACATAATTGGCTGATATTTATCATTGTCATGCTCAATTCTGTGGTATTAGATATGTGAGACTTTTTAAAAGAAAGGTGGAGTTAGTTTATAATCTGGAGGAGGCTGGTAAAGTATCATGATCTCCCAGTTACCTAAGATTACAATCTTCGCTTGCTCTCCTCCATGATGATGAAGAGGATGATAATGATAATATAAGTTATCCCTTATAAATCATTTTAAGAGTTTGCAAAGAATTTAATAAGCAGTTCATTTTATCCTCACAATAATCTTAAAATGATCCTTCTTTTACAGATGTGGTCCATCACCAATATTTTTCCTTTTCCTTTTTCCTTCCATCTCCTATTTTTTCCCCACCAAGAACATGCTTAGTTAGATTGGATTTGAATTGCATGCTGCAGCTTCTCATCTTTATCTTTTCTTCTAATTAAGTATTGATTTTGATTTTGGTTCAAGAAGTCAAGGTGACAGCACTCAGCTTATCACAACAGGATTCCCCTTCAAAATAACTGGTTGTTTCCTGCCTTTGAAGAAAAATCAAATCCCCTTAGATTACTGCTTGCCATGCCCAGGTTCTGGCAGTCTTAAAGTCTCCCCAGTCATTTCTTTTTTTTTCCCAATGCACAACAAGGCAAAATGACCAAGAGTCTCACGAAAAACAGTAACAGTCAGGGGACCCCTGGTTTCAGACACTTCTTCAGACTAAAGCCTAGTTTTCTCAGGATATTAGGCAGAATTGCTGCTGCTCTCACTGTAACTACTTACATTACCCATCTCTCAAAGCTATTATAAAGAAGGCAAAATCATATAAAAATCATGCCTTTCAGTTGATCCAGAATGAACCACAGACCACACAGACCACAGACAAAAGTCAACAATTTACCTTCTTTTCAATGTGAGTGTATGTTAATATGCCACTAGTTGATACAGCAGACACAAATACACTTAATTGTTTTTTACATCGCAACTATAGCTTTCTCATCTTCCCATTAGACAGAAAATTCTTTGTAGATAGATAATCAGTATTTCCTAGCCATAGCATTCAAGTAGTTGTTATAAGAAAAAACATATAAATGAAAAACTTCTTTATTCAAAGAGAATAATAAAATCCGGTGAGAAACATAAAATGAAGACAACATTCTGCCTATTATTGTGGTTTAACATTTTCAACAGGAAACTTTTATGAAAGTATAGATGGCTTTTTGTGAGGTGAAAGCACAGAAGGATTCAGCAGTTACCTGAAATATCTAAGGCAATTTCAATTTGCCCTAAAAGAGGCCATAGTCATGGCTTGGGAGTTAATAGCTACGATGGTCTTCTCTGGTCAGACCATATTTAACTGTGTTTAGTTCTGAGCATTGCATTTTAGGAAGAGTGTTGATAAGCAGAAGAGTTTCTAATTAATCAAGTAAGCAAGTAAGTATTTATTAAGAGTCCATGATACACTAAGAATTACATCAGATGCCAGGAATATAAGTACAAAGAATCAAACAATCCTCCCTCCCAAGGAGTTTCGGTTCTCTTGGGGGAGATACACCTATATTTACAAAGCATACACAGAAAATGAATATATAAATATTTACAAAGTGGTTAAACCCAAAGGCATTCAGGACAAGATTCATGCAGTGGCTGGCGAAGGGTGCTGGGGTTCAGGCATATGTGAGAACCACCACCAGGAAGCCGTGACAGTTATTCCCAAGATCTGTCACCTAGAAGATAACGACATTAATCCTGCCAACCAAAACCTTAATGGATTTTTCAAAAGGTTTTATAAGACTGATCTAGCCCATAGCATGCTAATATATGTCATTTATTCTGTGGATCCTCAATAATAAATGTTTAATGATATTAATGAAATGAGGAATACAATGATTCACTACTACACTTACTTACCTTATAAATGAGGCTATCCACCAAAAGGTCATGCTGAATCACATTAGATTTGAGCTGCTCGTAATACAATAGGTCCTAAAATAAAAGAAATAATTTTGAAATCCAAATAATCCTTTTTAAAGCAGGATCAAACCTTTTGGTAAAACACAAAATTACAAATTACTATTTATTCAAACCATCTGACCTAAGTAGAAAAACAATATGGACTCTGAAATTTTATTTACTTACCTGTGTATAAGTTCTATTTCTCCGATTGGACATAGGTTCTCTGAGGGAAGACATTTTTGACACAGCCTGGCACAGAGATACTTAAGTACTTGTTGATTTATGTACAAATATTCCAAATCAGGCCCCCCAAAAGTCCCAAATGTGTTCTTTAGGGATTGGGGTATCTGGTTACTTCTCAGGATAGAAAATTAACAGAGAACATTATAGAAGCAGACTGAAAGCACAGCTCGTGTTTCAGATCTGAGGTTACAACTAGTACTCCTGAAGAAAACAAGAGCTTTATGTTTTACAAGCCCTAGCCTAAGAAAAACAAAATAGGATAAAGGACAAGACCTGGAAGGTACTTAGTGGTATCCATCAGGACCCTGTTCCAAGGATTACATGGCAGTCCATAATACTCAGGCTCATGTTGGGGATGCCCTAGAGGCAAAATCCTGCTTCATTTTGAAATCAAATACTAGGGATAAGGGATAGATGATTTTAGAGTAATATGCGAGATACTGCTTAACTCCAGTCTCTGAAATTATTCCTTTTAATGTAGAAGAGAGTATTTAAGGGAAAGGTAAACCCTCTAAAGGAACCTTTTACATCTGTCCCTGTTCAGATGTCAGAGACAAATACAAGACTGGAAAGGAACCAAAATACAATTGGGCCTAGTAGATACTCCATATTCCAGCATCTTCTGTTACCTGATCTTCAGCAGAAGATGGGACAAGGAAGTGATAATATTTTATTTTCAAATCTCCTTTAAAACCCTTTTTTTTTCATGTTTCCTAAATCATCTCCAACTATGGTAGACACACATTTAACTAAATAAAAAATTAGTGCTTTTTTTTTACTACTCATCCCCCTTCCTATCCTTATTTCTTGCCTAAATTATTTGACTTTAAAAAGTGCATTGGGATATAATTCACATGGAAAAATCATTTATGAGATATGAAAAATCTGCTTAACAAAAGAAATAAGTCTTTCTATTCATAGACAGGACAAGTCAAAATACAATGGCAAGATGGGAGAGGATATTGCTTTTTATAATAAAGAGAAATAGGATGAAAGATTATTAGATAGATTAATAAGTAACAGGACAACTGAAGTCACAAATACAGAAATCTAAGTGTTTTCATGAATAAATATTGAAGAATTTGCATTAATTTCAAACAGTAAGATACAGATTAAATCTAACCAATAAAAGCAACTGAAGGTGCTTCTAGAACAGGGATTCTTAACGTAGTCCTATGATTTGGTTGCTTTATTTTTTTTAACTCTCCCATCACTATATTTTAATATAATTAATTTCCTTTGTAATCCTATGTATTTTATTATATACATTTAACAGCCTTATTCTGAGAAGAGGACCATAGCCTTTACCAGCCACCCACCAGATTTTCATGACACAAAAAGAGTTAAGAATACCTGCTCCAGAACAAACTTTTAATAAAAATAGAGGTTCTGAAATAATCAGATTGCCTAGATTGAGAATAAATTTATTTGTTTCAATAAGCATTAATTGTGCTCTATGTTGTGTAGTCTACATAGAAAAACAAGAGTCTCTCTCTCTCTTTCAAAAAATCTACAACCTAATAAGGAAATTTGGGGGAGAGAAGCTTAATTGGAAACTCCTTCTTCCTATGCAATCATTCTATAATTTATGATACTATTGAGTTTCCTGGGAGCACTAAAAAGTTAAATTATTTGTTCAGGGTCACACAGGACTTAAAAATGCAAAGAGAGCTCTCTATCAATCATGATACACTGCCTCTCATAGGGGAGATGTGCAATATTTTACATTTGAAATATATATTTTTAAATATAATAATAGTAGTAGAGTTACTAGATGGTATCTGAAATTCTTAATTTTTTCACGTAGTATAGTCGCTATACTTCACACCACAAATGAAAGGCTGTACAGCACAATGAAGAGAGTACTGAAGTTGGAAGCTGGAAGACCTATATTCGAATCCTGCCTCAGACACTTACCAGCTGTGTGACCCTAGCCAAGTCATTTAACCCCTCTCAGCTTCAGTTTTCTTATCTGTAAAATGAGGAAATAATAGCAACTACTTCATAGAGTTCTGAAAAATCAAATATATGAAAACGTAAATAAATGTTTATCATCATTATTCATATCATTAATGTGTATACATTACGGTCTATAGATGGAAAACAGACCATTTACAGATGGAGGAAATCTACAAAAAAAGCTGATTCATCCTAGCCCCAAATGATGAAACCTGAAGAGTTATTCAAAACCATTAGTGCAATTAGTTCTGATACTTTAGTAAGCATAGTTTCTTTTTCTTTTTTTAACAGTACAATGAAAACGTTTTTCTTGAACTTGTTTATTATAAGCTGTCATCTGGAACAACTGTGATAAAGACTAATCTCCATAAGTTCAAATTTGACCTCAATAACATACTAGCTGTGTGACCCTGAGTAGGTCACTTAACCTGATTTGCCTCAGTTGTCTCATCTGTAAAATGAGCTAAAGAAGGAAATGGCAAACCACTCTAGAATCTTTGCCAAGAAAACCAACAAAGGGATTCATGAGGAGTTGGACACAACTGAAAAATGACTGAACAACAATACATTCAAAATCCTTATGTGGCCAAAAAAAAAATAGTCATATGATAAAATTAGCTACTTTGGTTTCTAAACAACTCAAATAATATTTAAAAATTAAGATTTTATACACATATGTATATATAATATATATGTATATAGAGGTATGTATATACATATATATGTGTGTGTCTATTCTTGATTATAAAAAATAATGTTTGTAAGACTTTTTTTAAAAAGTGAATAGAAAAGGCACAAATATATATGATTGTTCTCAAATAATAATTTTTATGTACTAGTTAAGACAAATACAACAATGTAATTTTTCTATAGATAACACACTATAAAGTATTATTCAAGTTAATTGGAGTATCTCCAACCATAGAGAATTTTATTTTGTTTTTCAAAACAATAATCTGCCCCCTGCATTTGTAATGCTCCTTTGGTTTGAAATTAATAATAAAGAAGATCCTTGAAGACCACTGCTAGGAAAATAACAATTTAATAAAAGACAAACCATAAAAATTCTAATCTAGGTGCAAAATGCTTCTCTGCAGAATTAATGTTGTAAATGTTTGCAATGAATTCTATACCATACCTACCTCCTGAGTTCCAATTCATGTGGGGCTGAACAGAGAGGCAGGGAGTCACAGACTGCACTGCTATCTGACATCCCGGGGTCTTAACAGAAGCCAGACACCCGTGCCCTTCTATCCACTGTCCCAGGCTCAAAGCAATTATTCCAAAGTCTCCTTTGCCCTCTCAAAGCTCCCCTCCCATATACATGTCCCCTTCTCTCCATTCATACAGCTCCCGTACTACTGCCAATTCTTGCCTTGACCATGGCACTAGCTGTCTTGTAACTGGTCACCTCCCCCAAGACTCTTCTTGCTCCCGTCCATCTGCAACTGATTTGCTGTGAGATGCTCCCAGAGCACAAATTATAGGATGCTTCCCAGGGACCCAGCTCCCCTCTGTCACTCTGAGATCCAACAGCAATGTCGCCATTTAAAGCTCCATTTCCACCTTTCCTGCTTTAGGTATGTGCTATCCCTTAGACAGATGCATTCTATCCCTGGCCAAACCCATGAGTCCTAGACTTTAAGTCCTCATATGCAAATACAGACCCTATTCTCAGACTGCATTTTCTTAGTCTCTTCTTCCTACTTCTGTCTCTTTCTTCCAGATCCCATGCCTTCAACAAAGGGTAGCAGTGATCAGAATGTGAACTTTGGGGGGATTTTGTGGAGGCCTTCATCAACCCCAGCATGTCTCCTAACAAAAGCAGTGATCATCAGCCCTGACAGGTCTGAAGGGTTTCATCACATCCCGGACAAATGTCCTAGGAAGACAGTAGTCTTCCCACATGGACACATGTTCTGGGAAGACTTCTCTACTGGGACTCAGTCAGACAAATCCCAGCTGCCACCACTCATTTCTTCTTTATTGAACACTTCATGACTGTGCTCCACCTAACACTTGTGGATCCCTAAGTCCTGTCCTGGAGTGCATGGAGCTGGCTCCTCCTCAGAGTCCATTGGCTCTCTACATGGCAAGAAGCTCCTTTTTGTTAATGAGCTCCAGTCTCTGATGGCCCTTCCTTCCTTTCCACTCAGCATCTTGTTCTGTCCTTCACAGCCTGGGCCAGGATTCCCTTCTGTTTCTACAGATCCACTGTCTTTGCTTTTACCTTGATGTCCTTCTTCAAAGTCCAAAGGACAAAGGGGTTCTTTCTGACAGGGAGAAGGATGCCCTTGACCTCTGTAGAGTTGGTTTCTCCCTTAAGGAGAATTCAGCCTGCTCTATGGCTGTTGATAGCCATGGTTTGGCAATGGCAAAAAAGACAAAGATCATGCATTTTACATGTAGGTCAATATGCAGCTTTCTTCTCTGTATCTGGGGTTCTTAAACATGTCTGTATCATGGGTCTTTTAGCCTAGGGAGCCTATGGATCCATCCTCAGAAAAAAATTTTAAATGCATGAGATAAAATTCACAGGATTACAAAGGATTACAAAAATTAATTGTAATAAAATATGATTATACCAAAAAAAAAATTCACAGATCCCAAGCAAAGAATTCTTGTCTCTATCTTCTTCCCTCATGATCCAGTTCAAGCACTTCTTTCTACTTTTTAAAATTACTGTATATTTAACAACTTGGTATTTATTCACTTTCTGTACATACTTATACATGTACAAATAAGATAATATTTGAAAGTGCTTAGCATGATGCCTGATATATAGCATGCCTTTAACAAAGGACATTTTTATATTTTTATATTTGTTTTATATTTTATTTATATTATAATTTTTATATTTGTTTCCCTAGTACTTTTTTCAGTGTTTCATACATAGCAGGTACTCAATAAGTGCTTATAGACTTAAATTTTTTTTTTGTTTGCCATCCATATTATCAATCTCCCTTGGGGTTCAACTATTATGGCTCCTCAAAGGTTTAATAAAATATATAGCTATTCTACAAATCTTAGAAATAAATTAACCACTCTAAAATTTTTTTAAATATGACAACTTATAGCATGTAATTTTCAGTTTGTGGCAACAGTTTGTCATGCGATTGTAACTATGAACAACTTTATTTTCTAAAAAGTAAAGGTTTTTCTAAGAATTACACATATTCTTTTTTTTTGTGAGAGATACTGACAACTCTTCTTATTTACTTGAAAGATTATTGGAATATTTACATTTATAAATCATTTATTTTATTCAGACAAGCATTTTAAATAGGAAAAACTCTCGAGGTATCTTTACAGGTAAATAACATAATGCAATCAATTTTGTTTTAGTCTATTCCTTAATATGAAGGAAAATATTTCCTATATATGAAATATTCTCATTCAAAAGTTTATTCTATGCATACGTTCCCATAGGATTTAGCTGCTTTGTTTTATTTTGTTTTGATTGCTTACATGTTTATGCTATTCAAGTTTTTCAAGCACCTCTTTTCATTTCCTTCAAGAACTATCCCAACCTGTAACTTCCTGCTTCCCCAACTGCTGGTACCATTTTCTCAGCAGTTACCTTCCATGTGATCTAGATTCATCCTGCAGATTTTGAATGACATAATATCATTTCATAATGTCTGTTAATTGACTAAAAGACACAATTAATGGTAAATTCCTTGGGTATAAGGACTATCTTAATTTTCATATTCTAGCACTTTATACATATTAGGCATCTAATAAATATTTGTTATGGCAGAATTTTAATATAATTCAAGTATAACAATGTTCAAATTACACGTTAATCTTGTTTCAAAAATTCTAAAAATAACAAAACTTTAAAAGTTGAAAAAATTCTTTCTAGATCAAATAATGAAATAGTCCTACTTCCTACAATAACCCTTTATAAAATATGCATGTAAAATGAAAAGATAGACTCATGGTTTTTTCCTACTTACCTCAGGTTGATTAGAAACATTCAAAATAAGGGCCCACAATTCTGCTCGGAGTGCTGTTGGGCTACCTTGTCTGACATACTGTTGAGCAGCAGCACTATCTTGTTCAGCTAAGACTGCCAAAAGAAAAAGAAAATACTATATTCAGATTTCATTAAAAATGCAAAAGTTGATAAATAATTTTGAAACATATTCTAAATTATCTGGTGATAAGTGGATTACTTAGTGCTATGCACTGGTTTGGTCGTCTTAAACTTCTTAAAACTGTGTTTATTCCTAAGGTCCTATTATCAATACATTGTAGCTTATGACTTTCTCATTTGGGGGGGTTTTCCAGTGTGATGGATAACACCCTCCTCACAGCACTCCTACTGTCAAGTTTTTAATTGTTCTGGAGTTCCTATCGTTTATTCTAAGTATTGGTTGTAATAATATTCTCTGCCTAAGGCCCACTCCACTTCTACAATAATTTAAGGAATAATTATTCAATGAGGAGAGTTTTTAGAGAGGCACAAAGTCAAATCTAATCACGTTCTTTCATCCTTCCTTAAATTAAGTTCCTTTACATTCATGAATTAGCACTCTCTCTTATTTTTTCCTCTCAAGTAATATTCAATTACCTGCCATTCTCCTTACCATTTAACTTTACCAAAAATGTAATCTTATTGCCTTGTTTACAATGCATTCAATTTCTTTTTTTTAATATTTCTGGTTACTTCCCCCCCCCTACTGCCAGACATAAGTGAATGGAAATTTCTAAAAGCTACACTAATGAGCAGAAAGGATTTAAAGAAGGAACTTTCTCATGACTCAGACTACTACTCAGAATATCTATTTTTTATTTCATGAATAAAATTTTATTAAAAATTAAATTCCTTTAATCTTTAAATGTTTTTCAAGTTAAGAGTTTTCCAGCTATTTAGAAAAAATAATAAAAGATGAAGATATGAGCATCTCATTTATTTTATCAAAGAGCACCAGTTTCATAGGACAACATGATGCAGTGAAAGGATCTCAACCTTTTTTGGTGTCATGAGGGACACTGATAAAGCCTATGGAGCTCTATCTCAGAATAAGTATTTTAATGTATTGAATGAAATATACAAAATCACAAAAGAAACGAGTTATACTGAGGTACAATTACCAAACTATTGAAAAAAATTAAGGTTAATGACTCCTAGTTAAAAAAAACAAACAGCTTAGCATAGTGGAAATAACTCTGAATTCCAAGCTACCGCTGATGCTTAATTATCCAAGTGACCAGAGGCATGTGACAAGCTCCCCAAGTCTCAGTTTCCTCATATGCAAAATGGGAATCTACCTCACAGGGTTACTTTGATCAAATTATGATAAAATTGGATGTTGTATCTGTTGTTGTTCTAAAACGTTTGTAAATACTAAACTGTTACGTGAAATTTAGCTATCATCATTATTTTATTGTACAGAATCAATAAAAGCTATCCTATTAATTAAAAAAAGAAAAAAGGTTGATATGACCAAAAAAAACCAAACAAACCCAAAAGCCTGTTGACCTCTAATTTTAAAAAGTAATGCTAACAAACATGTACAAGATCATCTTCTATTTTGTATTTATGGCAAAAGTTCTACAGAATGAAAATGAAATCCTATAAATTAGTTTTTTTAATTGCTACATTTGGATTTAGGAAATTAGTTTTTTTACTTGCTACATTTGGATTTAGGATATAGTATAAGATTGTAAAATATCTACACTTGGATTTAGGACTCAATGTAATATTATAAAGTACCTACATTGACATCTCAGATGGCCGTGCTTTAAAAGAAAAATCAACTACATTAAAATCAGGGAAAAGTTCATTAAACAAAGGGGAAAATATTTCAAAAGGCACTAATAGCTGAATCAGTTGTTGAGTCTTACATCTGAGAAACTTACATCTGCAACTATTATGGTTATATTTTCCCCAGATGCATGTGCATAATTTCTATTAACGCTAATGAAATGTGTGTGTGTGTCCAAAATAAAACAGGCTTCTTTGATTTTAAAATAAAATTCAAAGGTAGCACGGGTGAAATTATCATCCTAGAGATATGTGTCTGTGCTTTCTATTTCTTTTTTAGTGTTCTGGTTGGGGAGCTTTTCAGCTGTTATTTTTAACTAAAGCTTAAATAAAAGAATAGCTCTTTTTGTCTATACCCATTTTCATTATTGTTTTATTGGCTACAGTTGTATATGATTATTTCCTTAGGTTCTAAAGGGAACAGGTTGTTTGGTAATAGTGCTGAATAAAACATTTCTTTAGAGACTGCTATATTCTTAAGAATTTAGGAAAACTGGAAATATAACTTACCTTTTTGTCCAAGTCTCACATGTTCATTTTCAAAAAGCTCTGAGTTTGGAGAGAAAATAACATTATGAGATAAAAACTTCCCTAGAGCATTAAGATGCATAACTTCCACCACCCCTTTTAGATATTTACAAATGTGGATGTTATATATAGGGGGTCATGTTAAAACCTTGATCTCTAGGGACAAAGACCATTTTTTCTATACAGAAAGTTTCTTTTCCTAAGTTGTTTAAATTTATATAAAGTTGGGGTCTCATCTAAACAACTTCTAAAAATACATGAAAAAGAAAGAATAAGCCCACTTTCCTCTCCTTCTACTAAAATACTTATTAATCTTAATGAAAAGAGGAAGCGAAAAATATCATTTAAAGTAGAATTGTCTGCTGATTGTATATTTTCACCCAAATATACTTTTGATAATTCATTTGATGATTCATAACATCATAAAATTTATTATCAAGCACTGATGGCTGATAGTACTTTTTTCCACTGAAAACTTTAAGATGCTGGTAACATACAAACTCATCAGAATTCTAATATAACAAATATTATTATTATAGTGATTTGGCTATCCTGAGAATGTCCTTCAAAATCATAAAGAAGAAGAAAGACTGCTTCTGAAAACATTATTAGTCCTATTCTTCAATGTTGGTGCCATGACAAATGTGTCTAAGAACAAAACATATGAGTTAATATGACCCACAGAGAGAAAAAAATTCAAATTTAGTTTTTTTAAATTACCAGATATATATTCTGAATTTAACAGTACAGTTTTTCCTAATTAGGTTTGTATATGAACTTAAAATTATGAACAAAAGAAAATATGAATAAAAATAACAAAATAATTAATACATGGATTGATTTAAAAGAATTTGCAAGACAGTCCCCATTCAGCTACAATTTAAACTTATAAATGAAACTTGTTTAAAAACTTCAATCAGCAACATTTTTTAATTTTCAGAATTATATTTCAATTTAACTACAGTCATAAAGCATAAAACATTAACACTAGTAGCACTTATAAGTTAAAAAATAAGTTTGTGATCTCCTTCTTTATCCCAACTAATAACACCAAAGAACAATAGTAGCAAAAACAATATTAGTGAATGAGTGGCAATTTAACTCGTCTGCAACAGTCATTTCCTATGAATAAGAGATAACAAAAACAGCCATAACAACTAAGTGACATCAAAGTGATATTGAAAACTAAAATGTATTTTCAATGTTCATATGAAAATTATTTTTAAGTACTCTCAAAGGATGAAAGAAAAGGGGAAAATTAAAAACAAAGAGTATGTAAAATAAAATCCCACCAACTGCATGGCAATGAAAATCTGGCCAAGAAAAAAGATACTATATATGTTCTTAGGATAAAATAAAGTTTAAATTAAAATGAAACATTGAATACATAGGAATTTGAATATATTTGTCTACTCCTTATGGTACCTTTATAGGATAGTTGATATTTATAGTGGGGCTATGAAATTATATCTATCTAGGTAAAGAGAATATCTGCATAATTAAGATTTGTATAAATATTTTTAACCTTACTTTACTTTAAGCAGATATCACTGTTTTATCTAACTTAACGATATTAATGACAGTACAAATAGATAGTGATGATGAGGAGGGAAGAATTGGAAGGCAAATGATATAGATTTTGCCCCCAAAAATTAAGTTTGCAAGGCTAATGACTTTTAAAACTACAGTCTCTATCACTAATAACTTTTGAAAGATGATTTATAAAATCATAATTCTTAAAAATATAATGATCAGAAAAGGCATTTTGATTTTTAAAGCAAATGTTAAGGGATAAATTTGAAATAAACTTGTCTTTTAAAAGAAGGCCATTAGTCATGATTATTATATTGCATTTAGCAGATAAATACTAACCAGGAGGCACTTGTGTAGCATCATCAATACCCAGCTGTCCTGTATTTAAGCTCAATTCAATAAAGTAATCTTTCTGGAAAATAAAAATAAAAAGTGAATAAAGACAAATCACAAGCCCTCTTGCTGAGAATATTACTTAACACTAATTTTTAAAATAAAGAACTAGGATAACACAAAGGCAATATGATATACTACTGTCCTACAATAGCAGTCTCTTTTGTGCAAATAATTAAAGGATGAAAGAAATTCACACAGGTTCCTCTGAATAGTCTTCCCTCCCCATTTATATGATTTTTCTCTTACTCATTCTATTTAAAACAACAACTTTTCATTTTATGCCTTGTCTCTAACAAGTATTTTTCCCAGTTAACTTTTCTGATAGTGATTTTTAATGTCTACCATGAACACAATAAAGTGGAAGCCAGAGGGAAAATAAATAACAATCCCTAAATAATCCTTTCCCCTGATTTTCCTTTTCTTAATAAATCCTATTTTTATAGTTCTATGGTTTAAAAATTTCCATTCTAGCCACGATCTTTTGAAATAGAGAGCACAAGTATTATTATTCTCAGTTTGCAGGTTAAAAAATGGAAGCTCCAAGCAGGGCTCCAAGCCCTGTTCCATGGTCAAATACCTAGCAGGTAGTGGAGGCAGGTCTTGAACTCTGGTCTTCTAACTCATTTCATTTCTACACTTCTTGATTTAATTACTAGAGGTGATTATTGTAAAGAATTTTTATATTCTCTTCTCAATTGTTGTGGAAATGTTTATCCAAGGAGTGCATTACAACTTTCTACATCATGGTTTGGGTTATTCCTCTTTAATCAGGCAGGCTCAAATTATAATTTTAAAATGAGAAGTAATTAATTAGACACTGTTAATATCTAAAACTACATAAATTATTTTTCAAGATAAAATTAAATCAAATGTATCAGGAAAATTAGGAAAATGAAGACAAAGAACATTTACTCCCTAGACATTTTCTTATAATTTTATAATTATGAAAAAAGAAGTAATCACAATTGTCAAGAATAATTATTCTTTTAAATCCTTAAACTATAATCAGATTCCAAACAATTTTATTGTATTCCAGTTTTACTAATTATTTTTACCTGCTATTTAAAAAATAACTTTTCATAGCTACAAATCTTAGAACACTAAGATTTCAGAAAATTCAAAGATGCATGGTGGACATAAGAAGGCTGGAATATATGAATAGACCATTAGCAATGATGGCTTCCATAATAAAAGCAACAAAATATGGCAGCAAGGACATGCACAGTAAGAACAGGGCAAAGCTGATCCTGTAGCACAAGTGAAGAAAGACAGACAGAGTGCTGGGACAGAATCCTTTCTGGGTTTGAATCCCATGTCAAACATTCTCTAATTGGGCCACTGTGAGAGAGGACCCCAGGCTCCTGCATGTCTGACACTCAGTAGCTTCATCTATGAAATGAGATAATAATGGGAGCTAATTTTCATTTTCAAAGCTGTAGATTCATTTGTAGGCAGAAGTGCTAGATGAAGAAATTCCCTCTTCCAGGGATGGTCAGCACCTTTTCTTCACCCTAGAGTCTTAAAGATGCTTGTCACACAGTAATGTTAAACTCAATACAAAAATGACAAAACAACAACAAAAACTCAGATCTCTGACTGCAGCACTGCTCTTCCCATAGCACTTAGAAAACCACAACTTCGCATTATCTATGTTGCACTATATTTTTAAAAATTCTGCTAAACACTTCCTAATTACATCTTAATCTGGTTCCATCTCCACTGTTAGGATACAGTCCCTGCCACGGGATATCTCTAGTCTGGAACACTAGGGGGCTAAGCGCCCAGGCTATGTGGAAGACATCAAGCTAAATTAAAAAAAAAAAAAAAAAAAAAAAAGCCAAAGAGCAGTTCTTGCCTTCAGAGGCTTATAACTAATGGGATACAACATGGAAACAACTATGTTCAAATAAAGTATATACAGGAAAAATCAGCAATGTCAGAATGAAAGCAAATGAGACTCAGGTATTTCTCACCTTTTTATGGGATAAAGTTGATTGAGTTTGTATCAACAAACACTTATTAAGTGCCTACTATGCACCAAGTATGAGAAGACAGATGAGAAAAAGATAATCGCCTAAGGAGCTTACAGTTCTAATGAAGGAAGATAAGAAAGCAAGTGAAAAGTGATAGAGGGCTGGGAAGAAATAGCTGGCTCAAAGGTGTGATGTCCCCGGGAGCCAAACCCACCCAGAGCCACCAATGGAAAGTGAAGAGTTACCTAGAAAGTTTTGAGCCCTGTATAAAGTAAGGCTAAAGGAGGAGTTTGTGGCTCAACTCTCCAGCTCTCCACTCAGGGAAGAAGTGATTGAAGGTGCTGAGTAATACACATAGTAATAAGACTTTCAAGAGAACCATTAATTCTGAAGTTAGGGGGTCAAAGCTAAGCAGAGCAGGCTAATGGGAAATGAAGAGTTACCCAGAAAGTTCTGAGCCTTCTCTAAAGAAAGGCTTTGGAAGGAGATTATTGTTCTGCCCCTCGATCCTTCTAAAGAAAATAATTTGATTCCATTCATGCATCTTAGCACTTTCATAGATTCCTTATTTATTTTATTGTATTGGTGGTTTGTATTAAATAAAGAACAGTTTTCCATGCAAGCATCAGATGTTTCAGAGTTCTAATAACATTTGGGTCTATTTATTATGCATTTACAATTTATGAATAAGCCAAGAGTGCAGAACTCTATAAAAAGTTTTGGAATGATCAATAAAAATAGCAAAAATGGTATGACGTTTATGGGTGACTGACTCAGCAAACAATATATCGATAGTGAATTATTCTTTATATCCTGCAACTTTTTGGTATACTCTTTTTATTCCTTAGTTAATATACTATTTTCTTTCAAATGTTTATATATTTTAGGATGATTCTTGATATAAACGCTCCACTCATTTCACTAATTTTCTTGAAGTTTGAAATATATTATGGACACAAATCTTTAGCTTAAAAATTTGCACACTTTTAAAAATTATTTTTAAATGGCTTTACTTACCAATTCAGAGATATATTTCACTTTCAGAGGAACCTGGATTAAACCCAAATGAGTTCTTAAATTAAGATGATCACCATTTTCATAATTTGGGTTGCGAAGATTAATTAATACCTTTAAAAAACAAATAAATTAGTCATTATGTATATGAATTATTAGACTTTAAATACAACTAAACTTACAGCATAGAATTACTAAGTGACTAGGCCATTAGAATAAGCAAAAATTCTAATCATCAAAATTTTAAGATGTAATTAACCACATATTAAAACACACTTAAAAATTTTTACTTTTTGCCCCAAAACATAGGAGCTTAGTAATAAATAGGAATGTCTTAACTGTGGGGAAAATGAATTATGAGAACAGATTACCAAGGAAAGGGATTGTAGAATCTCTCCATCTTCAGAATTTTAAGACTGACCACCAGTTACTTAGAAAGGTAACAGTGAATACATTAAGTTTGTAAGGATGGAGGTGGCTCAGATGAGCTTTGAGATTCCTTTCAGAATTCACTAACACTGACAGGCAGAAATATATGTCTGAGGATGATAAGTTAAACATTTTTTAAAAACCATTTTATCTAGTTAATCTTATAGATTTGTTTTAGTATACCATGTTTAAAATCATACCTACATTTCCAAAACTGAAAAAAAGATTTACTTTGATAACTTATAAGTATGATGCATCACTATCAATAAAGTTTCATTAAATTGTTATTTCAACACTGATACAAGTAATTTCACTAATTTTAATAATATAAAAAATTAACATATAGGGTGTTAGGAACCTAATTCTTAAATATATGATACTAAAAGCATTTTTTAAGAACATATATCATAAATATGTGTGTATATATGTATACATTCTGCAGTGTATATATCCTTGCAGTGTAATAGTATATAATTGGCACTCAACAAATACTGAACAGAATCAAACTAATGGAAAAACAAAGCTATAAATATATAAAAATCAAGAAAAAAATGCTGAGTTTACTTCATTTCTTAACTTAGAGATAGTAGGATGTTGTGAAAATTATCCAAAGAATGATGGTTAATTGTCTATGATGCTCAGTATTGGGAATATAAAGACAAAATTAAATAGTCACTGCCATCATGGGGCTCACATACTATTGGAAAAAGCAACACACAGATAAGTAAACACATTTAAAATCAAATGGATACAATGAAAAGTGGAAGGGCTCAATGAAGAAGAGGCACGATAAAAGGCAGAAGCCAGGAAGGAACTGATTCCAGGCTTAGGGAATAGCCTATACAAGGACACAGAGAGAGGAGATGAAATGTCATCTATGAGACACAGCAGGAAGTCCATTTAGTGCATATAACAATGGAAACCCTCAAAGATGGGTAAAAGCCAGAACTGTCAAGGACTTTAACTGACAAAGAGAGGAATATGAATTTGTTCCAAGAGGCAGTTGGAAGCCAGAGAATCACTGAACAGGGAGCAATAGGGTAAGCTGTTCTTTAGTCAGTCAGTCAATAAAAAAGTATAAAATGTCTACTCTGCATCAGGTACTGTGTTGAGTGCTAGGGATACAAAGAAAGGCCAAAGCCTGTCCTCAGAGGGTTCATAGCCTCATGGAGGGAACTGCACAAAGATGGCCACATTCAGAGAAGATTGATGCAAGGACCAACTGGAGATAACCAACAGAGGGAAGGGCCAAGAGATAAGGAGGCCTGGGCAAGCTTTGTAGAAGGTGGGAGCAAGGAAGGCTGGAGGGAGACAGGAAGGAACAAGGACAAGAGGTGTTATCTAGGTCAAATCCACCGGACCTGGCAGCAGACTGGAGAGAGGAGTAATCCCAGAGGGCTTGTAGTGTTCTGGTTGGTACAGAGTTCTGGCCCATAACAAGGGCTGAGAAGGGTGAGGTGAGGGGTGTTCAGAGGAGGAGAAGTTTGGGGAAAAGACAGTCTGGGACACGCTATGGGATATACAGCACAAGATGGTCAAGAAGCAGTTAGGGGGATCAGGAAAGGATTCATTAACAAAGTTTTGTTCAACAAGTACCTTGAAGAGAGGATTCCAAGAAGTAAAGGGGACTCCGTGTCAAACATGGGGGCCGGCTCAGCAGCAGACAGAAGGTGCAACGTGAGGAACAATGAGACAGTTTGTCCAAATCACAGAATACAAATTGGGGTGCTAGGTTGGAGCTAGGTGATACAGGGTTTCAAAGGTAAGTAAGGGCTTTAAAATTCTGTCCGACAGATTACTCAGAAGTCACTGACATTGACTGGATAGGAGAAATCACATACGAGGTCCCCATCTGAGAATTTTGGCAGCTGAATGGAACATAGAGTAGGGAGAGACTTGAGACACGGAGAACAAACAGAAGCTACTTCAATGGTTTAGGTGAAGGCTGATAAGGGCTTGCACTATGGGAGGGCTGGGGATTGTATGAGAAAAGAGAAGGGGCTAGTACACAAGATGTGCTGGAGGCATATAATGAAGTAACAGAAATATGCATAGATCTTCTAGAGCATCTTGGCAAAAAGTAGAATTGGTGATGCTATAGTTGTCTTAAAAGTAACTTTATTCTTCAATAGATAAAAGACCTGATGAGAATTACTGTTTTGAACTTTACTCTGACCAAGAGAGAAGAATTGATGCTTGAAACAGAACTTATCAAAGTGACACTGCTGTTTGTGAATATGTACCAGAGTGAGTCTTGGAAAGATGGAGAAATGAGATTTCTCAAAGACTTCAGCCTCTCAGCCTCTCCACTTTCATAGGAAGAAAAGTTTCTCAAAAAAAAATCTTTTTAAAAAATACGATTTGCAGACAGAAAAATTGAATGCACCACAAAATATTTTACTCAACAAAATTAAGAATACAAAGAGTAAATAAAATGCTGTCCACAGATATGTTCAAGACTTTTTGAAACAAAAGATTCTAGGAACTCCAAGCAAGACTAAGCAGGCAGGGAAATCTTACATACAAAACAATTAAATTCCATATAACAGTTATACAGCATCTGAAAAACTACAGTGAGGTTGACCTGATACTGTCTCAAAGAATTTGAAATTGGGGGGAATAAAAGTGTTTGAAAGAAATATGATCTCCAATGATTTGGGGAAGGGAAGAATTTTTTATATATATATAAATATATATATATATATATATGAAAATTTTAGATATATATACATATATATATACACACACATAATTTAGGCATACATATATATATATATATATATATATACACAAACACATATAATTTAGGTATATATATATATATATATATATATATATATACATATACACACATAATTTAGGTATATATATATACATATACACACATAATTTAGGTATATATATACATATATATATATATAATTTAGGTGAACATATATATACACACACATGCATATAATTTAGGTATATATATGCACTTAATATATAGTCAATCTGACTGCCTAAATCACTTGCTACTTTACCCTGGCAGTGGTGAGATTTTACCAGAAAATATAAACCATTATTAGTTTAAAAAAAACAGCATCATTATTTCCTCAATAAATTTATATTTTTCCCCTTTCCAATTTTCAATATTTTTTCCTTTTCACCAATGTTAATATATATATGGAGATTTTCCACCTATATTAGCATATCTCTAATCCACATTATTTTATTTTTTAAAATCCATTTAGCAGTGTTTACCTCAAGAAAATCTTTAGGAGCATAAACAGGTCTGAAAAGGCTTAAATCTAGAATGAGAAAGATTGAAAGAAAACTTTACTTAAAACCTTATTATTAAGCATTTAAATAATAAACTACATGAATTTGATTAATATTTATATAATGTTATTATGGAAACAGATGTTATAACCAAAAAATTACTTCTTTCCATTATAAATTTGTAAGCACCCATTTAACTATATCTTAATTGACAGAATATCAAACTAGGCAAATATAAAAAATATGACTTTAAATAAGGGTAATATGTGTTCTGTTTTATTAATTATTAATGCTTCTTAAAACAGTCACAAAACTATACACATAAACTTGTTTTAAACAACAATAACAATTGCTCACAATTAAAAGGCCTTTTAGTGTTCATATTCATAAAGAGATTTCCTCATAATAACCTTGTGAGGTAGGTAGTGTATTACCTCATTTAAAACACACAAAAAAAAAGATGTAAAAAGAGATTGTGTGACTTGCCCATGGTTACACAGTGAATAAGTGGCAGAGTACAGACATAAACTAGGATTTATAGTGACTTAAAATTTATTGCTCTTTCCACTGTTCCATAATATTCTTTTTTAAAAAAAGGCTTAGAAAATTCCAATTCATATTGTATTATTTAATATCTTTAAAATATTAATTGAAATATGGAAAATATTCAGTTTAAATACATACATTTATATATGGTTCTAGAAGCAAGCAGAGTGAAAAACAAGAATATTAAAAGACTAATTTTAAGGTTAAATAATGCAAATTCTCTTCAATATTGATTAGGAAAAGAGGTTAATCTAGTTGGAATTATTTAAAGATGGAATAAAAAGTTAAATAATATAATAGCTATCGATATAATTTAATTATATAAGCTTACTGGGGTAAAAAATAAGCTACTAAATTCCCCCAACAATTGTCACATAGGCTGTTTTAGATTTACAAATGTGGACTAGATAATTTTGTATTACTCCTTACACTAGGGGAAAAAATGTAATTTGACATACCTGGTTCATCTGTTCCCATTTCATTCCACTTATTGAGAAGTTCCTTTTGCTCTACAACTGGTCTCTACAAAAAAAAAGTTATTTTTCAATTTTTAAAAATTTTATGAACTTTAGCTATGTCTTTGAAAACAAATATTTTCTAAAATCGTATCCTGTTCTGTACACAGTAACAGCAATACTGTGTGACAATCAACTATGACAGACATGACTCTTCTCAGCAATACAATGACCCAAGACAATCCCAAAAGACTCATGATGGAAAATGCTCTCCACCTCCAGAAAAATAAGTGATAGAAACTAAATGGAGACTGACACTATTTTCACTTTTTTTCCCCTTTTATTCTGTTTCTTCTTTCAAAACATAATTAATATGGAAATAGGTTTTACATGATTGAATGTTTTATCACCTAGCTCAAACTGCTTACCCATGTCAAGGAGGGTGGAGAGCAGGAAGGAAGGAAGAAAATTTGGAATTCAAAAATTTACAGGAAATAAATATTAAAAGTTGTCTTTACATGTAACTGGAAAAAATAAAACAGTATTTTAAAAAATAAAAAATATTATCCTAACATGAGAAAAAATTTTATTATAGATGGTGACTTAGCTAATAAGCTTAAGAGGCTTGTTACTTCCTTACACACTCTTATCTCTGCTCAACAAGATTCTACTAAGCCAAAGTTCATTAAATGGACTGGCAAGTTACTGTCATATAAAAACCAGCTCCTTGCCAGAAAATCAATTTCTGCAAGTTATGTTGTTTATGTTGATTAGCTATTTTCAGATTCCTCACACTCCTTAAAAGGCTTATAATTCCCATTGGAGCTCTACCTACTAGAGAGGGAATATTTCCAATACTATCACTATATTAAGACATCCTCATGATGCTTAATTTTTTCACACTTGAGCAACAGACAAGTAAGCACCAAGGGATACCAGGCTCAAGACTTGAAAATGAGAAGGAGAAAAATAAGTACACAAGATACAACATCTTTACAGAAACTGCCTTATGTTCAAACAAATGGATTTTCTCCAATAATGGAGAACAACTTATAAGTTGTTACTTTAGATGATTAAGGAATTGAATAAGCAATGAGATTGTATAAACTACTAGAAATAGTTACCATGGAATTTCCAAGATAAATTCTGAATTGTAGCTCTGATTGCATTATTTCTAAGTAAATCATAATTCTAAGAAGAAAGGAAAAAATGAAGAAAGAAAAGAAAGAAGGGGGAAAGGGTGGAAGAAAAGAAAGGGAGGGAAGGGAGGGAGGGAGGGAGGGAAAGAAGGAGGAAAGAGGGAGGGAGAAAGGAAGTAAGGAAAAGAGGGAGGGAGGAAAAGAGAGAGGGAGGAAAACCAAACTAACAGAAAGATCTGCCAGATCAATATGGAAAGGTTCAAGAAAATGATTAGCTGATTTACACAGGATTTATGTTAAAGGCAAAAAAACCACTGGTGTTGATTGAAGCCTTTGAGTCTCTATAACTAGAAGTCCCCAACTAAATCTATGGCTGATAATGTTCTGATTAAATTTTTTAATGTAATGGTTATTTAACTAGTCTTAATTTCTGATTAAAGGAATCAAAAATGAAAATGAAATTGCTAAAAACTACATATATATGTTTGTAATAATTATATTATTTACACTAGTATTGTAGTTGATAAGCTTCAAGAGTCTGTGATTTGATTAACAAATCCCTGAAAAAAAAAAAAGATGAATGAAATCTATGTTTGCATTTAAGAAACTATTCTTGGAAACAAAGGTATGTCATAGTACCCACAAAGGATTGAATTGACATTCATTATGGAAAATGCACCCATACAACTTTCTCAAAAGACACTATCATCCTATGTAAACAGTACAGAGAAACATGAATTACTTCTGGCTAAACTGTAACTATTCTCATGGCACCTTCCATGAGTATTAACTTCACTTTAAAATACATAAGCAATAAAAATGTTAACAGTACCTTCCGTGCCAATGGGATACTTAATTCAGTACACATACTATTTAGACTCTTCAAAATTCTTTTCTCCCAACTTCCCTGAAACATACATAAAACCAGTAAGTTTTTCCTTTAATTCATGTTTAAAATTGGTTAACATAAAAGTATTACATAAAGTACATATAGAACAAAAATGTTTTTAATCATGGTTAGTAATCTTAATTTTTGTTAAGATGTATTGGTGGTTGAAAGAACATTAAATTAATTTTAAGCATTTTTGAAATGATTATAAAAACTGAGATTATAGAATCATTAGTAATATACTGTTATTTCAATATCAATAGCAAATTATGTGATTTTATTATTCACATGCATGTTATGTCATTCTATGAAATTATATAAGCTGCCACAGCAAAATATATTTGTTATACCATTAAAATATGCCTAAGTATTAACATCAGATTATGGTACCCAATCCACAGAGACAGAATAAAATCAGAGTAAAATTTTGATTGAAAGCCTGAATTAATTATGATGGGAGAACTGTACTACCATTCAAAACAATAGGGAAATTGGTAAGAGGAGAGTTTAGTGGGAAAAGGGAATGAATTGAAATCTGGATATACTGAGTTTAAGATGTTTATGGAACATCCCATTCAAGATGTCCAATTAGCATTTAGGGACATAGACTGGAAGCCAGAATGAGGTGAGAGCTAGATAAGCAGACCTGAGATTTGTCTGCACAGAGATAAAAAGTGCAACAATAGGAGCTAACAAGGTCTTGTTCCCCCGACAAGAGTGTACGGGGAGAAGAGAAGAGTAAACAGGACAGAACCCTGAGGAGGTCATCCATATGGAGATAACATGGAGAAAGATCATAAAGATTATCTGGACGGGAAAAAATAAAACAAGAGTTTTCCTGAAGTTTGTTATTGTCTGCAGTGCCAACTTTTCATACAACCAGGAAATTGATGAATGCTTGGTGAAAGAATGAAACAAGAAATGAGGGTAGAGATTAAAAAACATATCCATAAATTTTTAGATACATATTTATAATTAGAAAAGCAAAGAACCCTGGGAAAAACAATCCCTTATAAAAAACCTGCTTCCTTTCTCACTAATGTAAATCTATTATGACTTGATTTTTTCTCCTTTTCTGCCTCAAGGCAGTTCTTTCTGCTACTTGGTCCATATTAAAAATTCCTTGTTTAATAGTCTACTTTTCCTAGAAATTCTACAGCTACTGTGACTTTTGTATGGCTATTATTTTTTCCACTTGCTCACTTTTCATTCTCTCAGGCTGCTATGTGAGACAACTTCCATAGGAGGAGAGAAAGGTTCTTCTTTGATTACTGCTGCCCTCCTAACCTCAAAATCTAATGAATGATATCATTCTCAATAGTCCTTATCTGTGGAGTGGAAAGAGATAAAACCTCTAAAAACTTTAAAGGGATATTGGGAAATTTTAATAATGTTAGATAGTAAGAGTTTAACACAAATGCTCATTTATTACTTGTTACATACATGTCAAAAAAAAAAGTAATACATAAATTATTTATTAGACACTGAGAAAAGTAAGCTTTTTAAGTTCAGAACAGTAAACATTAGTACAAAATATAAAGACTTGCAAAATAAATAAAAGCTTTGATGATTAAAAGGAAAATGGACAGTGACTTCCTTTTTAATATTCTAAAATTTTAATATAGGAAGACATTTACCTTTTATTGTAAACTACTTCCTGAATGAAATTACTATCAACTTACATTTCACTTTCCATTACAAGTAATATCTACAGTACTGACTCAAAGGATTTCAAGCAGCTTCATATGTATTATCTATACCATGAATATCAAAAAGTTTATTATTAAAAAATGCCAGTGAATCAATAAGATGTTTTAAATTGTTTTGGCAGCATCGCACCAATTTTTAATATGCTTAAGACAAATGAATAAGAATTTTTAAAATTTCAACAATCTGTCCCTATTAAACTGAACATGTAAAAAGGCCCTTTGGATATTTAGATATGTTACAAATGCTTCTTTCTCAAAACAACCATATTAAATAGACAAAAAAGACGGTTTTAAGGCAGGATTATAGTATCTATTGACTAAATAAAACTCTTGATATTCTAAAAAATAATAAGTTCAACCTAAAATCTTGATCAACAAAAAACCCAGAAAGTCATTATTTTCCTACAAAATAACTATATAAAGCTGGGTACTTTTCTCTTTGTATATATTTACAGTAAATACTAAAAAATGATAATGCTAACTGGAAATTCTACCATATCGCAAACTCCTTTTTCTGTTATAAAACAGCACTGCCATTCTTCATTTGTAGAATAAAATGGGTGAAGAAGATAAATTGTTAGGGGCCTTTTAACTATAACATTTAATGATTTTGTAGTCATAAATAATTTTGAAATCTTTATGTCAAGGAAACAATTGGTAATTAATTCTCTCTTTTACTATAATTGAAGCAAGTTGATTTGACCTTTTCTAAGAATCTGTTAAAATATAAATGTTAATGAAGCCAAATAAAAAATAAAATAATGCTGAGACTTCAAGGAATTGTAAGCTTTACGATGTGGGCATTTTCCTGTGAATAATTTTATATACATATATATATATATATATTCACATATATATATATATATTCACATATATATATAGCGCTTTAAGATATGCAAAGTACTTTCTTTACAAATAATATTTAGTTTTATCCTCATCATACTCTGGAGGAGGTTAAGTGCTATTATTATTCCCATTTTACATATGAAAAAACTGAGATAGATAAAGGTTAAAATAACATGCTCAGAATCACCTGGTTCATGTGTGAGGCAACATTTGAACTCAGGTCTTCCCAACCCGAAGTCTAGTACATTGTGCAATGTACCATTTAGTTGCCATGTGTACCCACCCTATCTGACTCTCATCTATGCCCTCCCACAAATTCCTCAAATACAGCCCTCCCACATACTTGGGACCTTCCTTTAATATTCAGTCAATTAATTGGTCCATTAGCTTTCATTAAGCATCTACTATCTGCCTGGCATTGTGCTGGCTGCTAGAGATACAAAAACAAAGCTTATTCCTGACATCAGGGCCCTTAATTTCTACTAGAGAAAACAATATTAACCCAGAGAAATAACTTTGGAGAGGGGATCATTGAAGGGAAGGGGATGATGAGAATCATAAAAAGTCTCAAGCAGGAGTTAGCCATTGAGTTGAACTTGGAAAGTACCTCAAGGTTCTAAAGGGCAGAAGTGAAAAGGCAGCAGATTCCAGGCCCAGAAGCAGGAGATGGGATGCTCTGGGGACAGGGATTAGAGGGGGGGAAAATCAGGAAATATGAAGGACAGGAATCTATAGTAACTCTAGAAAGGTGGGCTATGGCGAGGTTCCAATGCTTCAAATACTCTGTCTTGGTCATTCTTCATCCACCTTGCTCTTTCTGTTTCTCTCCATTTTTATCTGTGTCTGTCTGTCTGTCTCTCTCCATTTTTGTCATATTTATTATTTCAGGACAATATGGGAGGTGATTTTTTTTCTTCTTTTTTTCTCCAGTGGTTGCTATAATTATTGACTCTGATGTTTTGATTAGAATTGCTAAACAGATTCAAAAAAATTTTTGCTATATTTCTCATACCTCAATAGTTGCTCATAGCTGCTTTTACCAAGGTTTCATATAATGAATAAATATATACTTATAAGATCAGTAAAGGTTTTTAGTTAGTAGTGAGAAAATATATATATCTCTATACACATATTTATATTTATACAAATGAATAATAGCCAACCTGTGCTTTTCTCATGTATACCAAAGGTTCTTTTAGATGTTCAGGGGGTGCTGCAGGATGCCTAGGTAAAGGAAACCTGGAAAAATACATAAAAGGAGATTAAAGGTTTACATTACTTGTAACAATTTGTGGTTCTGCGAGTATGTTTTAGTTAAAGTATTCTTATTTTCACAGTATGCATTATCAATGAAATAGGATGGTTACCCATAGTCCTAAGGCCAACCTGAAAAGATTTATTTTTTCTTATCTCAATAATAGTAACTGTAATTTACAAAACATATTTTAAAAATTCTAAAAGCTGTTTGCTTTGTATAAAATGTATAATTTATAAATTTACCTAATTTGAAGTATAGAATGCAAATCATTCACTTTTAACTATTTTGAAATTAAATCACTTCTTTTTCAGATTCAAAATCTTGTGAAAATTTATAAATGTTTTAAGTAATAATGTAATTATTTCAAACCATTTTGAAATCAGAAAACTTTAACCAAATGCAGATGTGGAAGGGTCACATCTTGTACTTTACTAAAAATGCAGATTAGATTAAATTAATCATAAGGTCAGAGGCTGTGAGGATTCTTGTTTTCTCCCGGAAAAGTCTAAAGGAGATGATTGAACCCAAGAAAATATAGAAAAAAGCAACAAAGTATTATATAGCTATTTGGAACTCAACATCAAATTTGCCCTTCAAAAACAAGAGGCATATAATATAGCATGATAAATGTGGAAATATGTATAGAATAATTGCACATGTTTAACATATATTGGATTACTTGATGTCTGGGGTGGGGGAAGGAAGAAAAATTTGGAACACAAGGTTTTGCAAAGTGAATATTGCAAACTATCTTTGCATGTATTTTGAAAATAAAAAAGCCAATATCAAAAACAAGAGGTATAAACTAATAATGACAGTTTTGTTCAAGGAGGAGATCTGGTTGTATTTTAAATGCTTTAGTAGTTTGCTTCTACCTTCCCCCCTAAGTTTTACATTTCCCGCTTTCCTTGAACAACATGTCAAAGTAAAGAAGAGAATGTCCAGCGGTCCCAGTCATGAATGTTTATAGTGTTGTTACTGTTGCTGTTCAGTCATGTCCAACTCTTCACGATTCATGGACCACACTTTCCATAGAATTTTTTTTTTTGGCAAATACTGGAATGGCTTGAAATTTCCTTCTCACGTGGATTAAGGCAAACAGTATTAAGAGACTTGGATAAGTGTCTGAGGCCTGATCTGAATTCAGGTTTTCCTGACTCCAGGCCTTGTGCTCTATCTAGCAAAAGACATTATCATACTGGTACTGGTAGAGAAGGAAGGCCATATGGTCACCACTATTTGGTATTATAATAAAAATATGCATTATATGTTACTAAATGCATGAGAGAAAGTATTTTGTTGATGATGAGAGTTAAATCTTTTTATGAGTCATTCTATTTCTTACTTTAATGTCTTAATAGATCTGTAATCTTACTGGATAAGAGTAGGTACACTCATCAAAGGTGAAGCACTCAACTCCATGCCATCTTACCCTGTTAAACCTTGATCTCACCATTCCCTAAAATTCTCTAGAGGAACTACTAAATATTATCCAGAAAAAAAGCTAAGAACCAGAAATTGAGCCTATAACAATAAAAGTCAAAAAGATTTACACTAAATTAATGAATTTCCACAGTAAGGTAGGGATGATAATGTTTCAACACTAATATCTTAAATAAAATATTAATTGTACCAAGAAGCTATACACAGCACCTCTTCTTCTAAGACTTCCAAGTATTTTCACATATGTTATTTCATTTATCTTCACATCATCTTTATGTGATAGTTAAGGACAGAAAATGAGAAAAATGTCATGCATTCAGTATGACAGAGAAATCTAAAAATAGGTGGAAAAACTCACACAGTCAGTTCACTATAAACAGCATTCTGAAGTTTCTTCTCCCAACCTGTAAAAATAAAACTTTTTCAATATATAGGTTTCAATGAAAAATTATATGTCATTATTAACTATATGATGTGAAACTATGTTATATTGGTTTTCATTCCCTAAAATTCTCCTACATATCCACCGAGTCCCATTGGCTAAGAATGGGTACCTGAGTCAATTCTCCTGGATAAAATAACATCATTTTCTTAGGCTAGAAGTACCATTTAACCCTCTTTCCTTTGGTCAAGATACACAATATTTCTGGGTGCTATGTACAGTGATAAAAAATAATAATTTTTATTATGTATTTCTATATAATTTATATATTATTACATATTTATTTTATGTATAATAGTAAAAAGACTAGTAATAAAGGGATCTAATGCTTGGGTATGCCACAATCTTTCTGGGGCTTAGATATAAAAGTACTTTGGACAAGGTGAGTTTTGAAGGTCTTTCCCTTTATCTCTCCCCTTCAGGTATGTGCATGTATGAGCATGTATGCATATGCACACACACACACACACACATATTTTAATTTGCTATTTTATCTCTTCTTTTTCAGTTGGAAAAATCAGATGAGGGTTATGAAGAAAGGAGGAATACAAAGGAAAAAATAAATGGAAAATCATAAGCTAAAAGTAAACAAATCATGTGTTAGACTTATTATATATAATAACTTATTATGCTTAATATATTTTTCATCTGGAATAAAGTCATTTATATTCATTAATCAGCCATTTACCCAGCACTTACTGAGTCTTCAGAAATTCTCTCTACACTAGAAATGCATTCACTCTTTGAATTTGCTACTCATTTTTTTCCCACAAAGAGACTGGATTGGGTGGGTGTGGGTGAAGAGGTAAAGTCTTTGAGTACTACAAAAAATTAAAAAGAGTTAAATTTACAAACCTGTTATTCTAAAGAACTCCTTAATATCTTCTTTGAGTGATTCAAGTTTAATCTCAGGTTTCTGAAGACTAACCTGTTATAGTAAAAAAAAAAAAATAGATAAAATAAATTGCTAACACTTTTTGATTGATATTGAATCTAGTTCTACCCAAGAGAGATTTGGTAAATGTATATACACTGCAAAGAAACTCTATTTTCCCTGTTACAATCATAAAACATCTATCTTTTGGAAAGCCTAAGGAAGGACTTTACCACTTCTTGCTAAAATAGTAGGATCATGGATGATAGCTTGTAATCCACTCAAAATAGAGAGACTTGTAGTTTATGCATATTTACCTTTTTTACATATAAACCTCAATAATAAAGCAATAGATATGAATTCTTCTGTACATCTCTATGATGTGTGAAGACCAACTGTTCTTTAGAAGTTAAGCCTCTAGATAAGTTTTTATAAAAGTACTGAGAGAGATATTTGTATGTGTTTTTTTTTCTCTAAATTTGCACCAAATAAACATGGGATCACTCATTCCTCATACAGATACCTTCCTTATCTTTATCATGCTTTTCACTCAAGTTATATTTTTTATTCTAATTTTCTCCCCAAACAGAAGACAGCATGACATAGAAAAAAAGTTTTCAATTCAGAGTTAGATAAGTTGTGCTTGAATCCTAGCCCCAACCACATACTACTTGTAAAACCCATGCTCTGAATATGAAGAAGGATATTGGGCAAGGAATGGATCGGGATAGGAGTGGCAAAGGAAGAAAAATGAATTTTGTTGTGGACATAGTGAATTTGAGATCCTGTAAGGATACAGGCATTAAAGTGGGGCAGGAGAAGTGATCTATGTGTTGGCTACAATCTGTAGGTTCTGAGGAATTCACCAAGGGAGAATGAGAAACAGAAGAAGCAGGTCCAGGACAGGGCCATGAAAAACATCCACAGTCAGAAGATGTAACATAGAAGAACTGGCAAAGTGGCAGCCATACAGAGGAACTCATAGAAGAAGAGAGAAAGGGAGAGGAGGAGAGAGGAAAGGAGAGGGGAAAAGAGAGAGGGGGAGAAGAGAAGGAGAGAGGGAGGGATGGAGAACAAAAACACAGAGAGACACACAGAGATAGAGAGATACACAAAAAGAGACAGAAAGAAATAGACAGAGAGAGAAGGAACTGAGAGACAGAGAAAAAAGGAATCAAAAGATAGAGAGAAGGAACTGAGTGACAGAGACAAACAGATGGGCAGAGAAGGAACCAAGAGAAGAGAAAAAAAGGAACCAAAAAAACAGAGACAGACAGTCTAGAGAAGGAACCAAAAGACAGAGATAGAGACACAAAGACAGACAGACAAACACACACACACATACACACACACACACAGAGAGAGAGAGAGAGAGAGAGAGAGAGAGAGAGAGAGAGAGAGAGAGAGAGAGAGAGAGAGAAATTCAGATTCAGAAAAGCCTTCGTCCTGTAGGAGAGTGTAGTTAATTAATATTCTCAAATGTTGCATAGGTCAAAAAGGAAAAGGCCTGGAAAGGGTCATGAAATTTGTCCATTAAGCAATTATTTCTGGGTGCCCAATAAGATGGAGTGTTTCCTTCAAGCTTCATGTTATCTCACACATCTTCAAAATAAGAATTAAGTTTAAAAGAGAAGATGATTTCAACTGTCTCCATAGTATGGGACCATCAAGAAACCCAAGAAAGCAAAAACGCAAAGAATTAACAACACAGAAAAAATCCCTCACCCCCTTTCCATTCACTCAGTCACTCTTCCGCTACAACCCACCACGTTCCCAGAAGCAGGGCTACCAAAGCCAACCCACAGGCTTGACTCTACCCCCAAGCATCTCCAATCTCCCAGTGTGCACAGTGTGTATGTCTCCAAATGTAAGAAATTCCCTGAAGGCAGGACAGTCCCATTTGAGTTTAGTCAGAGAACAGAAAACCAGGAAGAAAAAAACCAGCTGCCTATGGATGAGGCTGCAGAGCACTCAAGAAACCTGGGCCAAGGGCCCGCCAACCATATGGGTCAGTTTGGGTTCCCTTAGATGCCCCTTGGGCAGATAAGAAAGCCAGGGTCCCAAGAATTGTTTCCTTAGAGAGGAGGCCAAGAGAACCCTGAGCTGAAGCCTCCAAGGAACCTGCCATCAAAAAGGAGGGGAAAAGAGTGCAATAGGGGAAAGTAAGGGGGGAAATTGAAACCACCAAAGATCTCAAGGTCAAGAAAACTCAAGACTTTGAGAGCAAACAGAGAAGACAAAGGGGAAGACCTTAAAGTTGAAAGGGCAATGAGCTCCAGAGGTGAGAGTTACAGAATCTTGGAGAGGGAGAAAATCACCTGAGATAGCTCCCTGCGATTTTAAGATCCTCTTATAACTGCACTTGAGGAAGTAGCTGAAGCTGGCTGTTTTTCCATCTAACTTTGCGTTTTAGGAGATAACCGATATTTATGCCACACGGATGTTGCCTTGATTTTTTTCCTGCAAACCACTAAGAGGTTTGAGAGTGGGAGCCACTTGGAAGGACAGTGCTTAATATTGCCTAGTGCCCAGTAAGCTTCCTGGGACTGGGGATATGGACAAATAACAATTATCCCCCAATTCATTTGCTGAGGAGAGGCAGAGAAGCACATCAATTTTTAAAGTTTCCTCTCTCACTTCCCCATTCTGAGCTCTAACTCCCAATTTTCCACTGAGGGCACCCCCGAGGAGCTCAGAGGCTCTCTACCAATCTAGTAGAAATGGCTCCTGCTCACACAGAGTAGAGAGAACAAAAGTACCAGCCTAATTTTTTGTTTGTTTGTTTTTCGTTTTGTTTTTAGTGTGTTATGCTTCCTAGAGCAGAGGTGGATATTCCTGGTCTTAATGACAGCTTTGTGAGTCATTCCTCATTGAGAGGCAACTGTCAACAAAAGGAATTTCCTGCACTAAACAAGATGACCACTGACAGGATCCCAAAGTTTGGCATTTGAGCTTGCAGGACCCACCTCTAGCATAGGAAGGCAAAGCCAGACTTTAAAAGAGCACTCAGAAGTGCTTCTACTGAGCACTCAAGGCCAAGGGCAGCAAGGAAGCACTTCCCCCCCCCCCCCCAACCCTTAGGCCCACAGCCCACTAATTTAGGAAGGAAGAATCAAGAGGCAGAAAAAGTGAAATGCCCACAGTTTTTCATATAATCCCAGGCAATTAAAACTCAGATCTTTATTGTTTAAACCCAGAGTGCTAACCATGAAACTATGCTATCCATAAAGCAATCTAGATGTTTGGGGGAATCAAAATCAAATTCTCTGGTATATATTTCCACAATCCACTCTCCTAAAATGTTCAAAACCAGGGCAATACTTTCTTTTCTCTTGTTCTATGTCACCTCTCCTGTTCTCCACAATGTTCCAGAGATCACTGACAGTGGTTCAGTAATATCATTTGTCAGTTTTCTCAGTATCCTGGGATATAGTTTATCTGGGCTTGATGATGAGCTCATCAAAAGAAAGCATGCTCGCATACTGTCTCTCTAGTTTGATTTAAACTTCCTTTTGGCTATTTTTGTTCTGTCCTTACAAAAGCAAAGATAATTCTTCTAATTCAAAAACTCAGCAAAGTATTAGTTTGGTGTGTTCCTTGGCCCTAATATCCAACAGATGTTATGATAGTCCCATCCATCATGGGCTGTAATACTCTTTTTTTGATTATCCTCTTTTCTCTAAAATTGTTAAAACACAAACAAAACAAAAGCATCTTTTTATATCCTTGACTTTTCTAGCCACCCTCAGCTCATTTTGAGTTTCACACACACATATATGTATATGCATATGTATATACAAACACACACACCCCCCTTTTACATAAGAATGGAGGCACCTGAATCTGGGAGAATCAAGTGACTTGCCTTTGGTGACATAGCTAGTAAATTTCAGAGACAGAATCTGAATCCATATAATCTTGCTAGCTAACTTTATCCACTGGGTAAGAAATAAATATTTTCCTTAAAATGTCTCATAAAAAGGGAAAAAGAAGTACCTAACAAACAGAAATACTCATAATTGAATAACTAACTTGTAGATATATCTGTAATAACAAATATTGTAAATAAACTACATGTCCAAAAGTTAAGACATATTAACATATTAGTATAATGATACCTAAAATGTGAACATAAAAACATATGAACAGATCAATATGAAGCAATACAAAATGAAATTAACAGACCCAGAAACAGCATACACATTAACACATAAAAAAAAAGACAAAAAAAAAAAAAAACAAGCAAAAAGCAACCAATCTTTCTCATGGATTTGGAGGCGAATGAATACAAATTCTCTAGATTTTCTATTAATCCATTTGATTCTACACTTAAATTATAAGGCTTTGTGTAAGATTCTACTCTTTATTTTGTACATTTACTTGGTTGTTTTTGATGATGGGTTTTAAGTTAGTGATAAATTTTAAGAAGTTTAAGATGGTCAGTGAGAAGCATTAGAGGCTTCTTCATGGTGTCCCTGGATCCACTCTTTTCATCCTTTTCCTTTCAGTTCTCCAAATTAATATTCCTAAATCTCAGGTCTGAACACATCACTCCCCTTTCAAGATGTCACAAAAGCTTTCCATTGCCTTTAGATTAAAATACAAACTCCTAAATTTGGTATTTAAAATGCTAAAACCATCTGGATCAAAGCTACATTTTTGGAATGACTACATAAACATTTCTTCTTTCTAATACAACTTTCTAATCAGCTTGTGCTTCTTATCCACAACATTTCATGCGGTTCCCCATCTCCCAAATCTAGTCTTCCCCTGCAATTGCCCAACAATCCTGGATAATCATTGGTGACAAGAATATTAAGTAACCAAAATAATTAAGCACCTACTGATTGACTTCAAAGGTCTGGAAATAAAAAAGAAACAGTCTCGGTCTAAAACAAACTCACATAGTATTGAAGTGGGATACAAAGTCACACAGAAAAGTAAATAGAACATATTTACAAAGTATATAGAAAGTAAATTAGGGGAAAGGATAAAAAAAGGAAACAAGAGGAAGTGCAGGAGGTGGGGCAAGGTCTAGGGTGGGAAATAGGTCTTGAGCTAAGAGAAGTTTCCAAGACTTACAGAATAGGGAGAAGCAGATGGAACCCTGAACAAGAACAATAAGCAGGTTCCCTGTGCAGAGAGCAATATGAAACAAGCCTGGAGAGACTGACATCCAAGGCCAGCACAATCTTTATCCAATCAGCAAAGTGTGAATTTTATCATCCAGATAACAGGAAGAGAGATGTTTCTTGAGCAGCAGAAAAGCATGGGCAGACCCATGCTTCAAGAAGACTATTCTGACAGATGATGGAGAGAGAAGGTGGAGGTAGATTCTGTGATTCTCTAGATAAGAGATTAGGAGAAATGTATGGATGCAAAGAATGTCATATAATTAAAAGTGCCAGGACTGAGCAAACAACTATATAGGAGAAGGGAGAGTGAGGATTACAAATCAAGGATGACTCTAGCATTGCAAAATTGGATGGCTGGAAGGGTGATGGTACTCTTGAACCAAACTGAAAAATTAGGACAGGAAGAATTTAGGAGGAAAACAAGCAGGCAATGATACAAAAATAGAAAATGGAGGACTGGATATGTCTATTTGGAAATCATCTAATTAGGTGATCATAGGGCAGGTAGATGGTATAGTAGATAGAGCACTGGCCCTGAAGTCAGGAGGAGTTAGGTTCAAATTCAGACTCAGAAATTTAACTAACACTTAGTGTGACCTTGCCATTTAACCCCAACTTCCTAGGACAAAAAAGCCCCCAATAAGTACATGATCATTGAACCATGGGAGAAGATAAAATCCCTCAAAAGCATGAAGAGAAAAGAGAGGGCTCAGGACATCACCCAGAAGATGACAATCCTGCAAAGGAGCCTGGGAAGGAAAAGCCACACAAGGAGAATGAAGATCAGAAGAGCAATTATTATGAAAGCTTAGGGAGAGAAAGGTATCCAGGAAGAAGGTGGTCAAAAGTATCAAAGGATTTCATTTAGGTGTGATATAAGACAGAGTTGGGATGGCTGATGAGCTTCAGTTATGCCCAATGAGGTTCATACAAAATCAGTATCTAGTTCACATTCACGTGTCTGGAAACTTAGTAGTAAAAGACCAATTCCTCTGAGAAGGACTTTGTGGGAAGAGAGAGAAAAAGATAAAAGGGGAGGGGGGGGATCTTGTGAACTTTGGAGGGCCAAAAACTTTTTATTTTTTCCATCTCTCCTAGCAATATTCCTGACATAGCCATCAGACAATCAGTCAATAAACATTTATTAAGCACTTATTATGTGCTTATTATGAGGAAAGCAAAAAGGCAAAAGATAAGTCTCTGTCCCCAAAGAGCTCATAATAAAATAGGAGAGCCAACATGAAAACAAGCATATACAAAAAAAAGAAAATTATCAACAGTAGGAAAACTCTAAAATGAAGAGGATGATAGAAAGATTAAGAGCATAAACATCTATTCTAATTTGCTCATGGGAACTGAGCAATGGAAGAACTGAGAAGTTCGGGTGTTTGAGACAAGATCTTTCCTCTAGGATAAGGGCAGGAGTTGTTGTAGACTGTGAACTAAGAAAGGAACTTATTAAAGAAAGAAGGAAAGTGTCCTGAGGGACAGCAGATAATAGCAACAAGATTCTTGTCTGGGTGACAAATTTGGATTGAATGAAGCACAGAAAACAGGTTTCTGAGCCTTCACTGGAACTCAGGGACAAAATAGACAGACTCCTTGGAAGAAGTCCAGAACTCTACAAAGAGTCTGACAGAAAGCTGCAGCATCCTTGGGAGTGCCTTCATATACAGCCCCTGACAGGGAGAAGATGAACAGCAACTAGGAACTGTGTACACTCCTTTGCCATTTGCCATTCTAAACTTGAGCTAAAATTTTAAAACTTAATGAAGTTTTTAAAAGCCAAGTAACTGATATCCATTGATAATCATGGGGAAGGGGATACAAGTGGGGTCTTGTGAGCTAAAGCTTTAGAAAAACCTCCTCCATCTATCCATGCTTTGCCTAGAATACTTAGAGCACACATAGTAGCTGTCCTCTGAAGTGCTGAAGGAGGAGAAAATAAGCATAAAATGCTACAAAAAGAGGGAGATAGTATCACCATTAGATGTGTTCCTCCAAAATGTATAGAGGACACTCAGTCTCCAAGGCTTAATAACTAGACAGGGGGCCTTGGAGACAAGCACTGTGGGTGATTCATGGAAAATCACATAACCTCTGACTACTTCAGGCTCTTTCTAAGATTATCCTAGTGAAGTGATGAAAGATAAAGCAAAGGAGGACATAGATAATTATAATATTCAATATTTTTAATTAATGAATAGAGACAACCTTATAGGTCACAAAGACCTGGATTCAAGTCCCACCTCTGACAGACTTTAGCTAGGTGATTCTGAGGATGTCATACAATCTCTTATCTACCACTAACAAAATCACAGGCCCTTTCTAAAAAGAAATAAAAAAATGAAAGATGGATTACTGAAGGAAGAGAAAAACAGAAGCAGGAAAATCTGTTAGAAGACAAATAACGATAAGGGAATGACAACACTGAGGGCGCTTGGAAAATAGAAGATAAAGCTATCATCAAAGGATGCACATTTAGGATTTTTTCTTGGTGACCTTTTTCCCACTTAACTTCCTACAATCAAATTAACAATTTTAATGAGATTCCCATCAGTAAAAATTAGGGAAAGAAAATGTTGTTTTTAAATTGTCATGCCCCTCTTTTCTTAAAACAATTGTTCTAAGATCTTAAAACTTAGGACAGTTAATAATTGATGGAATCCTAATTTTGGAAAAAGAGAAAATCAAGACAATTTCCCTGTAAACCAGAGAAAGGTTTTTAGGTGTAAAGCAGCAGGATATACATGGATACCTAACTAATAGATGTGATCACACAAACACTAGTCCTAAAAATGTTTCACTAAAAAACCTATTAAACAACTTTGTAGCATTTAAAAAACTAAATGATAGGTGCTTAAATTATCCTTTTTTTTATCCAGATACTAAACACTGAAATGATGCTACAGCGATCAGTCTTATATTAAATTTCAAATCATGAAAAGAACCTCCAAAACAAACCCAAAGCTCAAGACTTAAGAAGGGCTAGCAATGAATGATGCGCCGAAGGGAACAGATGTTTTATCCTGCACCCGGGATGAAAAAGGAAAAAAAGAAGGAACTAAGGTTAGATTTAATAGGAGGACTCTGGGGATCCCAACTGAGGTGGAAATCAAAGCCCTGATAAAGTTCAGCCTTCCCCCCTCCCGCACTTACTGAAGCCTGAAATCCCAACTGAGTGCTCAACCTGGAGCCTCGGAGCTTCTGGACAATGTGGGCAATAATAACAGACAGATCGGTCTCTTCCTGCAGCATGTTCCCTTGGTGCTGAGGAAAAGTAGCTAGTGGGGGAAACCAATGGGTCCCGGAGAAGAAACGTTAGCCTCAACTGGACTAAAACTTCTCCAGGACCCTTTTAACAAAGGGACGCTTCCGCGTTACCAAGCAACTGCAGACGCTGCCGGTGCGTCCTTCTCCGCGGCCCGCAGTGAGCCCAGAGCTTCTCATCCCAAAGGTTCCGAGACAGGAAGGCCCCCAAGCCCTGGCCCAGCCCAGACTGAAGGGGGTGCCCATTCTGTCTTGCAATTGTCTCCTAGTCTGACAGTCTTGCCAGGAAAATAGCAGCTTTGACCATTAAACAATCATTAAAACAGAAATACACTTTCAAAATTCAATCTGGACTCCAATAGTGCCTGGGTAGAAAGCCATTGATTTGCCAGGTCCCAGACCTGGTGGCCTCTTCTCAAAGCAGTGTGACTGGAAGTAGCATAGAGCTGGAAAATGACTGTCCCGAAGTTACTAAAACGTAAAACTTTAAGCTTTCAAAGCTTGAAACTACATGACTAACACGGGACATCGTGTTATCTACCTCTTACATGAAATACCAAATAAAGGATTTCCCCTATCTCCCTGGAGCCTAGTCTTCTGTATTATCAGCCCTCCCCTGAAAAGCTGTTTCTACCTAATTCCCAAGGGATTTTCTCTTTTCCTGCAGTCTTGGTTTGTTTTTTAATTCAAAAGGAATTGAGTCTCGGCTATTAACCAACCCGTCACATCCCATATCTTGGTTTTTTTTTTTTTTTTTTTTTTTTTTTTTTTTTTTTTAAGTAAAATTTTAAAAATAGAAACAAAAACTTTTCAAACAAACGGAAGCGAGGATTTTCTCCCTTCTCATTTCTGCCTCCCGGCTTCCTTCAAGGCCCAGCTAAAAGCCGACCTTCTACAGGAAGCCTTTCCCTGTGTAAACTCTTTTATATCTAAAATAGTTGTTTTCAGACAGTTTTCCCCCATTTCCCTGCGAGGAACCTGAGAACAGGACGGGCAGTGCCCGGCACACAGCAGGCCAAAGCTTGATATTCTCAAGCCACCAGAGAAATGTTTACTGAGAGACACACAAGAATGTACACGCGAATGAACGGGACGGCGCTCCTGTCTGCTGGAAGCCCAAGTACTACTCAAAGACCTGAATGAAATTCTCAATTCCACCACAAAATTGGAGATTTGTTGAAGGTTCAGAGGAAGGACAGAATGTTGAAGGTTCAGAGGAAGGACAGAACTGCAAATCTTCCAAGAGCAGACAGATAATTATCTAGAGTAGAGCAAAAGCTCCGTGCCCTTGCCTCTCCAGCGCATCTCCTCGCAAGCTCCCGGCCCCAAGCTCCACGTGCAGATGCAAACCCACCTGTCACTCTGAGTTTTAAATCAAAGAGCAGGGTGGGGGTGGGGGCGAGATCGTGGCGGGGCCTGCGTGCGGGAGGGGGCGCTGCGGCTGGGGAAAGGGAGAGAGGGAGGGGGGCCGCAGGGGGGCCGCCCGCCTCCTTCCCTGTCCCAACTCGGAGGTCCCCGGTTCTGAGCCCTCAGCTGTCAGGGCCCGTCGCGCCGCCAGCGAGCGGCCAACCAAGGCGCGGCCGCCGCATCGGAAGGCCCGGGGACACCCCGCGGCGCCCCCCCCCCCCGCCCCCGAGACCCGCCCCGACCCGGAGACACCCCCTCTCCGCAGAGCCTCAGAAGACACCCCTCCCCCCTCGCGGAGCACCGAGAGACATCCTTCACAGTGACCCAGGAGCCCCCCCCCAGTCCCTCCGCAGAGCCCCGAGAGATCCTCTCCGCACAGCCCCCCTCCCAGGATCCCCCGCGGAGCCGGGCCGGGCGCGGCCTCCCTCACCCAGGCCTGGCGCTCCAGCTGCGAGTAGAGCCGGGAGCCTTTGAGCTTCTGGACGATATGGGCGATGGTCAGGGACAGGTCCTCCTCCTCCTGCAGCATGGTCCCCGCGGGGCCGGCCAGGGCGCGGGTCGAGGCGAGGCCGAGCCGCGGCGGCACCGAGAGGGGACCCCGGGTCCGAGGTACCGGCGGGGACGCCAGCCCGGCTGGACGCTACACCGGGACTCTGCGGGCGTTACCAGGCAACTGCAGGGCCGGCCGGTCCGTCCCCCTCAGTGCTCCCCAAAGCCCGAAGACCCCGGCACAAAAGTTCCTGGGTCGACAAAGGGCCTGCGCGGAGAGCCTAGCCAAGGGGATGGGAGGGAGGGAGCGAGAGGAAAGAGAGGGGAGGGAGGGGAGAAGAGAGAGAGGCAGGGACAGGGGGAGAGACAAAGGGAGGGAGGGAGGAAGGGAAGAAAAAGGAGGAGAGAGGGAAGGGAAAAGGAGACAGAAAAGGAAGGAAGGATCCACTTTCTTTCTGAGTTGCTCCACACCTGAGTACTCCAGAAAACCCAGAGGCCCCTTTTCTTCCAAATGAAACAGCAACATTTAGCAACATACACACAAGTCCACCAGTCCCTTCCAAAAAGGAACCCGAATTCAGCAACATACACGCTGCACGCTACATACTCTCAAGGGCTTTGGACGTGGGGAGCCACTGACAAGAGACTGCCCAGCATGGCATGCCTGAGTCAAAGGAGGTTCTGTGTCCTAGGAGGGAAGCAGAACTGCAGGAGCTCAAAAGAAATGGGCCATGGGTAAATTTAGAGACAGGGCAACTCTTAATGTTCACGTGGACTCTTTGTGCCTGACCCACTGTAGAACCTTCCAAGCTTGCTCGGGCCAGATCCAATGTATCTTGTTTCCAAAGTGGCGGTATCATTGTGGTCCTCTTCAGGAACGAAAGAACACTAACCAACCAACACACGCCACCATTTTTCAATCTATTTGAAAAAGCATAACCATTTTTTTTCCCCTTCTTCCTCTTAAAAAAAAAAAAAAAAAAAAAAAAAAAAAAAAAAAAAAAAAAAAAAACTTTAAAGAAGTCACTCTGGGGCAGCTAGGTGGTGCAAGAACCAGCCTTGAAGTCAGGAGAACCTGAGTTCAAATCTGGTCTTGGACACTTAACACTTTTTAGCTGTGTGACTCTGAGCAAGTCACTTAACCCCAATTGCCTCAGGAAAAAAAAAAAAAAAAGTCCTTGGGAAGTAGATAGGTAGAAGGCTAGAGAGGAATCCAAGAATTTAAAGACAAAAAAAAAAAAAAAAAAAAGGATAAATTGAAACTATTATCACTACTATCAGTCAATATTGTATTAGAAATGCTAGCTGTAGCTGTAAGGAAGGGAAAAAAATAAGTGGAATTTAAAAAAGCAATGAGAAAAAAATACTATCACACTTTGCAGATAATATACTTCAAGAACTCTAGAGAATCAGCTAAAAACTAGTTGAACCAATAAGCAAATAATTATAACAACTAACAATAGATAGCAATCTAACAAAGTTGCAGGATATAAAATAAACCGACATAAATCATTAGCATTTTTATATATTACCAACAAATCCCATCAGGAAGAGAGAGAGAGAAATTCTATCTAAAATAATTTCAGACAGTCTAAAATACTTGGGAGTCTATGAGCACAGACAAAACCCATGGACTATATGAATACAATTACAAAACATGACAGTTCTGTCTAATATTTGCTTTTATGTTGACTTTAAACAGCATCTTTCCTGTAAGGCAAGAAATTTCAGCTTTTCTTTAGAACATTAAGAACATTAAGAGTTGAGATGTCTCTAAATTTACACACGGTCCATTTCTTTGAGCTCCTGCAGTTCTGTTTCTCTCAGAGAACACAGAACCTTCTTTGATTCAGGCATGCCATGCTGGGCAGTCCCTTGTCAGTGGCTCCCATGTCTCACAATCAAGTCCAAAATTCTTCAGAAAGCCCTTGAGAGGTGTATTTTATTACAGTGTGTGTGTTGCTGAATTTGGGTTCCTTTTTGGAAGGGGATTATGCACAAAATCAGATCTAAACAATTGGAGAAATATTAATTGCTCATGGATAGGCAGTGCTAATATAACAAAAAGGACAATTCTACCTAAGTTAAATTACTTGTTCAGTGCCCCACCACTGAAACTGCTAAAACAAATGATTAAAAGGATGGTTTTAGAGAAATCTGGGAAGATTTATATGAACTGATTCTAAGTGAAGTGAGTAGAACCAGGAGAACAAACTGTACATGTTAACAGCAGTATTATAAAGATGGTCAATTGTACATCTTTTTACAATTCTAATTCTAATCAAGACAATTCCAAAGGCCACATCATGAAAAATGGTATCTACCTCTAGAGAGAATGATGAAGTGAGTATAGATTGAATCCTATATTTTTAAACTTTACTTTCCAGATATTTTTGAGTATGTTTACTCATGGATAATATGGATATATGTTTTGCATGATTTCACATGTATAATTAATATTCTATCACTTGCCTTCTCAAAGGATGGGGAAAGAATAGGAGGAAAGGCAAGAATTTGGAACTCAAAATTAAAAAAAAATAAATGGTCATTTCAACATAATTCAGAAATAGTTAATGAAATCTGATATTAATGCAAAAATGAAATAAAAACAAATTATCTTAATAAAAATCTACTTTAAAAATACACAGAAGAGAATAAGAAGGAAGTTTAGAAGAGAACACAGACCAGCAAGGCAATATCAGAACAACTGTGCTAAATTTCATATATATTTAAAAATCCAACTCCTTTTCTAGTCTGTTCTCTTTTAACATATTTGTCAAGTTCATAGTCATAAAATTTTTAAAAATCTAATAGAAAAAGAAAAACAAGAATTCTAGTTGAGTATCCTCATTTTATAGCTGAAGAAATTCCATTTCAGAGAAGCCAAGTGACACAAAGGGAGTGCTTGATATGGAGCACTCTTCTTAATGAATCATGAAAAAGATGTTCTAGAATTCTCAACACATCCTTCCCCACCCCACTCCACCCAAATCATTTAATTCAGAAGCAACCCTTTTAGCATTGGATGAAATCAAGAGACAAGCTCTGGCATCAAGCTACTGTCACCAAGTAATCTGAGCTTCAGTTTTTCTCATTTGTAAAATGTGGGTGAGCAATGAAAGAGGAAGTAGGATCCGATGCATTCTAAATTCCCTTTTCATTCTAAGGTTCTATAGTTCTAATATTCTAAACATTTAAATAAATGCCAAATAGGAAGCTTGCTAAGGGAAAAGGAGCACTGGAAAAAGTAAAGACTATATAGGGTGATTTAAATAAAAAAAGGCTGAAATTTCTTGCCTTACAGGAAAGGTGCTGCTTAAAGTCAACATAAAAGCAAATATTAGACCAAACTGTCATATTGACTACTGCCTAGAAAGACCAGAATTTTTCTTCCTATTCAATGAAGTAAACTTTTAAAATTTTCTATGTCCTGACAGTTCCTGTTATCTTCTTCTACATTGTTAATCCTAATTAAAGATTCTATTCAATTCTAAGGATGTAATCTTGAAAATTTTAAGAATTGTAGTTATTAAGTATAAGGTAGTCTGACTGATCTAGTTGAATAACACTGTTTCAGACCATTCTTTCTGAAAAGTAATATTTTTTGAAAACTAATAAATGGCTGAACCTAAAGGTCAGAAATCACTATTACTCTTCAAAGCTAATAATCAGGCTCAGGGAATTTGGCATAGATATGATTTCTTATTGGAGAGCAATTATTTGTCCTAAGGCTTTAAGTAGATTCATTTATTTCCAATATATCAAAAGCTTTCAGGGTTTAGCTGATACCTCAAAATTTGATTTGTTTCATTTTTTTTTCCTTTAAATAAGTCACCTAGTCAGTGAATCTAGAAATTATGTCCAATAAGGCAAGATTATAAGGATCCTACTGGCTTCTGCTGCTGTGATTTCAAGGAAGTTCATAGAAGAATCAGATTACTCTGTCAATATTGCAGGCATTTTTTTGTTTGTCCAGAGCTGTGGTTTTATCTAATGTGGCATTTCTAACCTAGAAAGTTCTGGGTATTGAAGATTCTACATACAATAATTATAATAATAATTATTATTATTTAATGTTTACAAAATATTTTATGTATACTATCTCATTTGATTTTCACAATAATACTGTGAGGTAAATTTTATTATCTCCATTTTGCCAATGAGGAAACTAAGACTGAGAGGAAGGTTAAATGACTTGTCCAGAGTGTCACAATTAAATGTATATTTGTTGAATGATTTGAATACTCTATTCTCTGGACCTATTGGGGGAGACGGTCCAGATAAAGAGCAGGAGAAAAGGAATACCAAGCAAGAGGAAAAATATGAATTGGGCAATACCAGTTTGTTTCATAGAAACAGACCAAGACCAAACCACCTAAAGGATTTTCCAAACTACAATAGGTCCTAATGTAAATTAACTTTGTTTATTTTACTTTTTATTTTGATTTGTTTGTAATGATACTAGTTTTATTCACAGACTCTCTAGAGAAATATAGTAATGTGCATATAAACAGTTTTGCATTTTAAGCAGAGGTAAAATTCCTTAACGTTGAGACCAATAGCACAATTCCTAATTTCCTATCCCAGAAGTAAGTGTAATTGCAATCTAAACCTGAGGCTACAAGGTCCAAAATGAGGAATGCCTCAGAGAAGGGAGAAGATTACACTTAAAAGTGGAATAGTCTTTGGAGATTTTGCCTGACTTAAGATAGAAAACTAATTAAAATTATGAAACTAAACTCCATTCATTCCATGGAAAAGATTCAAAGCTAAACATTTTAAAACCTGAAACAAGCAGTATAAAATAAGACAAGTTCAGTTGATGAAGAGAAGTCAAGATATCATTAAATGAATGGAGCACAGGAAGTGAGGCGAGGGTAGGGAGTAGTTCTCCTGGGGTGTAGGCAAGAGAAGTGGTCATTTGATATCTTCTTATTTTAATTTGTTGTTCTTGATAACTGGGTGATAAGCTTTACTATTTCTATTGCTGCTGAAGACTGCAAGTGCTTTAAATTCCTTCTAAATGTTGGCACCCTGAGACAAAATACCAGTCATTCCACCCTAGTTACTGCCCTGACTTTCCATATGTGCAGCAACACATTGAGCATGTGATTAATCATCAAAAATACTTTTGGAACAAAGAGACATGACTTCACTGAGTGGTAAAGAAGAATGATCTATCTGTTACATATATGTGTATGTATATATATATATTCACACACACACACACACACGCATAAACACACACATATGTTGGTTGGTGTGCCATTGGATTTCTCAAACATAAAGGTTTTTTACCACCATATGAAGTCTGAAACAGCTAAAATCCAAAAAATTAAAAAAAAAATCCTTAATGAGAGACAGCTGGCTGGGCTTAAACAACAATATTTCAATAAAGAAACATTGAATTGTAAAGGCAAAAAACTGAAAAATTCAGGAACCCAAAACAAATCCAAAGAACTCATGATGAAACATGGTACCTAACCTGTTATTACAAAACATGGCGAGCTCAAGAGTATATTTTCACACACACACACACACACACACACACACACACACACACACACACACACACACACACGGCCAATATGGGGATTTTTTTCCTCCATTATACATATTTGTAATAGGTTTGTAATAGGGATTTTTTTTTAATGGTGAGGGAAGAGAAGGTAGATTTTTATTGACTAAAAAAAGGCACTGAAGAAAAGTCTGAAGATTAGGTCATTGCTACCAAAAGTTACACAAGGGTTATCTATAAGGAGTCCAGATTAGCAATCCATGTAACTAATGCAAGGAAATTATAGAAACTACATAGCACATCCTCTAAGGCTATAAAAATTTAGTACCTACCCAAAATCTTGCAGCTAGGTAGCTAGAATTATATATCAGAAGGTGACTATTTTTCATGGATTTACAGATTATAAATCCTGAAAAAAAATGAATTCAGACCTTAAAATATCCTAAAGAACTTGCAAACAATAAACTGTGCTGAAGTGATCATTACTAGAGAACAAAATGTTACTGAGATGAAATCACTTAGAGAAAACATTGATCCATAACACTATAAGAACACTTTTTGAATGGTTGTTACCATAGCAAATTCTCAGGGACAAAAGAAGCTTTGAAATACAGAGTCCTAATGCAGGAAGGGAACGGGATGAAGTGCATAGAGTTCCTGTTGCTTTGTCTGCCATCAGACTTACAGCAAGAATACTTTCAGTTAGGTAGACAGGCAAGGAATAAGAATGAATTAAGAATTTACAATGCATCAGGCATGGTGCTGAGCACTAAGGACACAAACATAATTTATGTGTACTGGGTAAGATAATGCGTTCCATTTTTGGACATATTCACTTTAAAATGTCTACAAGCAAAAAGTAACAATTCTTGCCTTCAGTAAGTTGGCATCCTAATGGGGAGGACAACACAGAAAAGAGCTAGGAGGGAATAAAAGTAATCTGAGTGAGTCAGAAGCCCAGCTAAAAGCTTGGCTGTCCTGGGCCACCCCCAAAATGGAGACCCCTTGCATGTCATAGGAACTCGCCCCTGGGAGTAGGGACTGGCACGACTGATGGCAGGAAAGCAACTAAGTCACAGTGGTGGAAGTCTAGGAAAGTCTACTGAGAAGAAGCTTGCATCATAAAGCCTGCAATCATAAAGATGGTAACTTCCTATGAATGATGTCAGAAGCTACCCTGTAAGGATTTAAGGATGAGTGAGGGATTCATTGTAGACATTCTTCTCAAAGGTTTTAGCTACAAAAGGGAAGCTAGGTATGGAAAAATGGCTAGCCGGGTTGGAGAGGTCAAGTGAGAGCTTTATAGGGATGAAGGAGTCATGGGCATAAAAGGGCTAGTAGAGCAGGAGATTGAAAATAAGTGAGAGAAATTGAGGGTGGGGGAGGGAATTTGCTGACAAAGACACAATAGAATAGGATCATTTAAGTAAGGGGTAGCAGGGTTTGCCTCGGCAAGGAGAGCCACTTGTTCATGTGGGACACACGTGAAGGAGACAGTGGCAGAACACATCTCTATGATATGAGATGAAGAAGAAAGAAAAGGAGGGAACTCTTAAAGAGTTCTCACTGAGAGGCTTGAGAGCAAGCAGCCATGGAAATTCTGTGGAGGGGTGAAAAGGTTTGGAATGCTGCTGTAGGGAATGGGATAGTGAGTTAATCAGCAAGTTTTTAAAGTATCCCTTTGCAGCATTGAAGATGCAGTAGAGGTTGTGTAACATAAATTTGGACTGGCGTCAGTCATCACAAATTGGTTAATTTTTCCATCTTCAACAATATATGTATAAGATTAAAGGTGGGAATAATTCAAGGCTGAGGCTTGGCAGGGCAAGAATTGGTGATGGAATAAGAAGGCAAGAGACTCAAGAGAAGAGGGCCTTTTGTTAAACTTTTTCACCATCAAGATGGGGAAAGGAAAAGAATAGAACTAGTGCAGAGATGATGGACTGGGTGACAACAGAGAGGTGGGAGCTTGGGAAGTTGTGGTAGAGACTAAGTCCTATTAATTCATAACATATTTTTAACAACTCACTTCACATTTCTGAGCTTCTATTTCCTCCTCTGTAAAATGATTATTGGACTAAATAATCTCTAATAATTTTTACTGCTCCTCCTAATTCTAATATTCTAGGTCCAGTCTCTGCCATCTAGACAGATTCATGGATGCTATCTATCCTCTATACTGAGGATCTGCTATGGAAGGAGATGGGGAAAATGTGTTTCATAACGACAATTAAAGACATTCTATTCTTCTTGTCTCTTTTTGATAAGCAGTACAAAGGAAGGCCAAAAAAGAAGAATTATGGGAAATTATCCTGTGTTACCCCCGGAACAACTTATCTAAGAATCCAAAAAAAGGGGGGAAAATATGCACAATCCACACAGACTACTGGATTATTAATAATACCAAGTATTTTCATCTTCTGAATATTCCACATGCACTAAGACTGTAGCTACAGTTTGGGAGAACAGAACAAAAAAAAAAAAAAAACATGCTATAGTGGTTGATTCTAAGTTAGAAGAGTCATTAGGAATTAGATAATCTGAAATCTGGATAAATACTGAATTCTTTGGTTGGAAATGGACTCTTCTTATATATGGGGGAAAATACACATTCAAGATTTTTTTTTTACCATTTTCTGAGCCCCGGGACCACATCCACTGAACCAACAGGGACTAAATTCACATCAAACCTTCCCAGAGCAGCTATGTGTGTGTACTGTTCTTATTCCTAATCAATGGTATCCAGGGCAGAATTCTGTACAGCACAAATTATCTTAAATGAGCTCTTACCTCCCAAATAAAACTGATTATTTCATCAGTATGCAAAATTTTGATGAAAAGTTCCAGCTGAAGTATTTCTATCCTCTCTTTTGAATGTCATATTCCCCCCACCACCATTAATTTTTGATCATGTATGCTGTCCTCTCTCTCACACAGCTAAATTTTCTTTATTCATTAACTCAGTAGTCATCACAATTTGTTGTTTAACATAGCAAATAGAGCCTGATGGAAGCAAATTGTTTAACAAGTCTATAAAATGGAATCTCCCTGTGCCTTATTGCAAACTTCAGGGAAAGTAGAAAATTCAGTCAATCAGATGATGCTTCTAAACATCTAGTACCATGATAAAGACAAAAAATTTAGGCAACTCACTGATTTTTTTAAAATTTCATTCAGTCATATTTGTGTTATTATCATAGAAATCTCCAATTCCCAATCCTATATTTTCACAGTGATTTGTAAACTTGTAAAATCATCAATAGGCACGATGACTGGTCTCTTTGGCTTTCTCCCATCTTGTTTTGGTCTCTCACCTCCCTAGAATTCTCTCCTTTACTGTTGGTATTGCTATGTCTCTTCAAGGCTCAGCTCAAATGCCTCTCAATAACAGAAGGATTTTTCTGATTTACCCTCTCAGGTTCCAGCACTCTATTTCTCCACTCCATTACTGAAATTACTTTGTATTTATTTATTTCATATACATGTTATCCCCTCCACTTCACGATACAATGTAAAGAGAACAAAAATGGATTTATTTTTGTCTTTGCCCAAGTCAGATCCTCCAACAGTTGGAGGGCTGGAGTGGGGAGAGAGAGAGGTCAAGACTAATAACCTGATTGATGTGGAACTCCCAGGGTGGAAATTCCATCCACCAATACAGACCAGTGGTTTGTTTTTAACTTGAAATATTAGAGTTTTCTGGAGGAATTGAAGGATTGGGATTTACACCCTCCTATCATCATGTTTCAGAATCAAAACTTGAATCCAGGTCTTGATTTTCACTCTCTGCCTTCATGACTGCTTTTTTATCATGCTAACCAAATATGTTATTAATTCATGTTACCCAACATCAATGAGGCCCCCATTGTAGCAAGGCACTGCACTTCAGGTCACTGTCTGTACCACCAGAGTAAAAGTAAGACTCACAGACCCCTCATACATACACACATCTCCTTGGTTGTTTATTTTGGGATTTGGGGAAGCAATTGGGATTAAGTGCCTTGTCCAGGGTCACACAGCTAGCAAGTGTCAAGTACTAAGGCTGGATTTAAACTCAGATGCTCCTGACTTTAGGCCATTGCTCTGCTAGAACTCTGTCTTCCCAGAAATCAGCCGGAGTCAGGATCACTAAACGTCTTTATTCTTGATCTTTTACAGTCAAGGTCAGGGGGTTAGGCCTAGCAACCTCACACACACCTTCCTCCCTCAAATGCCAGGAGAGACTGAGTCAGCTTCTGTGTCTCCCTTCCTCTTCCTCCCACACACGTCACTTCCCCCTCTTTGTCCCACCAATCAAGTCAGCACAGAACAGCTGGGGAAGGTCAACAAACAAATTAATAGGGAACCATCCAATTGGCAATTAGTCTCATGTGCTCCATTATCCAAGTGCATTGCTCAGTTCTAGCCCTTTACATTGCTCCACCAAGCTGTGCTGCTATTCTCCCTTCAAAACTGTGGTAGATCCTGAATTTCAAACAGTGGATCAAAGGATTTCAAGCTTCCCTAGTACATTAGATAGTTTATAGACAAGGAAACTGAGGCTTTGGGAGGTTGGGAGATATGGCCAAGGTGATACAAGTAGTAATCCCTGGGTTCCAATCCAGGGATTTTTGACATCCAATCTAGTGCTCTAACCAAGTCTTCTGGCTCTGCACCCAGTCATGCCTCTTTCTCACCCTTCTCAACCCTAAGTCCTCTTTTCAAAAACACAATATCTTACAGACTCCCATATCATTGAACTATTAGTGACCTTTGGTTGAGAAATACATTAAATATTTACTGTGTATGGGAAGCCAGACACTGCAGATACAAAGATGAAATGAAACGATCCCTTCCCTTAAGGAACACTCCATAAAAAGTGGAGTGGAATGGAGAACACAGTCACAGAAAAATGTATAGAAGATATAAATGGAGTGGCTGGTGGTCTTTCCAGCAATCTAGCCCCTTATACAGAGCACAATCCTTCACTCACTGTGACTTGGATGGCTTAACCTGATCTACCCTCACAGCAATAGATCTGGATACTCCCCCTCACCATTTTGTACCACTTTTAATTTCTCAAAGGTCAACCTTTCCAAAAGCAAATCAGGTGAAAAGGAAAAGAAGGGAATATAGTCTTTCTATTACAGTGGTAGCTACCAATCCCCTACCAGCATTCTTCCCACCAAAGCAAAATTAGTCACAATGATGATACAATTAACTCTTAAACATGAAACATTTACTTTATAAGTAAAAAATTCAAAGGTAAGATACCACAGTTACCCAATATTACTCAAGACAATTTGTTACTCATTCATCACAGTTAACCTATAAACTTGATTATGACTTCCCACCAAATCACACAGTATCTCAGGGAAAGAGTGAGCAAATAATTACATAAACCTAGGGGGAAAGGGGAACAATGAGTGAGTAACAATGTCCTCAGGGTAACTCCCAACTCTGGAAGCCAGGTGTTGATTTATTTGATTCCCATCATGAATTACCTGCATCACAAAAAAGCCATTTGTGGGTTAACTGCCCTTCTGCTGGGCAAATCTGCTCTTCTACTCTTGAACAAGCTCATTGAACTCCCAAGCACCCTGAAAAGGAAACTGAGAAAGATTACTAGTCAACAAGTCAACAAACATTTATTATGTGCCAGGTATTAAATGCTGGGGATACCAATGCAAGAAAGAAGAGAGAGTCCCTGTCCTCGGGGAGCTTACATTGTAATGGGAAAAGATGAGGGAGCTGAAAAACAGGGAGGAGAGGAAGGTATTCTCATGGGATGACAGGATGACAAAGTTCAGAGAATGAAGGATGGCTGGTCTGGGACTTTCCTCAAAATAGGAAAGGAATTAGAAGGAACTTACCAATGGGAGAAGGGAGATACAAGGGCAGAAGGAGAAGACAATCAAAGTATGGTGATAAAATGAAGTACGGGGGATCTGAGGTCTTCAAGTTGGAGATTCTGGGAGGATTTGCCAGTGGGAAAGGTGGACCCCAAGGTCAAAGGAATAGTGGAATAGCGGTTTCCATAAGATATAGAACTGCCTGCCTTCCCAGGTTAGGTAGCCCTGCTAGCTCTACATTCAAGTAGATAGCCAATCAGCTTTTCCTAAGGGGAAAGCTTAGTTCAAAGGGAAACTCTTCACTGAAAACTTGCTTAGCCAGGATGCTGCATTATGCAACTGGCTTCAACTTTCTCTTTTAACAATGCAGAAATAAATCCTGTTTTTCCTGATTCCTTTTCCCTTTCAAGCCAGAGGGTGGCCACCAAGAGCAACCAGGCACTTGGGAGAAGTTTCACCTTTCTCAAATTATAGATGGTGTGCATGGCCAATACGTTAGATTGAGCTAGCTTCCAATAATCTTCAGCATTTCTCCAACCCATCAGCAGCTTTCCTGCTGCCAAATTAACCATTTCTTTTGCTCCTTGTCTTGCTCTTGTTTCTGCTGGGTTCTTCAGCCTCCTCAGTGGCCCAGATCAGAGCCTTCTGATATTTAGGTACTCCCTTAGGAGCTAAAACTCTTGAAAACCCAGCTTTTGATTAGTCTGAATACATAGTCTTTATTGAATCATCCCATAGTGATATATAGATATGGATATGGATATAGATATATAGATATAGATATAGATATAGATATAGATATAGATATAGATATAGATATAGATATAGATAGATAGATATACATATATATATATCACTATATATAGAGAGAGAAGCAGGGAAGATAACATGTGGAACTGAATGGAGTCAGATGTGGAAATACTATATCCCTTTGGATATTGCAGAGATAACTGAAGTTGTGGAGCATTTTGTTCCTTCATATGCATATACATACATACATATATACATATATACATATATATGTATCTCACTATGGTATAATTCTATATATATATATATATATATATATATATATATATATATATATATATACATAAACACACACACACACACACACACACATATATATATATATACTAAGATGGTCATCTTGTCATTATGCATGGCTTTCTATTATTCTAAATGCAACAGTCTTTATTGAAACATCCCACAGTGACTTCTTCTTGTTGTTTAATTTACCACTTAATGAATTTTAACCTCTTAAACTTAAAAAAAAAAATTAGTTACTTGCCAAGGCAAAGGAGCTGAAGGAACAAAATGCCCTGCAACTTTAATCACCTCTGCCCTTAAATAGTGCTTTCAAATTCTCTATTCAATCCTTTTAGCAATTTCCTTTCATGCTTTGAAAAATGTTTCTTTAGATGCAGATTTTTAACAGTCTTTGTGTACAAAAGTTATTTTTTGTCCATTTCAACCACCAACTGTTCACCTACAAAAGGAAATGTCATTTTTCATGGGTTAATTTAATCCTTTTCTTTATTCAAAAATTCACTTTATATCTCCATAGTCCATTTTCTTCTGTACCTTTTAAAAAGCATCCTGTTAAACTTTCAAAAGGACACTAACTTTCATATGTATAATACATATAAGTTAATTCTGGTATGGGTTGAGCCCTGACAACTGGAATGGATAGGAAAGAGCCTATAGAAGAAGTAGGCCTTCAAGTCTTGGAGCTATTTTCTTTTTGAGGGAATTAGAGATTGGGAGAAGCAAACATAAGAGAAGAGAAGCAGGGAAGATAACATGTGGGGAAGTGACTGGAGTCAGATGTGGAGATACTATATCTCTTTGGATATCGCAAAGGTAATTGAAGTTGTGGAACATTTTGTTCCTTCAGCTCTTTTGCAATGGCAAGTAATTATTTTTTAGAGCTTGAGAGTTTAAAATTCATTAAGTGGTATATTAAACTAGAAGAAGTCATCACTCTGGGATAATTCAATAAAGACCTTTGTATTCAGACTAATAAAAAGCTATGTGTTGTAAGAGCCCTTTAAATGGGTGCCACAGTGCATTGGGAGATTGAGTGGTCCGGAAGTAATGTCTATGGATATTAGGACTGCCTTGTAGGTGGGATCCTGTCCATTTTGAGATAGCTTCGTAATGGGTGACTCTCTCGCTGATTGGCTCTGTGTATGTGCCTTACAGGCCCTATGTAAGCCCACTGCAGGCAGCAGTCGCTCTCTTTAACCTGTCGCTCTTCACTCTGGCTCCCTAGCCTGGGTGGCCAAGCCAAGATGGATAGCCAAAAGAGGTAAGGATTTTAGTAGTGAACACGTGGGTCTTCTGACCAGGTGTTCACTAGGGAACCAACAAGTCAGGGCATCAGTTAGGGCATTATGTGAGTAGGTATAATAAAGGCTTTTAAGATTGCACGTGGCTGTTCTTGAGTGCGCTACCGGTTATTAAGCTATAGATTCAAGAGATTGTGGCCAGAGACCTTTGAAGTCCTCAGAGGAGGTGAGCCGGGTAGAGTTCACACTGCAAAGGACAGTGGTCAAAGGTACTCTGGTGGGTCTAGGACAGACTAGTAATTGTAACTGCCGGGAGAGCATGTTACAATGTGTGATGACAATATGACTATTCATGGTGTGTATGTATGTGTATGTATACATATAAATATATACACACACATATATATACATATATGAAAATTAGACCCATGCAAGAACTACATTTGTCTGCAGCCCAAAAGTTTAGAAAATGTGTGCAAAAAACATAGTACAGATAGAGAGTTGCTATGTTACATGGACTCTTCCCTACATGATTCACTCCAAAGGAATCATGATGGTTCACATTCTCTCCATTTTAAGTGTCACAAGGGGTTGTCATCATGTATTGTTTCCAGGAAGGCAAAAAAGACATCTCTAGCATCTCCCCCCCAACCCTTCTCTAATGGGGACCTTAATTCCTACCAAGAGGGAAAACAGGAGGTTGGACTAGAAATCAGCCACCCTGATCTCCTCAGAGAGAGAATTATATTTATCTACTCCTTTAGATATTATTATTCTAGGGCAGAGCTTCTTAAACTTTTCCCACTTACGATCCCTTTTCTCCTAAGGAATTTTTACAGAACCCCAAGTAAATAGGTATATAAAATAGGTGTACAAATCAAACATTTAATAATAATAAGTCATAATTTTTAACCCGTATATTCAGCTAAATGGGGTCACAACTCACAATTTAAGAAGCTTGGATCAAAGGAATACATTTTTTTAGATTTAAACTGAACTCCTAATTACTCTTCATTAAAAGGGAAAGGAGGATTCCAAGTTTTCTATGCAAGACTCAACTCCCATTCCACCAAATGCCAGTTCCAAAATGAATATGCAAATAGTTCATTTGCTGATACTTTGTAAAACAATAGCAAAAAAGCCAACCAAACAAACAAACAAACAAAAAAACCTTCCTTTATGCACATCAATAGCAAAACAGAAATCAGGGAAAGTATACATATGAAAATGTATGCCAGATAATATATACCAAAGGAACTGTACCATTGGGAAAGAAGTCATCTAGCTCAACCAAGAGACAGAGTCCCACATCTTACTCAAAGGAAAATTCCATAAAATCTTTAGCATAACAAGCTGGGAATGAGGACATGATTAAAATTCAGCATATCCACTTCTTCCCAGAATCATTCTCTCTTTGTGGCCCTGAATAAAAGCTAAGAATCCATTGCATCTTTTCTCTTGTTGCTAGAGGGCAGAAGAACCCAAAGAAACTAAAGAGACTAGATGTCTTTTACCAGCTGCAGCCCAGCTCTCATGTAAGTGGGAAATTGATTGTCCATCAATGAAGGACATCATCTTGTCATCATGAAAGACTGTCAGCAATGAAGATAGAGTCTGATGCCATTGATTTGGGAGGTTGGGTTACATAAATATGTAGAAAATTCTGATAAGATACTCTACTTATATATTAAAGTAAATTGCCAGAAAATCTACAAATCAACCCTTTTGGTGATTGAGTATGGCCTGGGGCTCATTGATTAGTCCTAAGGTCTAGTTGAAAAAAAAAAAATGGAGCTTAAATATCAAGAGTCTGTGCCACTAGCTACTTATGCAGGTTTAAATCCATCTCTAAACTTCTCAGATCCCTGTTTCTTTGACCATGAAGTGAGAAAGCTGGATTAGATGATCTCAAAGAAAGGTCCTTTGAGTTTCAAGATTTTATGTCAGCACAAGGCTGACTGAGACTGAAATCAGAATTTACTCTGTTATAAATTACAAAAGGGAAATTTGAGCAATATAATTAAGGACAAGGTAGTATAGAGTTTCTCAATTATATGACTTATTTTTAACATTTGAAAATATATCCATAAAAGTAAAGTCAAAGATGGGCTTTAGGAAATTAGGAGAATAAGGAATAGAATTTAAATAAGGAATAGAATTTATGATCAAACAAGATAGAGAGCATTACAAAATGTAAAATAAATACTTTTGATTATATTAAATTATAAGGGGTTTTGCACACACACAAAAAAACCCCAATGTAATCAAAATTAGAAAGAAAGTAGAAAACTAGGAAACAGTCTTTATGGCAAGTGCCTCTGGTAAAGGTCTCATTTCTCAAATATATAGAAAACGTGAGTCAAATTTATAATAATACAAGCCATTCCCCAACTGATAAATGATCAAAGGATATGAAGGTGGTTTTCAGATCAGAAAATTAAAGCTATATATAGTTATAGAGAAAAATTCAAATGAAAACAGCTCTAAGGTACCACTTCACACCTATCAGATTGGCTAATATGGCAGAAAAGAGAAATATTGGGGAAGATATGGGAAAATTGGAACATTAATGCACAACAATAATACTGATGTTGTGAACTGATCCAACTATTCTGGAGGCTAATTTGGAACTTTGCCTTTGATCCACCAATACACTACTAAATCTGTATCCCAAAGAGATCACAAAAAGCAGAAAAGGATTTTCATGTACAAAAATATTTATAGCAACTCTTCTGATATTGGTAAAGAACTGGAAATTGAAGGAATGACAATCAAATGGGGAATAGCTTGTGGTAAATGAATGTAATGGAAAATTACATGAATTAAATGAATGTAATGGGGAAAATGTGCTATAAGAAATGATGAATAGGCAGATTTCAGAAAAACCTGGAAAGGCTTACATGAACTGATGCAAAGTGAAATGACAAGAACCAAGAGAACCTTTTATATAGTATCAACAACCTTGTGCTATAATCAACTACTTGGCTCTTCTTAGCAATACAATTCCAAAATACTCATGATAGAAAATGCCATTCATATGCAAAGAAAGGACTGATGGACTGAATACAGATTGAAGCACACTACTTTCACTTTATTTTTTTTTCCTGGTTCTTTTCTGTTGACCTGTTTCTTCTTTCACAACATAACTAAGGTGGAAATATATTTTACATGATTGCACATATATAAACCATATTGAATTGCTAATCATCTTAGGGAGGAAGTTAAAAAGGAGAGAGAGAGAGAGAGAGAGAGAGAGAGAGAGAGAGAGAGAGAGAGAGAGAGAGAGAGAGAGAGAGAGAGAGAGAGAGAGAGAGAGAGAGAGAAAGAAAGAGCTTGGAAATAAAATTTTAAAATGTGTTACATGTAATTGGAAGAAATAAAATACTATTAAAAAAGATAGACTTTACCATCTATAGTAATATGAAAAAATGCTCTAAATCACCATTGATTAGAGAAATGCAAATTAAAACAACTCTGAGATACCACTTCACATATCTCAGATTGGCTAAAATAACAGGAAAAGATGAAGATAAATCTTGGAGGGGATGTGGGAAAACTAGGATACTAATGCATTGTTGGTGGAGTTGTGAAATGATCTAGTCATTCTGAAGAGCAATCTGGAACTATGCCCAAAAGGCTATAAAACTGTGCATATCCTTTGACCCAGCACTGCAACTACTGAGTATGAATCCAAAGGAAATCATAAAGGAGGAAAAAGGACCCACATGTGCAAAAATGTTTATAGCAGCTCTTTTTGTGGTAGCAAAGAATTGGAAAATGAGTAGATGCTCATTGATTGAGGAATGGCTAAACAAGTTGTGGTACTTCAAAGTAATGAAATATTACTGTTCTATAAAAAATGATGAACAAGCTGATTTTAGAAAGTCCTGGAATGGTTTACATGAACTGATTGATGCCAAGTGAAACCAGCAGAACCAGGAATACATTGTACCTAATAAACAGAAAGGAGGTGCAAGGAGCAGCTATGAAAGACTTGGTTCTTCTCAATTGTTCAGTGATCTAAAGCAATCCTGATAAACTTTGGACAGAAAATACCATCTGCATCCAGAAAAAGAACTAAGGAGATTGAAGGTAAATCAATACATGCTAGGTTCACTTTTTTTCCTGTTTTTTTTAATCTTTCCTATGTTTTGCTCTGATCTTTCTCTCCCAACATATTCATAAAACATTGTGTGCTAAATATATATTTATATATATATATATGAAGCAATTTTTTAAAAAGATAGGCTTAAGGAACATTATAGAAAAGAGGTGACAGTCAGCAGATCTTTAAAAAAAATTGATAAATGATTTTAATCAAGATCAGGAGTAGCTCTTATTGTTCCGATATCATTGAATCACATCTATGAAACAAAGCCTACATGGTGGTTGATTACATGCTACCAAATTATCCTGATAAAAAGCAAAGATTTGTATCCATCATCAGGATTTGGGGTATTGCAATATGAAAGCATCTGGTTTCTGAAGGGTTTAATTGTATAAATTACTTTGATTATTTTTTATATTCTAAATTCAACAAACAGCAAATAAGAAAATTATTTCCATATTTAGAGCAAAACAGAAAAAGGGGATTGTGCATGTAGCTGAATTGCTGTACCATGTATACCACTTGTCCTTCCAAGACTACAGTAAATTCACACATTATTTTCAAAGCTATCCTGCTTATCTTTGTTTATTCCTGGCCTTTCCTTTGCTCTCTTCTGTGCACCAAAAAATGTTCAATGAACAATTTTCTTACTTTTTAAACTTATAAATTACATTCTACATGGGTCCTTTATTTAGTGCACAAATGTATTAAATTAAAAACGTGAAAAAGACCCCAACTTGGATATAGCATTCAAATATTTCACACAGTACAGCCTATGAGCTGTGCAGTTCCAGAAAAGAGATAATAGCAAAGACTATTCACTGTTCTCATTCCTCCCAGTTCCACCACCATTTCCCTCACAAATAATTCTATTGGTGTTTGAAATTTCAATAAAAATAACTTTTATAGGGAACCTGCTATGTGTTAGGCACTTGATAATTACCATCTCATTTGATCCTCAAAATAGCTCTGGAAGGTAGATGATATTATTATTCTCACTTTACAGGGAAAAAAAGAACTGAGGCACATAGAGGTTATTACTTACCCAGGGTCATACAGCTAGCAAGCATCTGTGTTTAGATTTGAAATCAAGTCTTCCTAACTCCAGACCCATCATTGTATCACTGAGTTGCCTTAGACATTAATTCCTTCTTTTTTAACATGTTGTCTTTGGTTAAAATGCAAACCTCTTGAAATAGTTATACATTATTATCATTTACACTTTAGTATAAATGAAAGCTTAAAAGAGTTAAAGGAAGAGAGAGACTTATTTACAAATAGGCCTAGAATCTTTAAGTCTCATCAAAGAAAATAAAATTCACATTCAAAATTAACAATACAACACTTGATTAGTTAGGAATTTTGAGCCACTGAGCAGTTTCAGTAAGACAGTTTCCTTTATGCTTTGTTAATTATGAAATAAATAGCAATCCAACTTTCTTACACTACAGAATAAACTTGCTACTTCTATATCTCCTCAAAGTATGACACTCCCAAAGATTTGGGTAATTAATTCTTCTTTTTTCTTCCTTTTCTTCCCCTGTCTCTTCTCTTCTTCTCTTTTCCTTTTCTTTGTTCTTTTTTTTTGTGTGACTAAGGGTCAGGATCTTTTCTGAGAGGACGTTTGTTTATGTTGAACAGGAAATTTGTATAAGTTGAACAGGACAGAGAACATGAAGCTCTTGCTATTGGGAAGGATAAGGCCACTAATGGAAAAAGAATTCAGAAAAGGAAAGCTGAGTGACCTCTTGTGTTTATATGACATTTGACAGTCTTCAGTGTTGTTTCACATTTGTAATCTCATTTTGTCACTAATCTTGTGAGATAGGTAATATGGGCATTATTATTTCCATTTCACAGAAGTAGAGTCTGAAGGTCAGGAAAGTTAAGTGATTGATCCAAAGTCACAAGAGCAGCAAATGACAGAGATAGGACTAGAACCCTGTTCTCCTGCCTCTTTCCATTTTACCCAATTTACTTCCATTTTTTTTTCTTGGAAATGGTTCGGCTTCAGAGTTTCTATGCCTATTGATTCATCGCTATTTTTCTAAGAATAGCTGCTGCTGGACAGACTAGAACAAAGAGAATGCACTCCTGAATATATGAGTGAGATATTTAGCAGTTTATTCATTTGTTTTTTCCACTTCCTGAATAGAAGGGTGAAAAAACTGTTACAAGAAGTGCTGCTTACTGCCTAAATGTATTGCTTTAGGGGTTTTTTTGGGAGGGGAAGAAGGGATCTCCAGACAATAGGAAAGACAATGATTCTATGGGCATAGGAAACTACAGAGGGACAGCTCCTTCATAACTCAATCTTGGAAAGTTGTCGAAGGTACTATTGCCCATAGTTGGGTATCTGTCAGAAGCAGGACTTGAACTCAGGCATTTGTGATTCCAAGATTCAAACCACCCCATCACCATTGCCTACCAGTAATTATACAAAGTGCACTAATTCTGGTGTGGTTGGGAGAATGCTATTTTGGGAAGACATTGTTTTATGAGAAATGATGAAGGGCATGACTCCTGAAAAATCTGGGAAGACTTATATGAACTGATAGGCAAATTGAACATTGTGTACAGAGACAGCAACGTTGTGACAATAATCAACTGTTAAGCTATTATGATCAATGCAGTGATCCATGACAGCTCAGAAAACTCTTGCAAAAAAAAAAGCAGCGTCAAGTTCAAAAGAGAGAGAACAGACAGACTCTGAATGAAGAATAGAGCACATTATTTATTGATTGATTTTTCTTGCTTTTTTCTCCCATCATGGCTAATATTTCACATAACTTCATATGTATAAAATGGGTATGGGTATTTCTTGCCTTCTCAATGGGTGGAAAAAGTCATGGAGGGAGGGAGAGAATTTGGAACTGAAAATAAAAGTTTTAAAATTCTTTTTTTTTTCTTTGAAGAAAGAACACTTATTTTGAGTTGGAAGGCTTGGCTTCGAATTTTTTCTCTAACTCAGTTTACCTGTATGATTTTGGATAAATCTTTTCATTTCACTGGGCTTCAGGTTTTTTTTTTAATCAGCATATAAATTGAGGAGGGTGGATTAGATGAGCTCTGAGGTGCTGACCTATAGCTATGTTCCTATGGTTACTGAAAAATCATTACTTCAGGGACTTTGTCCTTAAATAAGTAGATTTGGGGAGAGGGTCAATTTTCAAGGTCCTTCCTGATGAAAATTATAATATTCAATTGATTTTTTTAATCTACACAGCAACAAAGAGTCACATCTTCATATACTCATGTTACAGCAAAATACAAAAGTGCTTATTTTTATCAATATACAATATAACTTTTTTCTGTCTCCATTTGAATTTTTAATTCTGTTTAATTTTTTATAATAATAGCTTTTTATTTTTCAAAATACATGCAAAGATAGCTTTCAACATTCACCCCCACAAAACCTTGTGATCCACATTTTTCTCCCTTCTCACACTCCCCAAATCCCTGTATCTTACCCTAGACAGCAAGTAATCCAACATAGGTTAAACATGTGTAGTGCTTCTGAACATATTTCCACATATATCATGCTGCATAAGAAAAAATCAGATAAAAAAATAAGAAGAAAAAGAGGCAAGCAAACAACAACAAAAGGTGAATATGCTATGTTGTGATCCCCATTTAATCCCCATATTTCTCATTCTCTCCTCCTCCCCCTCCCTCTTTCCCTCTCCCTCTTCCTCTCTCTCTCTCTTCCTCTTCCTCTCTCCCTCTCCCCCTCTCCCTCTCCCCCTCTCCCTCTCCCTATCCCCCTCTCCCTCTCCCTATCCCCCTCTCCCTCTCCCTATCCCCCTCTCCCTCTCCCTATCCCCCTCTCCCTCTCCCTATTCCCCTCTCCCTCTTCCTCTTTCCCTCTTCCTCTTCCTCTCTCCCTCTCCCCCTCTCCCTCTTCCTCTCCCTCTGAATGCAGGTGACTCTCTCCACAAGTCTATTTGGAATTGGGCTGAATCATCTCACTGTTGAAGAGAGCCACATCCATCACAGTTGATCATCATATAACCTTATTATAGCTATACACAGTGTTCTCTTGGTTCTACTCACTTCACTAAGTTTAATTTTTTTAATTAACAAAAATCTATTTCTCCTCTCTTACACCTCTCGCTCCATTAAAAAAGCAAAAGAAAATCCTTGTAATATATATGGTGAAATAAAACAAACTCCCACACTGTCTATGTTCCAAAAATGTGTCTCAGTCTGCACCCTGACATTATCAACTATTTGGCAGGAGAGAGGTTACAAACATCACCATCTGTCCTCTGGAATCATTCTTGGTCATTGTGCTGATCAGAGTTCTTTAGGCTTTCAAAGCTGTTTATTTTTACAATATTGTTGTATTTGTGGATATCAATTCCTCAATTTAAATCGGATGAATATTTCTTAACTATATTAAGAACCTTACTGTGTATGAAAATCTGTGGGTTTCTGGAGATAGAAACAAAGATGAAAGAATGATATAGTTCCTGACTTCCATAAAGTGAAAATAAAATCCAATGGAAAGGTAGAGGATGAAGGTGGATGAAAAACCACTTGATGTGGCAACAAGGTGGCAACCGATCATGTTCAAATGAGCAGTTTCAGGAGCATGATGAGGATAGTAGAAAAATCACTGAACATTTCCTAACTTAAATTTTTGTGAAACTATCGAGATGATCCTAGTTCGCTTCTCTAAAGTCTCCTCTGTTTCACTGATTTCACAATAGTGAGCAAGAAATGGGAGGCAGCATGGACCAGGTAAGTTGGACCACCAGCACCATGTTGACCACATTTTCTTCTTGGATACTGATGGAAAGAGGGGGAAGCTATACTCAAGACCCTGGGGAATATCAGTGTCTCCTAAACCACCAGACTAATTAACTTCAGCCTAGTCTTTGAAGCCACCATTGAGGAGAGCAAAAGGGTTCATCACAGCAAAAGAGTTCATCTTGCTCAACAACTGTGACCATCTGCCGCCCCCCCCCCAAATGTCAATCTGCTTCTGGTCCAGCCCTTGGGGAAGTTACTTTTATGGAGATGGGTGTAGCGTTCCTCACCCCTCAGGAATCAAAGGTAGGTGCTAGACAGGCAAACTAGGCTAGCTAAAGCAGGAAGGTACTCTGAGGGAGACACAGGAGGCAGTATGTGCCAGCAAAGTCAAAGCACTGTGACCACCTTGAGCGCCATTTCTCCTAAGATCCCAATGGAGACCATCCAGAACTTGAACCTTAGAGCCTGGAGAAGAGCAGCGCTGCCAGCTCAGTGTTTCTAGACATTCTCCTGGGCAGCAATCCCTGGGATAAAGCAGCTGAGCTACTACATTTTCAAGCAGCTACATCTGTTGCAGACCCAGAAAGTCTTTGGCTCTGTCAAATGGTCCAATATCATAAACTGAGATGATTTTATCAATGAATAAACAAATGTCATTAGCTTTGCCCAGATCTTCTCCTCCTCCCAACTATCCTATTGCTGTTGAGCACAGCACATCCCCAGTCAAACAGACTTACAGCTTCAGTGTCGTCACCGACTCTTCATTCACCCACAAATCCAATCTGTTGCCACGTCTTGTTTCTACCTTTACAAGACATCTTGGATACATCTTCTCACCACTCACAAGTCCACCAGCCTAGTGCAAGTCTTCACTGTTTCATGGCAGGGCTGCTTGCCTCTTCCCACTCTAGTCCATCCTCAACTCCGTTCCCAAAAGGATCTTCCTAGAACACAGTTTGGACCATGTCACATTTCCTCCTTACTAAACTCCAATTCACGGTGTCACTAGAGACTCCCTTTTCCTTTTAGAAATAAATAGAAAATTCTCTGCCTTTAAAATCTCTTTGGAACCTCATTCTGCCCTCCCTTTTTCAGTCTTCTCATGTTTTATTCCAAGCACTGCCCAATTTGGTGCCCTGGGCCCTATTGCTGTTTCTGGCATATAACAGCATCTTTCATCTCTGTACCTTTTCATGGTGCTCCCCCAGGCTTGGAAGGCTCCCTCCATTTGCCTCCCCCTCCCGCCCCCCGACTTCCCTGGCTCCCTCCCTAAAGAGTTAGACTGCACTTTCTTTAAGCAGTCTTTCCAGTTGCCAGCATTACCTCTGAGATTGCCTTCTGTTTACACTGTACACTTGTTTTCAACGTGAGCTCCTTGGAAGCTGGGTGTCTCTTTTTGCCTTTCATGCATAGTTCAGTGACAGGCTCATATCAAGCACTTACTAAATGCTTATTGACGGACTTTTCTCCCTCATCAGAAGCATTTATTTCATTACAATGTGATCCTTGAGGGAACCTCAATCCCTTTTTGCCCATCTTCCCTGTAAAGAGAACTGACATTTCTAGATCCTTTCAAGGCTTACAAAGAGCTTTGCATATATTACCCATTTGTTCTTCACAAAAACCATTTGCATTAAGGAATACACACTTTCCAGATAAAAACTCAAAGTCCTCACTTTCCAGACCAAAAACAGATCCCCAAGAAAGGCAAGTAATGTGACTTGTCACAGAACAAGGCAGTTTTAGTCACAGGATTTGAATGCAGGTCTTCTGACTCCGAGACCAGTTGTCCTTCCACTGAAGCACACAACCTTCTCTTCTAGATCGGGGCTTTGAAACTTTTCCCACTCATGACCTCTTTTCATCTGAAAAATTGTTACGTGACCCCATAAAGTATATGAAATAGGTATACAAATCACACATTTACTGATAATAAATCATAAAGAAATGTATTATAAAACAATGCTGATTTTGACAGTTATTAAAGATGAAAGTAAATTTTGTATACTAGTGATGGATGTGCTTGTTTATTTTTACACAAAGAATTAAATCTTGGCAGAATATCGGATACCTTTTACTGTTGCCAAATTTTTCACAACCCCTATGTTCAGTTATGTGACCCCCTGTGGGGTCACAACCCGCCATTAAAGAAGCTTTGTTCCAGGCCATGGGACTTTTGCTAATTTTCCCTTGGATTCCTTGGCATCTGCTCCCCCAGAACTTGGGTGAGAATCTGATTTCTCCTCTTTATCTATCAGGAACTCTGATATGGTCAGATAACTACCCCCCAAGGAGCCTGTCAGTCCTCCTTCAGGAAAACATTACTTCTGCCTGGTCAGAATGAGGTCAAGAATCGCAGTTCCCTTTTAGTTATTGCTGCTGTATTTTGCAGATGACATTTGTACTGAAGCACATCAAGGATATGTCAGCTTGGATTTCAGGCCTTAGAGAGGGCCGGCACATAGATGGAGTCCTGGCCACTTATGCCTCAGGTTCCTCGGCTCTAACACAAGAGGGAATTGCTCTCAGTTGGTCCCTCTGTATGATCTGAGGATGATGGCTAAGAAGAGATGAGCACGGAGCAAGGGGTCAAGAGCTGGATCCCAGTTCTCAGGGCTTGAGCTGGCTGCTTTTCCTTGTTTTCCTTCTCAAGAACTTTGATTCTCTTTTGGATTGCAAAAACACCAAGCTTATTTCAAAGCAGCTGCAGCAAACTAATTTTCTTCCCTACTCCTTTATATGGCAGCAGTTTTAATGAGAGTTCCCAGATAGAAAGTAACAATGCAGCTTGGTCAAAATAGTCACAAATCCCGCTTCCCTTCTTTAATTCACTTCAGTGCCTGTTGTTCTTTTGTACATAGACAGAAGTCAGTGGGTAAACTAAGAACTCCAGAATAAATATGTTGCTTATATTTTTAGCTTTTTAGTCACGTAAACATTTTCCCCACCTAATTTAAAATACAGTCCTTTGTCAACACAGCCAACTTGTCAAAGCTACCTATGGTTTGCCTGCAACCACTTTTCTGAACAAAAAGCACCCTGGGAAAGAAAAGAAAGGAAGAAAAGGAAGAAAAGGAAGGAATGAAGGAGGGAAGGAGGGAAGGAAGGAAGGAGGGAAGGAAGGAGGGAAGGAGGGAAGGAGGGAAGGAAGGAAGGAAGGAAGGAAGGAAGGAAGGAAGGAAGGAAGGAAGGAAGGAAGGAAGGAAGGAAGGAAGGAAGGAAGGAAGGAAGGAAGGAAGGAAGGAAGGAAGGAAGGAAGGGAGGGAGGAAAAAGGGAGAAAAGAAAGGGAGGAAGAAAGAAAAGAAGAAAGGGGAAAAGGAAGGGAAGAAAGAAGGAAGGAAAAAGGGAAGTAAGGAAGAGGAAGAAAGAAAGGAAGCAAATAATGAAGGAAGGAAGAAAGGGAGGGAGGGAGCAAAAGAAGGAGGAAGATGGAAAGGAAGAAAGAAAATAAAAAAGGAGGGAGGGAGAAAGGAAAAGAGGAAAGAAGGGGAAGGAGGAAGGGAGGAAGGAAGAAAAAGAAAGGGAAGAATGGAGAAAGAAAAGGGAGGAGGGAAGGAAAAAGGAGGGGGAGGGAGGAAGGAAAGAAAGAAGGATGAAATAATGGAAGGAAGGAAGAAAGGAAAGAAGGAAGGAAACAAAGAAAGGAAAAAAAGAAAAATGGAGAAAGGAAAGAGAGGAAGAAAAGAAGAAAGGGAGGGAGTAAGGAAGGAAGGGAAAGGGGAAAGGGAGGACAGAATGAAGAATGGAGGGAAGGAAGGAAGCAATTGATTTAAATTTTCTTTTTAATTTCTGACCTATCCCCTTTGAAGAACTCCCCAGATCTAGTTCTCCTGGCTGCAGCAAGCCCCTGGCTCTTCCATCCTTTTGGTTTCATCTTCTTTTTAAGAAATGGTGTACAGTTCCCAGCAAGCACTTCTCATCTCACAGGTGGAACCAGCTCATGAACTCAGAAATCCAGGAACTCTCAGACTCAGTCACCAATGCTGGAAACATCCATCAGGATGACAGTGCTTTATGCCCACTTGTGCTCAAGATAAAAACCCAAAATGGGAGAGAAGCCAAGATTCAGGCTCATGTGGGCACACCCATGCTTTCTTGGCCATTGCTTCTGGGAGGATGGAGGAAAAAAATCTCCTTCCCTCCCCCATAAGTTAGAAGTTCAAAAAAGCATTAGCAGAGTCTCAGAAAGGCCATCGAAAAAGATGGGGAAAATGGAGCTTTTCTATGGCTTTTATAATTATTTAAATATAATCTGAGTCATAAGGACCAGGAGTCCCTGGGCCAGACAGACTACATGTTCCCACAGAGAGAGTTTAGAGGATTTCCATGGGAAACACCCCAGTACATCCCTCCTACATCCCTCTTCTATATTCATAGGACAGTAGATTTAGAATTGATAGGACTTTATGAGACATCTAGTCCAAACCCGTCATTTTAGAAAAATGAAAATGGAGGTAAGCACTAGCTTAAATGACTTGGCAAGGTAACATAGGCAGTAAGTGCCAGAGGTGAGATAGGAATCAAGGCCCTCTGATTAAGACTCATTCCAAAGTGCCATGTTCCTTAACCTTCATCTCCCTGACTCTCTTTCTTACTTGATCTTACTTAAGACTCCTGCTCCATCGCCAGAGCCGCCATATTGCTTCCCTCCCTAGGAAAAAGTCACCGGCTCTTTTCACTATCAACAAAATGAGATGGAAGAGAGATGTCTTCCAGTTCAGAAGGATTTTTTAGTACAAACCATGATCTTCCCCTTCTCTTATTCCCATATTTCATTTTATTGGGATCCGAATAATATATTTTACATTTAATAGAAAACCAGAAAACAATGGAGGATTTAACGCTGTCAGGAACAAGTAGTTGTCAGAGCCTGGCTGGCAATTACAGTGATTCCAACCATCTCTGGAAGCAACAATGAATACAAATAAAGAGGATCCTCTTTAGCAGTGTCAGGCCTGCCACCACTTTAGCCATAATACATTCAGCAATAAACCTTGTAAATAGAACTGGGGAAGCTTGGAAAAAAACTTGCATTGTGATTCAACTTATTTTGCTTTTTAATTAAAAGGATCTCATAAGTCTAGACATGGATTAACTTAAAGTCTTCTAAAAGACAGAAAGTAATTTGGGCAATAAAAATAATTAAGCTTTCCAAATATGTAAGAGCAATTCATAAGAGCAAAAGGGAACTGAGAATGCCCTTTCTTAGCTGTGGAAATCATCTTGATTCCAAGGACAGAACACAGCTTGCTTTCAGACCTGTGGATGAGAGCTGAAATAGTTCTGCTTGTGTTGGACTCAAGTTCAGGGATCTCTGATAACCATCAAATCTCATCTTATTAGTTTGGATGTCATAATATACCTTCTGAATTTGTGGATTGCAAATTATACTCTAGATTAGTCAGCAAATTTTTGGGAAGGAAGGATTAAATAGCCATGAAGGGAACCAGAGAAATTTTGATTTCTGTTGAGGGAAAAGGTCAGAAGCCTCTTTTCTTCTACATTCAGCCCAGTTCCTGGGCTCAAGGTCCCAGTGGGACGGCTCACAAAGTGAGCACCCAGCTCCTTTGAAGATTTGTTATGGAGAGTCTCTGGGAATGCTTTATATAGTGTGAAGTATATGAGAAGAACTTAAAAGAAAGCTCTGACTACAATTTTTAAATTAATTAATTAATTGATTGATTAATTAATTAAAAATTAGCCTCAGAAAGCATGAAAGCAGGGGACAAAAGTCACTTTTTAAAAAGATGCTCAGGAGTTTCTCTGGTCAACTAGGACAGTGGAGCTGTTTTGAATTTTCATAAGAAAAGATGGCTCCTGGGAATCTCAACATTTAAAAAGTTGGAAAACCTGTCCATTTATCCAAGGAAAGGCAAAGGACCTCACCTACAGAGGGGCTGCCTCGAAAGAGCAGAAAGATGAACAGCAGTGAGCAGAGAAGAGAGAACAAGGCCCAGCTCACATCACTGATAAATCTGTATCATACTTGGCCGCGTGTTTCCTACCATTTGTGTTCTCTACAAGTATTTTTTCTCAAACTAGTGGCTTTTCTCATGCAAAATCTGTAACAGGGTATACCCTGCATAGGTATGGAAATCTTTTCTGTCATTTTTTTTTGCCATGCAGTCTAATTAAACATCTTTCACTTTGAATTAATGTCTTCTGGTTGGCTGGTAAAGGCACCGTGGGAACTTGTAAGCCATGGTTTTGCTGGATGCTGATCCATATTCACAGCACACCCTGAATCTAGCACAGAGATTTTAAGGAGCCCACGTGTGGGGATGGACAGCAGAGAGAAGCTCTGAGTCCTGTAATCAAAATAATCTATTTGAGCTATTAGTTTATTTTTCAGAGCTAACATTTCTTGCCTTAGGATACTAATATTAAGTCCAAAATAATGACATATTTTCTTATCCTTATCAAGGATTATGATTACCTGAAGTTTGTATAAGGCATTATGGTTTAATAGAAAAAAATATAGAAAGTGAGAGAAAGAGAGGAGAGATTTTAGACATCATCTAATCAAACGGCTGAGACACAGAAAGCTGAATTTATTTGTCCCCAATCATATAGCAAGCAGGAGCAGAGCTGGGATTCAAATCTAGACAATGATCTTTTTCTCACACTATGGTGACTATCATTTAGCTTTAAATTATCAATTGAATAAGAACAAGATGGAGAAGGCAAGAAATGACAGTAATTCATGTGCAAATGACCTAAAGTTTTAAGTTAAAATCTCTGTCACTCTGTCTCTGTCTCTCTCCATGTGTCTTTCTGTTTTCTGTCTGTCTGTCTCACACACATATGTCTCTCTCTCTCTCTCTCTCTCTCTCTCTCTCTCTCTCTCTCTCTCTCTCTATATATATATATATATATATATATATATATATATATATATATATATATATTTATTTATTTATTTATTTATTTATTTATTTATTTATATTCACACACTCAAACATGTTGAAGAACTACAAGATAACATAAAAAAATCCAAGACTTTTAGAAAAAACAACTATCATTTCCTCCAAAAACACAAATTCTTTTTAAAAAAGTGACCAGAAGTCATCGCTGTATTACAATAAATGAGCTTTCACATGTAAAGAGTATGTTATGTTGGTACATTTTGCCCATTTAGGTTATGTGTGTCCATGTGTGTTGTGTCTAGATATGGCTCAAGGGAAACAAGAAAGCTGTCTTCGATTCTCTTACCACTACTTTGGAAAAGGTAGAAAAGGGAGTCTTGATACCTGTCACAAGAGGAAGCTGGAGACTGCCCCCTCTGAAATCCTCAGTGAAATGAAATGCTAGCCTAGAATTGTGTGTGTGTGTGTGTGTGTGTGTGTGTATGATTCCTTAAATATTGTTAGTATAGAGAAAATAATTTTTAGATTAAAGCTCTCCATTGCTATGGAGAAGAAATGTTCCAAGCTATATTCTATATATACATATATATAATTACATATATATATGTTCCAAGCATGCTCAAGACTTGACTCCCTTTCTACCAAATATTCCACAATGAACATACTTAGTAAATAGTGAATAAATCTAATTTCTCAAGTTAATAGCAAAAAAGTCAGAGAAGGTACACATACTAGAATATGCCAAATAAGGCATTGTGAATGAGCTTTCCTATTGGGAGCAACATATCTAAACTGAGTCTCAAATCTTACCCAAGAATCTCCGATGAAATAAAGATGACAGAGAAAAGATGAAGACGCTAGTTCCTCTATCACTTGGCTTCTTCACAGAATCTTTCTCTTTCTTTAGGGTCCCTGAAGGGTGTCTGGAACCACAAGGCTTCTCTCTTGAAGACGGAAGTCAGAAAACTAGGATCTTTCCTCTCTCAAGAGGAGCTACCTGGACATAAACATGTATACAAAAGTCTAATACAAGGTAGAGAAGGACAGTGACAAAGTTACTAGACCACAGAATCATAAGATCCTTGATTAGGAGTTAGGAAGGACAACAACATTTTCTTAGTCAACATACTCTAGGAAAATGGGAAGAGAGTGAGATCATTTTAGCTGGAAGCAGTCAGAAAAGAGAGAAAGAAGTAGCACTGGATAGATAGATAGCCTCCCCAACTCTAGATCCAAGAAAGTGACAGGCTAAAACAACAGACTTAATCTAATAAGATGAAATATGATAAAGGTAAATGTGATTCTGTCATTCAACATGTTCGCTTTCCCTTTCAGAATTGTGTCTTCTAAAGCTTTGATAAGCATGTCATCTATTACTTTATTCAAATCAACAACAAAAATATCAAATTGCACATAACCAAGGACTGATGCATAAAGCACCCTAGTGAAGATTTTTCTCCAAACTAACCCTGACAATCCCAATGGTATCTAGTAGTATTAGTTCTTAAGCCACCTAATTATGTTTTTCTAGTACACATATCTTCATTTTGTAGACAGGAAGCAGTGACAGTACCTCCAAATTTACAGCTACAAGTTTTTTTTTTTAATATCCTAGTCATATCGGTTGATTATATTCAGCCTTCCTTAGAGCAAGAAGGGAAAGGGATGAGTCAACAATGGCAGCAAACAGAGACTAGTGGGTTCACAAACTGGAGATAACCATTGATCACCACAGGGATTATACCAGGGGTTCTCAAACTACAGCCCACGGGCCAGATGCAGCCCGCTGAGGATGTTTATGCCGCCACCGGGTTATGGCAAATGGGCTGAGGGGCAGAGACAGAGCGTGAGCTTTTATTTTTACCCTAGTCCGGCCCTCCCACAGTCTGAGGGACAGTGAACTGGCCCCCTATTTAAAAAGTTTGAGGACCACTGGATTATATCAACATGAATGTGGCTTTTCTCTTGGCTTGAGTGAACTCATTCAAAACTTTACCTAAGACTGAAGATTTGTAACTGTGAGCCAATCTCCTTTTTCTATTTGTGAATAATACTGCATATCCCTTAATTTCCAAAAACTACTTTGAATTACTTTAAGGCTAGACTAGTGGTTATTATTATTAAATCAATATTATTTCATTTAATTTAGACTTTTTTATCAAATGTTTACAACTGTTACAATGTTTACTCAAGAAAGCTCCAAATTAAAAATGTATATCATATAATTATAAAGTATAACATTTTCTTCACTAAGACTAAATTTAAAATTATAAAACTCTAGAAAATGATGAAATTTTTTTTTGTTTGAGTCAATATGTAAGAATCTAAAAAAGTAAAACAATAAGATCTCATGTGACTACTATCATCTATAAGGCTTTGTTTGTATTTTTTTTTACAAACTAATATAAATAATATTAAAACAAGTAATTATTTATTTAACATAAAATATTTGATCTAATTCTTTAAATAAATAATAACTAAATAAATTGCAAGTAGGAAGATGTCTAATATAACAATCATATTTTTTAAACATAATCATATTTAAAGTTACTTTTGATGTTAAACTTTTTTGAAAAACATTACCATTATTTGGTTCAATACCAGACAACTATGGTCTGAAATCTGATCCTGCTTCAAGTTTATTTCTTTAATTTTGATTCAAAATAATAACAAAGTGAAACTTCTCACTCACACAGCTATGTAGTGGAAATCATAGAAGGATTTTATAAGCTCTTAATAAGAAAGGAAAATTCCTTTTAAAAAATTTAGTCATCTAATCCATCAATGGAAAGAGAATAGCCAGTTGTATAAGACATTTACTTTTCTACATTGTCTTATTTTTGCAGGCATATTATTATTTTTAATAGTTTTGAATTTACCAGATAAATGCATGGGTAATTTTACAACATTAACAATTGCCAAACCTTTTGTTCTAATTTTTCCCCTCCTTCCCCCACCCCCAGATGGCTGGTTGACCAATACATGTTCAATATGTTAAAGTATAAATTAAATACAATATATGTATACATGTCTAAACAGTTGTTTTGCTGTATTGTCTTATTTTTTAACAACATTTATATAAATTAATCTTTATATGGGAAAACAATCTTTTCAGATATGACTTTCTTCTCCCCTACTGGCACACCAACCACAGAAACTCTACCCAATGATTGACTAGTGTTGTCAGACAATTCATTCCATCATGCACATGCCCAGCAGTAATGATTTTCTGATATTTATTCTGCAAAGACACTGATTTTTATAATATAATGATCCCATGACTACACAGCTGATAAGATATAATTACATAGTAATGAAAGTAAGTGAGGGAGATACTTTGTTGCAATGTTCACGACTCAGATTAATTCAAATATCGACATCGGAAACCATTTGGGATCAAATGTTGAAGCCTTGTGTTAGTTTAGAAACAATTTGATGGCAGATTGAGAAACTTCAAGAATATATTTTGCTTAGTCAGAAGTGGTCATTTTGATATAATTGTTGCATAAACAACAAAATCTTTGCCCACATGATCATGAAAATTTTGAATCACTTCAAAAACAAACCTAGGATGCCTCAAACATGCCCATTTCCAAAGGAAAAAAAAATATATATGTAACATAATTTGATCATTATTTACTATTTTAAAGGAGCATTAAATAAATTTTAGTACTAATCTCTTAGGTCATTGTTGGATTCACAAACCATGATATGAGATCCACTGGTCTGAATAAAGATGGTTTCCTGGGTTATAACTATGTATGCAGTTTCAATTTCCAGAAACGGATTAAGATTGAATCTCAAAAATTATGGTCAGGAAACAGCATTTTCATTCTTTCTGTTGTTGTTTGCTGGCATTTTGTTTTCTTTCTCAGTTTTTTTCCCCTCTTGATCCGATTTTTCTTGGGCAGCAAGATAACTATATAATATATGTATACATATATTGGACTTAACATATACTTTAACATATTTAACATGTATTATACTACCTGCCATCTAGGGGAGGGAGTTGGGGGAAGGAGGGAAAAGTTGGAAGTGAAGGCTTTGCAAGGGTCAATGTTGAAAAATTACCCATGCATATGTTTTGTCAATAAAAAGCTTTAACAAAATTTTTTAAAAGATACAAACAAAAGAATAATGGTCATGGAGAAGCACATGTATCCTTCAATCCTTTTTAATGAAAGATTGTTCCAACTGTGGAAATAGTATCAACAAAACGTATAATTATCTGAGATGACAATTACAGCTGCTTCTATGCCTTGAAATCCCAGCCTGGAGGAGAACAAGAAAGTCGTTCATCATGACACAGTGAGTTAAATCCATTCTGATTTAAATCCATCCCAATATCATTTTATTTAATAGAGGAAACAGAAGTAAAGTAAGAGTTTTGGTTTATCATAAATATATTTTTGTTTTGTTTTTGTTTTATTTTAAAGCTTTTTATTTTCAAAACATATGCATAGATTGTTTCCAACATTGCCACCTTGCAAAAGCGTGTGTTCCAAATTTTTTTTTTCCCTCTCTTCCTTCCCTTCCTTCAGCCAGATGGTAAGTAATCCAATGAATATCATATATATCTTGCTTCTCGAGTAGACCTGAAGGTGGCATTGTGGTTTTCTTGACAGTGGTATGATCTTACATAAGAGAAACACATCTTGGGATAAAGACAGGGCCATCAGGTTCAATAGAAAGACAGGAGACCTGGATTAAAATCCCTACTCTGATATATTTTACCTGTGTAATGTTGGGCAAAGTTGCTTAATCTCTCTTGGATCTTAGAATTCTCATTTGTAAAATGAGCATATTAGATTAACTAACTTCTAAGGAACCTTCCAGTTCTAATTTTTTTTTTCCCCCTGAGGCTGGGATTAAGTGACTTACCCAGGGTCACACAGCTAGGAAGTGTTAAGTGTCTGAGTTCAGGTTTGAACTCGGGTCCTCCTGAATTCAAGGTTGGTGCTCTATCCACAGCGCCACCTAGCTGCCTCTCCCAGTTCTAAATTTAGGCTCCCACCATCTCAGATGCAGAAAGCATTGTTCTTTAGCTAATCCAATGGGGGTTGCAACTAAGTGGAGCAGTGGGTAGCATGCTAAGCCTAGAGTTAAGAGGACTGAAGTTTAAATCTGATCTCAGACACTAGTTGGGTGATGCTTGACAAATCCCTTAACTGTTTGCCTCAGTTTCCTCATCTATTAAATGAGCTGGGAGAAAAATGGCAAACCACTCCATTATCTTGGCCAAAAACACCTCAAGCAGGGTCATGAAGAACCTGACACGAATGAAAAACATCTGAACAACAACAATCTAATGAAGAGGCTTTAAATATTGTTCTCTAGGGATGCTTAAATGGAGGTCCCAAAATAAGCAAAATATTTTTTGATTTAGAAGGAATCTGGAAACTTAGGACAGAGTTATTGAGCTATTTTGGTAAAGCTAAAGCGGTATTGAAGCACAAGCAGAAAGTAAAATACTTGATCTGAAAGGTTTATGTAGGTCAAGTCTAATTTTAATGAGCATCATAAAAAATTCACTACAATGAAAATATTTTTAATCCTTGGCTAAGGACCCAAGCTAATAGTGTTTTGTGTATTTTATAAACACAGAATTTTCTACATCAAATAATAAGGTAAAATGGTTTATTTTTTTTCTTCTTGTCTGATAGTTTCTCATGACAAATGTACAAGGAAGTCAAATACTTGGTTTATGTCATAGAGTAAGATTTCCTATTTCTTTGCAGAATCTGTGAGTCAGGAGACCAAGGTCATAAGCTTAGAGTTGAAAAACATGAGAACTCACTCAACTTTGCTTTATAGATGAGATCCAGAAAGTGAAAATCACTGCCCAGAGTTCACTTTGTTCTTATTTTGAATCAAAATAGTGGCAGAGATGATTTTCTGAGTCCCGCACTGGTTATACTCCCCTCTCTTCCCTATTTTTGCACCTTGATCAATTTTTTTTATCTTTCTTTTTTTCTTTTCAGTGTTTACCATGTGCTTGGAATATCCTATATGCTGAATGTTTGTTATCCAACTAACTTCAAAATCTAGTTCACTTTCAATTATACCAGTGCTGCCAATCACAGAGAAATTGTTAAACAGGAACAAACTCTGAATTTCAGAATCCCAGTTCTCTGGGGAAAGAGCACTGGATTCAGTGCCACGGGGCTAAACATTCAAATTCGGACTCTGCTGCATGAGATTCTACCTGAATGAGACTAGGAAATCACTTAATCTCCCAATGATGGATACCAACCAGAAGTCTACAGTCATGCATATCTTTTTAACAAGAGGACAGGGCCCAGGTGTCACTAGAAGTAGTCATAGTCCATGTTCAGTTCCATTACAGACGTGTTCATGGATATGTAAGATATCTGTTACATATAACCCTTTTATGTATAAAATGAAGGGAAAAGACTAATGACCCTTAAAGTATTTTCCAACTCTAAATCCTGTGATCTGGTAAGAAGGTTCCAGTAGAGGAAGGAAAAAACCCAAGAGGAAAACAAGTTGCAGACACATTTTTCCAAGTTAAAGCTTTCTAAATATACACACAAAAATGGAAAAGAGGGAAGAAATAAGATATTCCAGGCACTGTGCTAAACTCTTTTTTTTCTTTCCTTCTTTTCTTCCTTTCTTCTTTCCTTTTTTCCTTCCTTCCCTCCTTTTCTTCCTCCCTTCCTTCTTTCCTTCCTTACTTCTTTTCTTCCTTCCTTCCCTCCTTTTCTTCCTTCCTTCCTTCCTCCCTTCTTTTCATCCTTCCTCCCTTCTTTTCCTTCATTTCTTCTTCTCCTTTCTTCTTTCATCTTCTTCCTTTTTTCTTGTTATTCTTTTTCTTCCTTTTCATCTTCTTGGTCTTCATCTTCTTTGTTTTTTTCTTCTCTTTTTTAAACAGATAGTTTGAAACACAAAGTCTTATAAAAAATCAGTGTTAGAAACTATCTTTATATGTATTTGGAAAAAATAAAATATTATTGAAAAATTTAAAACAGTAATAACAACAAATATCATCTCATTTGAACCTCGCAACAACAACCCTGAGAGATAAGCACTGTTATTATCATCATTTCACAGTGGAGGAAACCGAGGCAGGTAGAGGTTAAGTGGCTTTCTTCAGGCCATTGCTTAGAAATGTCTAAGGTCAGATCTGAATTTGTGTCCCTGACTCCAGGATCAGCACTTTGACTGCCTCACTAGTTCGGAGAAATCATATATTTTATAAGAAACAAAAAGGGGCTAATAAGAGGTTCTATTAGTCAGTTCTATGTGGAGACCTAAGAAAGGGTCTGTTAGTTTGCCACCAAGGAATACTAAAAAATGGCAGAACCATTCAGAGGCCGACTTGGGAATAGCATGCAATAAAAATAAGCAGAAGTCACCCTCTCTTACTCCCTTGAAATATAAGACAAAAGAGATTGACAGAGAAATGCCACCAGCATGTTCAAACACTTTTGATGTTGCTTTTTCATTCCTGTCATTGGGGTAGGGTGGGGTGGGAAAGGTCGCCACACCTTCAGAAACAAACACAGGGATCCTGGTGACCAGAGAACACCCATGAAAGGGCAAGACGTGTCCAGAGGACATAAACGACCAGAAAATGTACAGAGGGCACCCATGGCCAGAAAGCCAGTGAGCATTGGGCCCCTTCCTTCTCCCACGCCATTCATCACCTGCTGCCGTCCCCTGATGTGCTCATGCGGTTGCCCTCTCCTAGTGGGATGTCTTGGTGGACATCATCACTGGTGACTGGAGGCTGTTGCTCTCTGCTGTCACCAGCTGGTCTGGAGCTGTGATATCTGCTAGAGCCATTACTCCCGGGGAGACCCCAATTCTTTATCATCTTTTCCTGGTGTGAATCTGCCAGTGAGCCTCAGAAGTCTTTAAGCTCTTCGAGGTGTGCCTTTGACCTGTTGTTCAGAGAATCTCAGCTTAAACTCTTGCCTGAGTTGTAATCTGAAATTCCCTTTTAACTCCCCTCATAGCCCAGAAATCATCCTCTGCTATGTGATTTAACAAAACTTTAAAGGAGAAGTGTATTGAAGGAGATTCTTTTCAACCCACACAATAGTCCCTGTTGCCATGCAAAGCAGCTTGGGAGCAAGATTGGAAAGAAATGGGGTGGACCTGATGAAGCTGGTAATTTTTGCCCTACTTAGGCATCAAATTGTACTGCTTATGCTTCTAAGCAGAATATGTTTCAGTGGAAAGAATCTCCAAGATGTTCAGAACTTAAATACAAGCATTGATCAATGAATAAATGTTCATTTAAAACAAAATTTTAAAACCATTTATTAAGTGCCAAGTATTGTTCAAAGCATCTATAATATCAACAGAAACAGAAGAGAATTGGTTATTTCTCTCTTGTATTTTGTAACGAATTATTGAATTAGGATCAAGATTTTTCTCTTTATCCAGAAATCAACAAGTGTGGGAAATCTAGGACAAAGACTTACCCTATGATAAGATCTAATCAAAGTAGTAAAAGAAATTTTAAGTTTAATTGAATAGATGGATTCCTGCTCAATGTTTTCTTTTCAGACAGTTCGGGGAAAATATGGATTCTACCTTTTGTCCGACAAGAGATGTGGAAATTGATAAGCCTCTTAGACCCATTTTTACCCCCAAGACCCTCATTGGAGTGAGCCCATATTTCATTATAATATTCATTATTCTCATTACTTGTTAACCATTAAACAAGTTGTCACCCTCAGGAATATTCATTTCTCCAAGGGCATATAAACTGTGAGCCTACTGCCATGAGTCATCCTTGACATTCAAGAGTGCCACTGACTTCTTTAATTGATAAAATGCTTGCATTATTAATAAAATGACTAATTACCAGAAACTATGCCCCTTGATCTTTCTAAATATATACAGCTGTAAAAGATGGTAACAAATTGAATCTGGAACACAAATCATCTTCTCCCCAGTGTGATTGAATGGTTTGGATTATTCCACATTATTTCTGAGGAGGCAAAAACTGGACTGCTCTCTTTAGTTCCAGGTTAGAGCCTGCAAAGGGAACCCTCAACTGGAGTCACCCGACTTTTAATGCTAAGCTCCTTGACCGGCCTTGGAGAAAAACAATATTTAAAAGAAAGGCATCCAGATCAGATTTTTGAAAAGCAAACATTTGTACAACATTTAACTTAAGTGCTCAGCAAACATGATCATTAGTTAACCCTCACAGCTTTGGGGGAGGTGAATTTGTCTTTTCCTCTTATAAACAAGGAAGATCCTAAACTCAAAGAGGTCCTAGAACCACTCTGGACAGGATCCAGATTTTCCATTTTGTTCCATAGCCCTCTGAGATAAAAATGAGAATGATACACCTATTTCCCAAGCCACTTTAGGATTAAAGTATTTCTTATCTCTCTTCTATGGAAGATACAATATCTAAAGATAATTTTTTTAAAAACCATCAAATCAATGTGCTGGTGGGACTCTATACACAGTACTTACTTTGATTAAACAAAGAAGAAAAACATTTAAGGGCTCAGAACACAATGTGGGAAAAATTAAAGATACAAATAGTCTTTTTTTCCTTACTGAAGCACTGAAATCCAATGACGAGACTAGAACTTCAGATCTGACTTCTTATGACTTTCACAGGTGATCTCCAAGTGAGGGCAATTGCTTGTGGGACTTGAGCTGGAGGGCAAGGATAGTCAATATGAGAGAAGAAGGAAGGGAAAGGGAAGGGAAAGGGAAGGGAAAGGAAGGGAAAGGGAAAGGAAAGGGAAAGGAAAGGGAAAGGAAAGGGAAAGGAAAGGGAAAGGAAAGGGAAAGGAAAGGGAAAGGAAAGGGAAAGGAAAGGGAAAGGAAAGGGAAAGGAAAGGGAAAGGAAAGGGAAAGGAAAGGGAAAGGAAAGGGAAAGGAAAGGGAAAGGAAAGGGAAAGGAAAGGGAAAGGAAAGGGAAAGGAAGGGAAAGGAAAGGAAAGGAAAGGAAAGGAAAGGAAAGGAAAGGAAAGGAAAGGAAAGGAAGAGAGAAAGAGAGAGAAAGAAAGAAGGAAAGAAGGAAAGAAAAAGAAAGAAAGAAAGAAAGAAAGAAAGAAAGAAAGAAAGAAAGAAAGAAAGAAAGAAAGAAAGAAAGAAAGAAAGAAAGAAAGAAAGAGAGAGAGAAAGAGAGAGAGAAAGGAAGAAAGAGAAAGAAAGAAAGAAAGAGAGAAAGAAGAAAGAGAAAGAAAGAGAGAGAAAGAAGAAAAAGAAAGACAGAAAGAAGGAAAGAAAGAAAGAAAGAAAGAAAGAGAGAAAGAGAGAGAGAAAGGAAGAAAGAGAAAGAAAGAAAGAAAGAAAGAGAGAAAGAAGAAAGAGAAAGAAAGAGAGAGAAAGAAGAAAAAGAAAGAAAGAAAGAAAGAAGGAAAGAAAGCAAGAAAGAAAGAGAGAAAGAAGAAAAAGAAAGAGAGAAAGAAGGAAAGAAAGAAAAAGAAGAAAGAGAGAAAGACAGAAAGAAGGAAAGAAATAAAGAAGGAAAGAAAGAAAGAAAGAGAAAGAGAGAAAGAGAAAAAGAAAAAGAAAGAGAAAGAGAGAGAAAGAGAGAGAGAGAAAGGGGAGGAAGGGGAGGAAGAGGAAGAGGAGAAGAGAAAAAGAGAAAAAGAGAGAGATTGCTCCATGCCTATGGTGCTAATCAGAAAAGTGCTAGAGATCCCAATGTGTTGACGGATCTCCTCTTAATTACTAACACAATATTTAACTTAGGGAGTCATTTTAATGTACATAGGAAATAGAGGATTCAAAATTGAGCCTCAAGTCCCTCATTTCCTCTGGCACTGCCAGGTAGCAGCTATATAATCAGCTATTTGAGCACACATAGAACAGATCTCTTCTAGGAAAGACCTAATTCCAAAACCTGCAAATTTTAGACACTAAGCTTAACTGTTACCAAGGTGGGTCGCCCAAGACTCCGTCATTGGATACCAGGATGTAGAAATACAGGAGACTTTCTGACCTTCAGCTATTTGGAAACACCAGGGTTTAGCACCTCCTTACTAGAAATTAATTAAAATCGGAAGTTGTGAGATGGCAGACAAAGATTGCTTCTCCCTTGCTCTATCCCACCTGTCAGACACTCACAGCAACTTCTCCAACAGCAGCTTCAGGATGCTTAAGTTAAATGCCCCCGCTAAGGGTGCATTTCCTATAGCAGCTCATCCCAGAATGTGGTTCCTGGCACATACAACCCTTTAGACAAGTTCCCTGAAAAAAAAAAACATGTTTTCTACACGTGTGCCCTTTGTCATGCTTATGTACTCTCGCTACCCCATGTGTGTATAAAGGATGATTTCTTGTTAATTTACCAAGCTGTTTGATTAATGTTATTTGCTTAGTACTAATGTGTCCTCCAGCTTTGTAAAAGTAAACACACTGGTTGTGTTTCCATGAGCTATGATTTTGAGTGGATATTGACTCACAAAGTGCCTTGAACTTGGAAAATGTTTCTGGGGTGGGGGAGGGGTCCTGGTGCTATCTCAACATAGTGAGGACACTGGATTTCTAAGATTATTCCTCTCTCTAAATCTTATGTCTTCTATATCAGCTCTGGAACTGCCATTCAACATAGTACCAGACGGTTAAGTTCTGAGTTCTTCCCCACAAAATTGGATATCGAACACTCCATGTGGGTCATTTTACACACACACACACACACACGGAACACCCTTATTGTGCATCCTGGCTTCGCCATTCACTTGACAAAGTAGAGGAGTTTGGCTTATACTGTGGAAAAGGAAGGGACATCCAATTGAACTAAGGCTATTAATTCCAGAATGAACAGTAACATGAGAGAGCTTCAGAGATGTGAACGTAATAGGCAATTTGGACCCAGAAATGAAAAAGCCCTGTAGGCCAGTCACAGCACGAGCTCACTTTCTAGGGACAGGACTGGAGGGGGGAAAGGGGGAGGAAGAGGAACAGAGACAGCAGATCATTGACCAGGCAGGGATTTGTCTGAAGGAATAGATCTCAGTAGACATAAACCTTCAGTGCATTTTTGCACTTCATTCCCATTCATAGCACTGTGCCAAACTATCCAAAGGATTTTCATTAAAAGCCACAGAGAATGGATGGCAAAAGTAAAGTGGCAAAAAAGAAACATCTAAGATTTCACTGAGATAAATAATAACACCTTTTCTCATTTATGAATTTATCAAAGAAGAAACAAATCTAGTAGCATCCTCATGTGTGAATAATATCATCATCATCATCATCATCATCACCATCATCACAACTGACACTTCTACTGCCCTTTTTTGGCATTTCATTCATTTAGGAAACAATTGACAGGAACTGGTACCTTAGAGAGTTTCCTGGGAGGTACTGAGAGTTTAAGTGGCTTTCCCTTGGCTAGTATGATGATGATATTAATGACAATTGATGATTATGATGGATGATGATGATATTAATGATTGAGGATGAGGATGAGGGATGATGAGGATGAATGAAGATGATATTGATGATGATTGATGATGGTAGTGATATTGATATTGATGCTAATATTCTTCTAATTCTTGATGATTATGATGGATGATGATCATATTAATGATTGAGGATGAGGATGAGGGATGATGATGATGAATGATGATGATATTGATGATGATTGATGATGATGATGATGGTAATGATATTGATATTGATGCTAATATTCTTCTAATTCTTGATGATTATGATGGATGATGATCATATTAATGATTGAGGATGAGGATGAGGGATGATGATGATGAATGATGATGATATTGATGATGATTGATGATGATGATGATGATAATGATGGTAATGATATTGATATTGATGCTAATATTCTTCTAATTCTTGATGATTATGATGGATGATGATCATATTAATGATTGAGGATGAGGATGAGGGATGATGATGATGATATTGATGATGATTGATAATGATGATGATGATAATTATGGTAATGATATTGATATTGATGCTAATATTCTTCTAATTCTTGATGATTATGATGGATGATGATCATATTAATGATGGAGGGTGAGGATGAGGGATGATGATGATGATATTGATGATGATTGATGATGATGATAATAATGATAATGATGATTGATGATGGTAGTGATATTGATGTTGATGCTAATGTTCTTCTAATTCTTCTCCTTGTGCTCCTCCTCTTCCTCCTTCTGTTAGTTTCAGGAGAGGTCTGTGGGTTTATTTGTTTTTAGAACGTGTTATGCTTATGCAACAACAGTAACAATGTACATGGAAAACAATAGCAACAATACACTTAAAACTATATAATTGAAACTTGTGAAATCATAATGATCAAGCTGGACCCTTTTAAAATACTTTCTAGTATTTTTTTTCAATTCCATGTAAAGATAGTTTTAACATTCCTTTTGGTAAGATTTTGAGCTTTAATTTTTTCTTCGCCTTCCCGAGACAGCCAGCAATCCGACATAAGTTACACCTAACCCAGATCTTCTTGACTCCATGTTACATTGCCTCACATAGCATTCCATGGATACAAAAGGTTTTGCTCTTGTTGTTAGGTTTTTTATTTATTCACACAATTACATGACAAGGACTATAGCCTTGGAGCATAGGGAAGAATGGGTTTTGGGGGGTCATCACATGGAATATGTGCAAAATCACCCCTTCTTGATGGCCAAGTGCGATGGTCCAGCCCAGTAGCCTGAAGATAATAAAGAGATCTCTGGATTGTTCCCTTAGCCTCCTAAAGTGGTGGGAAGGGGGTGTATCAGTTTAAAAAGAAAGGTAGTTTCTTGCTTCTGTTTTTTTTTTCTTTCTGTGTCTGGAACTTGCGGCAAGTAATTCTCTCTTCCTGGGCTTCCAGTGCTGAAGGAGAGAATGAGAAGTCAAATGACTTCTCCCCCCATCCACTTTAGATGTTTTAGCTTCATTTAGTTGAGCCTGAGATTCAGGACCCAGACCGCTTCTCGTGCCTTATATTTCCTTCTTCAAACAAGGATGACCGCTGAGCTGGACCAGTCTTGGATGCGATCTTCTGAGTCTGAGAGGTCTGGAGATCATGGGTTCCAGAGCTGACTTTTGGCAGAAGTTTCTGATTTGGAGAGGATGACACTGACAGGAAAAGAGCTCGGTTCCTGGCTTGGCCAATTGGAAAACATGAACTTCAACTTATTTGGACCCTGTCAAGCCAATGTGGAGGCAGTAGTCCTGCCAGTCACTGCATGTTTTGATCTTTAAGTTTCAACATCATCAGGTGAGAGTATGACTAGTAGCTCCTTTAAGTAAACGGTTATTGTTGTTTGTCCTTTGTTCTCTAAGCCCATGATATCTTGATAACGTGACATACAAGTGAACAGATTTCATGAGGGAGGGCGGTACACGGTCACTAGCTTTGCTCTATCCTCCACAGCTGGGGTTCTCAAACTACACCCGTGGGCCAGATGTGGCCCACTGAGGATGTTTATGCGGCCCGCTGGGTTATGGGAAATGGGCTGAAGGACGGAGACAGAGTGTGAGCTTTTGTTTTCACTATAGTCTGGCCCTCCCACAGTCTGAGGGACAGGGAACTGGCCCCCTATTTAAAAAGTTTGAGGACCACTGCTCCAGACCCAGTGGCCAGTTATAGATCAGGATGACTGGAGGTGGCCCTGGGTTCAAAGTGCTTTCTGTATTTTCTTTTGGGTGAAGGAAATATGTCATAGAGAATACGTGGAATACTTTTCTCTCCTCCTTCCCCGCCCCATCCCCTCCTGGAACATTATGATCCAAGGGGTCATCAAGAGCTAAATACAACCGGATACTGAGTGCTTAGTATAGGCAGGCAGCTAAATGTCGATTGACTCAAAATTCATGTTATTATGTTTGTCATCCCTGAGATTAGCACAATAGCTGGTTCATAGAAAGGCCTTAATAAATTATATACTTGTTTCCTTCTCCTATAGAAACAGAGAAGAATAGACATCTGGTCCCTTTCCTTCGGGGCCACAATGAAATGGGACTCCAAGAGGTACAGGGATTGCCCTAACCTCATGCAGTAACCTTAGGCAGAGATCTGATCCCTCTCGCATTGGCTCTGACTTCACATCCAAAGCTTTTCACTCCACAGCACAATTAGGATGCAAACCCCTTGATTAATAATAGCTAATCACCGCTAATGACTAACATTTATAGAACACTTTGGACTTGGTTATCTTTACTCATCATGGTGCTATTAAGGAGTAGAAGAGAAGGAGAATAAAATTAGTTTTAATGAAGCAACTCTAATAAAGGGATTAAGGGACCGGGGAAGGGCTGGGGGAGAAGGAAAACCCCAACAAAGATGCTTAAATGCTCTCACATATCATTCGGTTCAACAAAGCTTTAAACACAGGCAGAAGATACCACCTGTATCTTTGGGATTTGGGATAGAAAGGTGGGAAAAGGCCAAGTTCTTGCCCTCTGAGAGCTTCCATTTGAATAAGTGCTTCAGAGCAGAAATTGAGCATCATAAGATTATTTTTGTATTATAAAAGGGCCTTTTTCCAAGTCTAAGAAATCACATTAGGAAAATGGCTACCCATCCAGCCAAGCAGTCAGTCAAACTGTGTATATGTTGTAATAAACCTTTTGATGCTAAGAAGCATAGATTTGGAGCTGAAGGGAATTCAGAGTTTATCTAGGGCTCCTGTTAAACGGGAGTTTAGGAACTCATGCCGTTGTTCACTATCTGGATGACTGTACTTCAGTACAATTGGTTTCCTTTTACTGTAGACATAACTCCAGGGCCAGCACCCTCCTAGTTCAGGTTTGATGCTGGGGCAAACGAAGTCAGGGAATTGGACATTTAACAAAAGAGGTTTACTTTGCCCTAACACAATAAGGACAGAGCAGCCCTTAGCTTCCTCCCTCCTCTGTCTGGAAATGTGTAAGGTTGGGAAGTCATCACGGTATAGCTACTCCCATGGCCTCGGACACCTTCAGATCAGAGAGGCCCCGACTGCTTACACCTGGCACGTTTTTGGCTTCTCAACAAAGAAAGCTGGGGTCACTCTTCAACCCATGTGTTCTATTTTATGCATTTAAGAATATCATTCTGAGGAGCCATAAACTGCCTCAGATTGCCCAAAGTGACTATGACATGCAAAATAATAATAATAATAATAATAATAATAATAATAATAATAATAAAGTCTAGCATTTTAAAATGAGGGAATGGGCCTAGCCTGTTAAAGCAACTTGTTGGATGGAGCACAAATAGCCAGCAGCAGCATGGAATGTGATCCTGCTCCTCACTACACATCCAGCACTGCCTCCGGAATACCGAGTGAGAACTCATGGCTGCCTTTGTGTACTCAGTGTCTTGAACATAATAAACACTGAAGGAATATGTGATAAATTGGACTTCAGGCAAAGATTACAAGCATTTGGAAGAGTTTAGAAGGAGGCAAGCTTGAAGGGATAATAAGATATGTGAGCAAAGAGGCAAAATCATCAATTTGGATTGGAGGGACAACGTATAATGTGATTTGTGAGAGAAAATATGGAAGGAAGGAAGGGAATGAGGGGGAAGAAAGGGAGGGAGGGGGAAGAAGGAAGGGAAGGAAGGAGAGAGAGAAGAAGGAAGGAATGAAGAAAAGAAACTTATTGTGTTATATCAACAGGTCCTTGAAATTTTTTTAGAAACTTTTTGTTTGTAATGTTACAGGGAAAAGGTAAGAAAACAAGATGCCTTGTAGCAGTCTATGTTGAGACTCTACTAAGAATTTTCTTGGTAAATTTACTTTTTAAAAATTTGTCATGAAACCAGATTTAATTTCCATTGAAACATCTTCTATCTGGGATGACAACTGATTTTTTAAAAAATTAAAATCAGAAATTTTTAAAAAAATTTCTTAGCATAATAATTAATGTGCAACAAGAAAGTGGTATTTACACACATATATTGTATCTAGGTTATATTGTAACACATGTAAAATGTATGGGATGGCCTGCCATGGGGGGGGAGGGAGTGGAGGGAGGGGGAGGATAATTTGGAAAAATGAATTAAAAAAAAATTTCTTAGCATGAGGGTGATATAGAAGGCAGAAAATATGTTTGTTTATGTAGTTTTGGAGGGCAGAACTAAGAAGAATGCTTGTGAATTAAAAACAGATTTTTTTCTCAGGTTAAGAAGAAATGTATTAAGAGAGCTCATTAACAATGAAATGGACTGCCTTATAAAGTAATGACCTCCCCATCATTATAAGTATACATGCAGAAACAGAATGGAGATGTTAAGCAGAGATGTCGTAAAAGAGATTCTCTCATTGGACTGTCTTGACAAGTGAACTGAGTCAGGAGGCTCTAGTTCTCATTTTCCTCATCTAAAAAATTCAAATTAATTTAACTCAATAATCATTTATCAAGAGTATTATGTGTAAGGCACGATGGGAATACAAAGAAAAAGAGTCTGTTCTAGATGACCTTATCTTATATTGAGGGAGTCATCTTTTCAACCCTAAATCTTAGGATTCTATGTGCAACTTATTGGTTAGTTCCTAAGTTATCTCCTCTCCTGTCTATCCCCTATTCTCTAATTTCACAAGAAAAGTGGCCCTTCCCACCAAGACCTACCTTTGGTTCTAAATATATGTTTGGTTCTATCCTCTCCCACTCCAATCCAATCCCAATACAAAAGATCATTGGCTCTGTCTGCCTGTCTCTCTTTTTGTGTCTGTCTCTCATCTTGAATTTTGCCCGACCAGTTCCTTTCCTGCTAACATACTAATATTTCCCTATGTTTTTTTCCTTAGAATGTAGGAACATTTAAATCCTACCACCCCTTCAATCTAGATTCTTCTCTCTCTTCCTCCTTTTTCAGTCCAACTCCCTGAAAAAGCTATCTGTATTCACCGCCCCCACCGTCTTCTCTCTCATTCACTACTCTGCCTATTGACGTCTAACTCCACTGAAACTATTCTCTCCAAAGCTGCCAATGACCACTTGCATATTGGATGTCCCTTTTCTCAATGATTATCCCTCTTGATCTTTCAGTGGGTGTTGGATAAAGTTTCTCCTCTCTTTCCTGCTGGACATCCTCTTTGATCTATGTCCATCTTTCTTTTCTTTTCTTTTCTTCTTTTATGCCATCTACGATCTATATGACCATCTTTCCAGTCATCTGAGTTTTAAAACTTTGGTGTCTTCTTCAGTTCTTCATTCAAAGTCTCACCCATTCCACATATTCCATTCATCACCAAATCTCACCCTTTCTACTTCTATACACATCTCTTCTTCATGCACAACATAGCACCTGAGCTTCAGGACTCCTCGCCTGTCTATTCCAATAACTTCTGAACCGGTTGATCAATTGGTTGATTAGTCTCCTTTCGTCAAGTGTTTCCCCGCTCCAATCTATCCTCTGTATAATTGCCAAAATTATTTTCTTAAAATACAAGTCTGACCATGCTACTCTCACATTTAGTAAACACTAGTGGCTCCCTATGACCTCTAGACTCAAGTAAAAATGCTTTCGTATGGCATTTAAAGATTTACAAGTCTGACCATGCTACTCTCACATTTAGTAAACACTAGTGGCTCCCTATTACCTCTAGACTCAAGTAAAAATGTCCTCGTATGGCATTTAAAGATTTTCATAATTTATCTCATCCTATCTTTCTAAGTTTGTTGCATAACATCCAACACCTAGCATGGGGTCTTATTTACAGCAAGCACTTAATAAATGATTTTTGATGGACCAATTACTTTCTGAGACTGCCAAACCAGTCTTTTTGCTATTTGACACAAGAGACATCTCTATCATAGCCCATGCCTGGAATATACTTCCTCCTCATCCTGCTTCCTGGAATCCCTAGTTTTTTTCTCTAGACTAGTCTCAAATATCTTCTTCTGCCAGGGCCCTTCTCCCCTACTGTCAGGGCCATTCCCATTTCCCCAAATCCCCCATCCTCCACCAAGTTACCTTGGATCTATTTTGCATATACCTAGATAGGTGCATGCTATTATTCACTTAAGACTATTAGTTCTAAGGGTCAATGGTGAAAAATTATCCTTGTGTATGTTTTGAAAATAAAAAACTTCAATAAAAAATAAAGAGTGTTAGCTCCTCCAGGGCAAGAATGAATACTTTTCTTATGTTTTTATGTCCCCCAAACAGACTGGCTCCTGGCCCAAATCAGGTGCTTAATAAATGTCTATTTGTTGATTGGTTGATTAAGATCACGTGATTGTAAACCCTAACTTTTTGTTAGCAACAGATGTGGAAATCATAAACATTAAAGCAATCTAATCTGATGTTATCCTTTTAATTTACAAAGATCTGGAGAGAGCCAGAAGAGCTGGATATTAAGAGTGAAGTATTAGCCCCGCTCCTCTCATTAATTAGGCCAAATCAGTATTATGGTGCTTAAAAATTTCAGGGCACTTGTATTTCCAGATTGCTTTCCCTTTCAGAATGCTTGATGGATTAAGTTGCTCTTGGAATCCCAAAATAGCAAATGGAAACATGCGATGTGCATAGATGCAGGCCAGGCACATACTTCTAAAGGGGCTTGATAAGATAGCAGCTTCCTCACTTCCAAAAGCAATAATGCAACTACGCTTCTTGTTGTTAGTGACCTAGAAGTGTTTGTCAATCTGGCTTCAATCGGTCCCCTTCTTTCCCACAAAATCCCAGCCCTTTCCAAAGTAGCGGTCCAGAGTGGTCTTACAGGGAAGTAGACTAAATGGTTGCTGGGATTTCGGGGCGAATCCCAGCCTTCATTTTCTCAAGGAATATTTGAAACCCAACTAAGAACGAGGCCCTGAATGGCAAGGGAAACGCTTCAGCTCTTCATGAGTTTGCTAAGGCCAGAATTCAATGAGATCCTCACAACAATGGAGTGAGGGAAGTGCTGTTAATATCTTCATTTTATAGTGAGGAAACTGAGGCAGTTTCCAGGCTCATGGTTAAAATGCATCTGAGGCCAGATATGAACTCAGATTTTCCTAAATTTAGGCATAGTGCTCCATCCACTGGACCACCACGCTTCCTCCAGTAATAATGTTATTGGCTACAAGAATATAAATCTAAAAAACTACATCTACAAAATATTTGACACTGAATGTTTTGGAATTGATAAAAACCATTGTTATGGAACTTATACAGACCAGGGTCAGACCCAAGGAAGAGATAGAAAAAGACACCGTCCCCTGTTCTAAAAAGTTACTAAGACTGTTCTGACTCAGTAAACACTACAGAATTATTTTTAATTTATATAAACTTTAACACTATCATGTGTGCAACAAATCCTTATCTAGAAAAAAATGGGTGCCACATTTGTTAGAACATAGTTCATAAACGATGAATTGCTTAAAAATGGAGGGAAAAAATTATATAGTATGTGCCTTGCCCAATTTACTGCTCACTTCAATAACTGCCATGAAAATAATTTGCTACTAAAGGAATGCTGCACCTGTATTTATAGAAATGGAGGATCTAAAGTTGTGAAACATTGTCTACAACATCAGATGTTGCTCATTTCAATAATTGCCATAAAAACAATTGGCTGTTGAAGGAATACTGTATCTGTATTTACAGAAAGGAGGGTCCAAAGTTGTGAAACATTGTCCAGAACACCAGATGTTGCTCATTTCAATTATTTCCATAAAAACAATTGCTGTTGAAGGAATACTGTACCTATATTTACAGAAATGGGGTCCAAAGTTCTCTAGAACATCATCTAGAACATCAGATTTTTTAATGAATTACTTGTTTTTGTGAGTTGGGATTTCTTCCCTCTTTTAAAAAAAATTATTGTTGTAAGGCATGAGACTCTGGAAGGGAGAGAGGAGTAATAAAATATATAGGGAATGTAGTTGATGTAAAAAACAAGGGATATCAACAAAATCTACTTTTTCGAAATCTTTTTTTTGTTGTCTTTAGTATTCAGCACAAGCCTTAACTTGTTTGGGCTTGCGTCTTGCTGATGTTTTTATTCAAAGCCCCTTCTGTATCACGCTGCCCTTCTGAATCATCCTCTATGACCTTTCCTTGCTTCTATCTTCTGAGCACGGTTTTGAAAAATATCTAAGTTGATCAATGAATTCCTTGTGCATCCCCAAGCTGTTCAGGCAGCAGGGTAAAGGAAATGTTCTTGCCTTTGGCTAAATCTGCTTCACAACAGCACTGGGAGGGTCAAACCAAAGGATGAAAGTACATTAAAGCCCACATTTTCATGTCCCCCTATTATAAGCCAAAATCGATATTTGAATGGGTTTAAACTAAAATCTGAATGCAAATGCCTCAGTCAACCGATTTAGTCTTTGTAACTGACTTGTAACAGTGACAATATAGGGAGGAGAAACAGTAACAAGAAGCATATTCCTAAACAGGACAACCCAGTCCCTACATAAGAATGGGATCTGTGCTGAAGAAACTGAAATGCAATGATTTCTGTAGGAAGTTTCCATGGTTTCAAAGAACTTCATCTTTTTCTGCATCCTTTGCTTTCCTAGTAAAGGTAGTAACTGGATTGGTGATCCCAAAGCACCTCCCTATTTTCCCCAGTGGTATATAGGAAGTGGTATGGTATAGTGGGTAGAGAATTAGGCCTTTGGGTCAAGCCATCTTCCAAATATACCAGAATATCACCTCCAGAAAAATATCTAATACAATCAGTAGCAGAAGAGCTGTTGATCTGTGACGGTGAGAGTTTCCTTATGTACATTCTCTCAATGAAATCACAAGTTTGGTTAAATAAAAAAAAAAGAGCACGTTTGTTCAAGAACACGGGTGACAACCGTGTGGCTTAATGAAAAGAGTGAGGAACTTGAAGTTGGAAAAACAAGGGTCAGCTTCCTGCGTGGGACATTTCTTTATCTGTGTAACTCTGGACAAGTCACTTAATCTTTACGTGTCCCCAGGCTCTAGGACTTAGCTACTAAGTCCCAGAATTCCTTGGAATCACAGCTCCTTCTTGTATATGTGACACAATCAAGACAAAGCTATAATAACATCTTGTTCCACCTGAAATGACTCAGAAAAGAAATGACACAATTGAAAATTTGGTTAAGTCATCAAAGAGAGTTCTGGACAGATTGTAGACTGCAGTCACTGATTCGTATCAGAGGAATAGGGGCCTTCACTGGGGTTTCAGTTTAAGCCTGGGTCTCCCTGATTTGCTTTTCCAAGCTGGAGCAATCATCTGTTAAATGACCGTAGTCCTATATCTGAACAAAAGCCTATTTCACAGAATCTACAAATGAGGAATTTCCTCCCACCTGCCAGCCTGCCACAGCAAGAGACCCCTTGTCCATAGGGAAATGTAAACTCTGGCCTCCCAGAGCCAACTTTCAGGTTAACAAGGGCGTAGTCCCCAAGGATTAACACCGTGGGTTCCAGCGATTTAACCAGCCTTCCAGTTGCATCGACTGGGCAGCGTTCCAGAGCTAAAAGGCATTAATTGCTTCTGTATGAGGAGCTAGAAATGTAGCCGCCCGATGTCTTTTGTTTCTGATGGTCTGCATTATAGTATCTATTACCTTGTTAATTGTTCCTGTCTGAAATATTCTCATTGGGCTCGATTCTGTTTATTGCCTGGGACAAACTGGTGCATATTTATAAGAAATCCCCACCACTCCAGAAAGGGTTAACGTTGCAATCAGTCACTAGTATGCTTATAACCCCAAGACTAGCCTCTGGAATAGGGAGGAGGAGGATCCAGAAGGTAGAGTGTGCAGGCTGGATTTTCATGTGTCTGCCTCCTCTGACACTAGTACAAATGTTTTTCAGCCTGAACTGAAAAACCATTAGGAATGACAGAGAAGGCACTTACCTGGAAATTAATTCATGTCTGCCTCTCCCAGACAGATCTTATTTGGGAAGGATTTTTCATCATCATAGGAATGAACAGAGAGTAATTCTGCATACATTCTTAATTCCTCTTGGAAGACAGGTAAGCTGGAGAGAGGAAAGAATGGATATAGTTGATAGTCTATTTTTGAATGGCAGTAACATTACTCCTCCCTGTGAACTTGGAATCGAAAACGAGACCTTTTTCTGCTTGGACCTACCTCGTCCTCCCAAAGGTAAGTAGCAAAGATTTGTTTTTCAGGCATATTCATTTGAAGAGAGAAATTATCAGCCAAGGAATCAAAGGATAATAAGACTAAGCCAGATAAAGTCTTTTCTCATTGTTATTTTTAAAAAAGTTTAGAAGAGAAATAAGTAATCCAAATATCCATATTTTCTTGCTGTTCTAGATGAAAGAGTTATAGATTACTCTCCATGATTTCAGGGAGAAAAAAATGGGGTGAAGGGAAGGAGAGTAAAAAAACTGGCAAGCATGGGGATATGTAAATGCTTAAAGTTACAGGAGTAAAGAAATGATTCTGTTCCCTATTAGCAGTCTGATTTTCTTTACCTAAGTATAATGTGAAGAAATGATTCATTGCAAATAATGCTCGGGAAAATGGAAACAAATGCCAGCACAGTTCATTTGAGATGGCTCATTCCTGAAAAGTGCTTCCCTGAAGGTTTCTTTCCCAAAAGAACCTTTGGGATCCAAGTTCATCCCTGAGATTTCTCCATTTGGGTTTCAAAAAAGTCTTAACAAGTACAAGAATAAATGAATGCTTTGCTTCGGTGATTACTAAATCAATCCCTCCTCATACCAAAAAAAAACAAAACAAAAAACACCAAGGAGGAATAGAAAATCTGAGCTGACTTGGGGTGCAAAGCTTTTCATGTGCTGTTCTGGTCTCTGATGGCTCTGTTCTCTATTGTGACACAGTAGTTTGGCAGCCAGCGGTGCAGATCCTCTTATATTCCATGATATTCCTGCTCAGTATCTTGGGGAACACCCTGGTGATCACCGTGTTGATCCGGAACAAGAGGATGAGGACGGTCACTAACATATTTTTGCTCTCCCTGGCTGTCAGCGACCTCATGCTCTGTCTCTTCTGTATGCCCTTCAATCTCATTCCCAACCTGCTCAAAGATTTTATTTTTGGGAGCGCTGTCTGCAAGACCACCTCTTATTTCATGGGTAAGTGCTTTCGGTCAGCATTTCATTAGCTCATCCTAAACACTATCACCTTGCATTTGGTCAGTTCTAGAGAAAAGCTGCTTGCCCAAGGGGGAAAAAAGATTCAGATAAAAAAAAAAGGAAATCACTGGACAGCTAATGAAAGGCTTGAAAATGTGAGCACAGGGAAAAGAAGGGAGGACTTCTAAGATCTTGCAGCATGTCCAGTCTATTCACTGAAAATAGAAATAACCACCCAAACATCAGTGGAAAACATTCATTTTACTCTTCTTTCCCTTTTCTTCAAAAACAATAACAACACAAAAAGACTCCTCTTGTCTCCATTCCTCTCAAGGGAAGTGCCTTTTTTGTTATACATCTATTTGTGACTTAAATAACAGGTTTGTTTGGGGCACCTGGGGGGATCAATATAAAAGTGTGTTCGTGTATATTTACAGGTTCTTTTCTTAGAGTCCATTTTCCAGATTCTTCTGGTCCTCTGGGACCATTCCAAGAAAGAAGTGAGAAGGGAAGCTGTCCAAGTCTAGTTGGAAAGTCAAATATATACTTCTGAGTGTAGGGACTTCACCACGATGCCCACCAGATGGGTTATCGGAGTCTGCCCATGTCCATCAAAAAAGAGCTAACAGGAGAGCCCCTGAGAGGCCCTGATTTGGCTTATGGCTAAGATTATGTCAAAGTGGGAATAAACACATTTAAGAGACTCGGCTTCAAAATCACTTCTCTCTCCCTCACCCAGCCTCTTCCATTAAAAAAAGGCAGGGACCATGCCTCCAAATCTGTAGACATGTCAGGCCAAAAGGATTTGGGGACACCAGCAATCTTAATGGTCTTAATTCTGCCCTAATCAACAGAACTAGAGTCTGCACTACCCAAATGATAACAAATGACTGTAAGCCAGGAAAAAAAAAAAAAACTCAATTGCAACTAAATCATAGATGTTTTCAAAGTGTGGTTAAGATAAGGCAGTGTGATTGCTATAGCACTGCTTAAGTGAATCCAAGGATAGCAAACAAAAAGCGATTAAAATGAGGCACATATTCGGGGGCTGTCTCTACAGTGATGGTAGAGACCTGGGGAACAACGATGTGACTCTATTGTAGACTGGACCACATTCCCTCGATTGTCTGACCTTTCTAAAATAGGATCCTGTTATCCCACAGTGGGTCTCATAAGGTGAGCTCACTTCCCCAAAACAAGCATCCTAAAGCAGAGCTTCTTAAACTTTTTCTACTCTTAATCCCTTTTCCCCTCAGGGATATCTATCTATCTATCTATCTATCTATCTATCTATCTATCTGTCTGTCTGTCTGTCTATCTGACTATCTGTCTATCCATCCATCTATCCATCTATCTATCTATCTATCTATCTGACTATCTGTCTATCCATCCATCTATCCATCTATCCATCTATCTATCTATCTATCTGACTATCTGTCTATCCATCCATCTATCCATCTATCTATCTATCTATCTGACTATCTGTCTATCCATCCATCTATCCATCTATCCATCTATCTATCTATCTGTCTATCTATCTGTCTATCTGACTATCTGTCTATCCATCTATCTAGCCATCTAAATAGATAGATGGATAGATATAATACATATACTAACCAAACATCTTTGTGATAATAAATCACAATTTTACAACTCCCACATTCAGTTGCAAGACCCACATGGGGTCACCAACCACAGTTTAAGATGCTGGGTCCCTTTAGGACCCATTGCCCTAGGCTAAATTTTTAAAAAGAAGTCAATTCAAATTATTGACAGCTTTTCAGGAGAAAAAAGTGAATTCAGGTAAAAGCTGAATCGTGTCAAACCATAAACTTTGAGGTTTGCTTTTTATTATGCCCAACTACATTTTAAAAAGCATATAGAATCATATTCAATACTCTGAAATAGTTCACTGGGAGAAAATTACCCACGAGCCTTTAAGCAAGTAGAATTCAAACCACAGATTGAAGCCAGTTTTAAAGTCTCTACATAATTTTGCTTTAATAACCCATTAGAAATTCAATAATAATACTTAAAATTAAAGGAAGAATCATTTGAAATTTGATCTACTTAAAATCTTCAGGTGAATAAGCACATAAACTTGTCTCTTGTTACTCAAAACCCACTTTTACTTTGCAGGTTCCTATTTCATCTCCTTCGTAGTTAACTAATGGCTATCTTCCTGCTCACTGGAAGTTAGACTAAGTTAAATAAAGAATGATAAATCTTCAGGAGGCATTTTTCCTTCTAGAAGAGATATCCCAAAGCCTCGCGGTGCAGTTCAAAGCTGCCAGAGGACCTGGATTTGAAACTTTGCCTGGTATTTACCTTGTAGGTCTCTGAATGTGTCATTTAACCTCTCAAGTCACTAGTTTTGACAGCTGTAAAATGATTTTAAGTAAGATCTTATGGTGCTCTGTGTTGGCAAGTAAATCCCTTTCCCTTCTGGGCTATGACCCCTAGATTCTTTACCCAAGCACATCTGGGCTGCCAAAGTTCATGATCAAGTTAACCTACTTCTTTGTTTCCCTCCTAGGTATCTCGGTCAGTGTATCTACTTTCAATCTGGTCGCCATCTCTCTTGAGAGGTACAGTGCAATCTGCAAGCCCCTGCAGTCAAGGGTCTGGCAGACCAAGTCCCACGCCTTGAAGGTGATCACCGCCACTTGGTGTCTCTCCTTTACGATCATGTCACCATACCCCATTTACAGCAACTTGGTTCCCTTTACCAACTATAACAATCAGACGGCCAATATGTGTCGCTTCCTGTTGCCGAGTGATGTCATGCAGCAATCCTGGTGAGTTGTTTTGCAGTTTGATATCATATCCTCTCACACTGCTGAAAACATGGCCTTGGGGAACCCTGGAGGGAGATAAAACCAATCAAGTTTGGGGTGCCCGCCTTTCTGAAGTGTGCTGTTGCTCTTTGAGGATGGACAGACACATCTCTTTCTGGGCTGGTTGAAATGTAGTTCTTCTGAGGGGCTAGCAGATGAAATGAATGGCTTCTTAAGGTCCCCTAGATTCTTTAACCAGAGGGGGAAAATCAAGCAGGGACTTGTTTATATTAGGGCACTAGAGATTTGAATGTCCCTTAAAGTTTATCCTCTTCCCTTACCTTTGCTGCTCCATAACTCTGTCCTCTTAACTGAACATCCCTTAGTGATGAAGGCAGAGAGGAATTATGTTACAAACATCACAGATGTTTCCAAGGGGTGATGGGGAATCTTACTAAGATGCTATTTGTCCAACTGAAGAGAGATGGTTAAACCATCTTGTGCTCTTGACAATTTTATGTCCTAATCTCTCACCCTTACTCATACCAGACGGCAAATGATTTAAAGACCCAACTCATCAAGGTCTGCTGTTCTGCACGGTTTCCAGTTTGTTTGGAGAATACATAGCTCTGTTCAGGCAGGATCACCCTGACAGGCACGTGTGTGGTTTGTGGCAAGGTAGCTATGTCAAATCCCTGGGCCGAAATTTCTAGCTGATGTCACCATCACACGGAGACCGAGACACTCCGACTTCCCTAACGAGGCATTTGATTACTCTGCCTTATTTGGGACAGACAAACGACCATTGCCATTGCAATTAGAGAAATTGTGGGCGTAATGTTACAGCCACAAAACTATTTCAAGCAAAGCAGAGAGTCCTAGGGGAAGGCTCTCTGAAAGACTCTTTCTGGAGAAGAAACCCACTCCTGGTCTCCTGGACAAGAATTAACAAAAACATTACGAGCCAGTAATGAGATGTGTTTATTCCTTCAGGATCATTAAAGCAAGAGATGTTCCTGTTCATTTTTTCATATTACCATAATTAATACTGGCTGCTCTGAGATCTGATGTTAACTGGTGATTGAACTGTTCCATTCTTTCTTCAAGTAAACATTTGATATTTCCATAAGCATACATAAACATTTTCCACTTCTATAAACAAAGATTTCAAAGTACAGAAATGGCAAGGCTCCTTTGTTCTTACAGAATTCAAGATAACTTCCATTCCATTCAGCCCTGGTCAAACTCCTCAGTGTTTATTTCTCTCCCATTCTTCAACAGGCTCTTGGGTTCATAAAGACACAGAACACATGCCATGGGCTGCACTGCTTAAGCTTTAATACTTAAATCGAGTAGAATCAAACTCAATTAACCGCTAAGCAAAGCACTCAATTAACTAGAACAGGAGTGTTAGGGAGATGGAGGTGGAAAGGGAAGGCTGAAGGCCCTCGATTTTTAAGAGAAAGAGACACACAAAAAAACAAGATGTGAGGATTGTTTTTAAAAGAGTGGATCAGTATCTAACACATCCATCTTCTTTGCCAACATTTACAATCCTGTCCACTGAGCACTAGTGTTCAGAATCTTAACATCCCAAAAGGGCCTTAATTATCAAGGAGAGGCTCATTTATATCAATAAGTCTGCATTTACTGAGGCAAGAAATTGTATTCAGACATTGTAGAGACATATGCCCAAATGAAAATTCTAACCGAAAAAAAAGATGGAGGCAAGTTTTGCTTTACCTTCCATTAACCTAAAAGTTCTATGAAATAAGATGCCCCATTCAAAGCCTGTTGGTTAATCAAAATATCACCGGGCAATAGATTTAAGCAAGTAACATCACGAGGGCCCTTTTTCTAGCAGAGAAAACAAAATATGTTTAATTAAAAAAAACATTTTAAATTTAAAAATATATTTTAAAATTAAAAATTAATTTTAAAAATTAAAAATTAAAAAATTGAAATTTAAAAAAAAATTTTTAAGCATTTATAAAGCCCCTACTATGTGTCAGGTACTGGGTCAAGTGTTTTGTACATTTTATCTCATTTTATCTTTACAATGACCTGGAGAGGTAGATTGCTATCGGTATCTCCATTTTACAGAAGAAAAATCTAAGTGGCTTGCTTAGGGTCGGACAACTAGTAAGTGTCTGAGGTCAAATCTGATCTGATCTCTACTTCGCCACCAGCTGCCCCATTAATGTCGATCTGAGTCACTGTGGAGAAAATATAGCGATGCCGTCGCCATTTGGTGTCACGTGAACTTCTTTATGATTTCCCCAGGCACACATTCCTGTTACTCATCCTCTTTCTCATTCCTGGAATTGTGATGATGGTAGCATACGGATTAATCTCTTTGGAACTCTACCGAGGAATCAAGTTTGATGCCAGCCAGAGGAAATCTGCCAGAGGTAATGCTTAATCATACGGGTACTCTGAAAAATGACAAAAACTTGGTGCTTTTGTTTGCCTTAAGAAGATACATGTACACACTAACTTTTTGATTCCTGTACCTTGTATTACGTTTTCCTACTTTTCAGCCTTTCCCTGCAAATGGCTACATTCTGTCTTCTCCCTCACCCCAACCCATCTACCTGTTGACATCATCTTCATCGTTCCAAGACCAGGTCTGGTGACCCTTCTTCCAGGAAGCCTCCCTACAGCCTACATTTAATCAGTAGGCTGAACTCTCACTTTTTACCTCTTCTATGCACTTGCCACACTTTAATAAGCATCATGGGCATTTTTTCCTTCTAGATGATAGAGACCAAGGACTGTGTCTTATTTATCTTTAGAGTCCAGAGCACTTACCCTGGTGTTTTGTGCAGAGAGAGGTGCTTTGTTTGTTGAATTGAATTTTAATCCACTAAATATTTATTAAGAATTTACTATGTGCAAAGCACTATGCAAAACAGAGAAATAAAGACCAACAGGAAATGGTTTTTCCCCTCAAAGAATTCATATCCTTTGGAAGGATCCTTCAATTAAAGAGGAAGTCATATGAAATAATTTCAAGAGAGAAGATATTAGGAACAAGGGATCAAGAAAAGCCCGATGTGGAAGGTAGCACCTCAAGTGTACTTCACAGAAAGTTAGAGATTCTATGTGGCAGAATAAGGAAAAGGTGCATTCTAGAGGCTGTTGGTACAAAGTCGTGGAGGCAGTAGATAAACTGCTATAAGCAGGGAACACCTGGTGGATCAATTTTACCAGAACATTAAGTATTTTTATAATTTTACATAGAATATGGGGCAAAAATATTAAATAAGAATTAAATCGTGGATGGGAATTAGATGGGGAAGATCTTTAAATGCTACCTTGAAGACTTTGAATTTTATCCCAGAGGCAATTAAAAAAACAAACTAGTGAAGATTTTTGGTACAGGGATAGCATGGTTGGATTTGTAATTCAGAAACCCCAAGTGAGTAGCTGGGTGGAGGATAGATTGGAGGGGGTGCAGGGTCTCAGCCTTTCTAATCATTCAAGATAGAAGCAATGAGATTCTGAACCAGGGAAGAGGCTCTGTGAGTTCCGAGAAAGGGACAGAGGAGAGAAATGCTGTAGAGATGAGACTTTGATTGATATGAGTTGATACGAAGATTGAGGTGAAATTAGTTACAGATGGCAAATCTGGGGGACAGAAAGATGGTGATGCTATCAACAGAAATAAGGGAAGGTGGAATAAACACAACATGTTCTGTATACAATACATTACAGGTTTTCAAAGGTATTTATTTAGTAGGGTTTTGGACAAGACAAAACCCGTGGGATTGTGAGGATCAAATGAAAAATCAGTTGAAAACACTTGGGGAAAGGCAAAGGGCTATATGAATTTTCTATATCATTGCAATGCTAGCTCCAATTCAGCTTTAAAGGTGAACGCTTCAGAGTAATGCATCTTTACTCATATGTTTACCTGCCCAAAGTTTCAGGTCCAGACTCTTGGTGTAAATTTGGCCTCCGCCAAGCTTGCTCTTAGCTATGGCATGTTTAAACCTGAAATCACGTGCATCTGTTTCTGTATCCAGAAAGGAAGGCCAGCACAGGGAGCAGCAGCAGATATGAAGATGGAGACGGCTGCTACCTGCAGAAGTCCAAGAAGAGGAAGAAGCTGGAGCTCCAGCGGCTGTCCAACAGCAGCAGCATCAAGGTGGACCGAGCCCGCAGCAGTAGCTCGGCCGCCAACCTGATGGCCAAGAAGCGGGTGATCCGGATGCTCATGGTTATCGTGATCTTGTTCTTCCTCTGCTGGATGCCCATCTACAGCGTCAACGCCTGGAGGGCCTACGACACCGCCTCGGCCGAGCTGCTCCTCTCCGGGGCGCCCATCTCCTTCATCCTCCTGCTCTCCTACACCTCGGCTTGCGTGAACCCCATCATCTACTGCTTCATGAACAAGCGCTTCCGGCTAGGCTTCCTGTCCACCTTCACCTGTTGCCCTCACCCCAACCCTCCGGGAATGAGAGGAGAAGGAGGAGAAGAGGAAGACGGGAGAACCATGGGAGCATCTCTGACCAGGTATTCCTACAGCCACATGAGCGTCTCTGCCCCTCCCACGTGAGCTGTCCCACGTTCCCACCAAAGGAAGAGGAGGAAGAGAGAGGGTTGTGTTTGCTAGGGAAACATTGGGCAGCTCATCTCATGGAGGATCCAGAGAGGGAGTAAGTACCATCCGGTTTGCTGCGTTCATCGCTTCTGAAGACAGATTGAAGGCAAAGGATCGCTCCAACTAAAACTACCCATGAAAAAGGAAGAACAGGGATGGACAAGAAATCAGACTTGAATTTGGCTGCCATGTTTGCTGCTGTCAAGTCCAACAGAGAAAGGAAACGTGGAACCTGCTTGTCCCTTAGCGGACTCTCTCTGTGTCAAAATCTCCATGTAGCATGTCCTGTCTCATTATCTGTGCTTTATCTCCTGTTTCTGATGTAAAGTTACAGAGTCCGGAAATATATATTAAGGTCATTTATATGCCAGGCTCCCTTGCCCCCAGCTTATTATGAACCAGTATTGATAACATTGCAAGGGTTCAAAGAGAAAGTTCTTTGGGTCATTTCCTATTCTGTGGCATTTTGAAGGTCTAAGTTTTTTGGCAATGAAAAAATTCTGAAATTCAGGAAAAAAAAACTTATAAGATAGTTAAAATGTTAAAACTGAATATTCATTATTTCAGTGATTCAGTGATTTGCAAGCTTTTGGGGTGGGGAAAGAATAAACTTGCCAAAAATGAGAGAAGTGATGGGAGAAAAGGGGAGGAGAAAGAGAGAGGGGGAGGAGAGGGAAGGAAGGATAGAAGGTAGAAAGAGAAAGAAGGTAGGGAGGAAGGGAGGAAGAGAAAGAGTGTGTATATTTTGCTCTATTCCCTTGTCATCACAATAATGGGATGATGGGATGCCACAAGTTGCAGGCCTATATATGCTGAAATCATTAGTTTCCAATACTTCTGTGTCTTAGGCTCTCGTTGGTCCAGTCATACCCTGTCCTTGACGGTGGGAGATTCACTTGTTCCTTTGCTTTCTTTTAGCTTCCTGCTATCGTAGGGACCTCCTATCATTTCCTGAAGAAATTCCATGACAAAAGGGGGCCCAAAGTATACTGAATAACCCAAGGTGGCTCCAAGCATATTAGAGCCCAAGATAACTACTTTGTGTATCTGTGCTGTTAACATGTATTTTGTGAACGTGTTAATTCTCTGTGTATGGATAAACAAAATTTACCAATTTACCACATTATGTCCTTTGTTCTTCTTCATTGTGGTTAAATAAAGGATCAATGACTATTAGAGTTTCCGAGAATGTGATTTTATTGTAATCCTAAAGAAGAGTTGGAAGTCTCTCTCCAGGGTATTTCTTTTTCTTTGAAAAGTCAGTGGTAAAAACAGAAATCCTCTCCCTCTTCTCATTTATAAACTTTAATTAAAAAGAAGTTGCTGAATATTAGAAATCTAAGCTCTGGTGCTAACTGGAAGGATATTTTTTTGAGGAGTCATTTGCAAGGTGGAGCTCACTTTTGATATCCTGAGCAGTGCAGTCTACTTTTAAAAGTTGGAAAACAGTTCTGGTTATCTGCCCTTGTCTGCTGTCTTTGCTTTGGGACTTAGAGACACAAGAGAAGGCAGACAAGTCAGGGGTCCTTAAAGCTGTGGGGTCTTTTTCACTAGTTCAGTTAATTTACAAAAGGGAAGGCAAAAGGCTTAACAAGAAATATTAGAGTAGGAAGCGTCAATCAAGAATAAATGAAGTAAAGAACAGGAGGACTAGAAGGGTGGGGAGGAAGAATCTCTGGGAGAAAAATGATCAAATAAGGCTACAGTCTGGATCTCAGGAGCTTTGATATAATGATTTTCAGGATATGGAGTGTGGGGTCAGCAATGATCCCGTAAGGTCCCATAATGGTCCTCTAGGCTTGGCAATTCACATTGCAACAAGTTCTCTTTACTCCCTCTGATTCCTTGAGTGGAGCATCTGGGTTTTTCAAGGATTCATTCAGGGACCAAGGTAGCTAGGTGAATCAGGGAATTGGGGGTTTTATAGGGAGGGGCTGGTGTTGCTCAGGCAAACATCACTGGAAGGGAGGTACCACAGATTGACCAAAGAGGCCCACTTGAGTTCAACAAAGGAATAGAAGTTTCTGATGTGGAAGATCCAGGGGGGAAAAAAGGTAATATTGAATGGGAAGAGAAGGGAGCAGAGTGAGGTGGGAGAGAAGATATACCGGTCAGAAGGAGCAAAGCTGACCTGTTTTATGTTCATGAACCTTTATGAATCTCAAAGTCTGATCCCCCCCAAAAAACAGATTTTCTTTTAGACTTTCAGAATACTCAAATGAAAATATATCTGACTGAAATCATTGGGAGTAACACACACACACACACACACACACACACACACAAAAACAAACCTTGTCAGAGCAGCACACACATACAGATCTCTGTTCTGCTCTTAGCATTTCTTCTGGAGTTTCTGGGCAGCACAACCATATCAGCTGTTCTTTGGCTCTTTCTGAAGCTGAGCTGGCCCTCAGAGAGATGGCCATCTTCCAGGTGAAGGAGCAGCCTATTAGTGAGGACTCTGACAAGAATCTTGCCAGCAATGACAGAGAGAGAGCCCCTCCGTGATTGTCACAGGACAATCTCTTCTCTTTACCTTTTAGAGATGGACACCTCGAATTTCCAGGGCATAACTTCTTGCCATATAAACTGGAAAATTTCCGTCCATTTTTGTATGAGCAGTGGACCTCCCTCTTACCCACCCCTTCTAAATTTCAATTGGAACAGAATCAGCACCAGGTGCTTTGCTCCTGTTACCCAAAACCTCTTCTTCAGTCAGAAATTTGCCTAGACATGAATTGATTTCAAGCAGAAGTCAATGGTCAATGGCTTCACCACTGATTGATGATGGAACACTAGGGAAGTGTTCAGCCTATCTGTCCAGGATCATATCTATACATACATAATGTATGGAGATCCACATATGTGTGTATCTATGTATGTAATACACACACACTTCCCTATATGAATAACCCTTCCCTCACAAAATTAGAAAGGGGACCCAGTGAAGTACTTTATAGAACTATGATAAAGGGGAGAGTTAAAAACCAAAAGGGATAGAGGCAATGATCAGTGATAAAATAGGTCATTTTAATTGCTTGAAACTGAAATTTTTTTGCACTATCACCCTTAATACATTTAAGAAAGGAAGCAATTAGGAAAAAAATCTTTGCATAAAATTCTAGGATAAAGGTCTGGGTATTCAAGGTATATAGGGAACTAATTCAATTCTATAACACCGAAAAGCCATTCCTAAGTTGATCTGAGGTCATAAACCGTTCTAAGAAATGCAAACCTTGAACCACATAAAACATTCTTCCAAAATAAAAAGGAACGGAAATCAAAACAACTCTGAGATTTCATCTCACGATTGGAAAATTTGCAAAGGTGATAAAGATAGCCATGGTCTGTATAGAGGGATTGTGGAGCCGTATATTGGTCCAAATATTCTGGAAAACAATTTACAACCATGTTTTTTAAATGATCAAAATGTCACTACCTTTTGAGCCAGAGATCCCACTGGTAGCCTTATACCCCAAGGAGGTCAGTAATAAAATGGAAGTTACCATATACCAAGAAATATTAATAATAACACTTTTTTGTGGTGAAATACAATTGGGAAAAAGTAGATCCCATAAATTCAGAAACTGCTTAATACATTATGGAACATGAATAAATGGAAGGTTCCTGTGCAGTGGATATCATGAAAATAAACCAAAAACCTATTGGAAGGCTCAAACTATTACAAGTAGGAAAAATGATACATCAAAAAGACAAGTGAGCACCAGCCCTGGAGTCTGGAGGACCTGAGTTCAAATCTGGTCTCAGACACTTAATACTTCCTAGCTGTGTGACCCTGGGCAAGTCACTTTCCCCAATTTTCTCAGAGGGGGAAAAAAAGATACATGATAAATGGAAAGAAGAACATCAAACAATTGAAACTGAATTCTGTGAAATTATAATGATCAAGCTTGCCCATAAACAGGAAATCTGAGAATGCTCCATCTTCCCTTCTTTATACAGGTAAGGAGCTATATATGGGAAACACTGAGCTCAGTATGAAACTTAGTATATTGCTGGATTTTCCTAAACTCTTCCCCCGCCCCCGTTCTTATTCTTTGTTATAAAACTGCTCTCTGAGGAGGAAAGGAGAAATATATTGGGAAACATCGGTGATGGAAAAGTGAAAGGTAGCAATAACAATTTTTTAAACAAAGAACAAATGGTGTCCTAAGAGAATTTGGGGGATAGCTGTCACTTTGCCTGAGACAACAAGCCACATTTGGATGAATATTTTTCTAACAATGCTCACACTGAATTGAACAATTGGCTCTTTTCAGGGACTGGCTCAGCACGGTATCTCTGGGGTGGGAGCATAGGGTAGGAGGGAGGAGGAGGGAAGATGAGAAGAAGCAGGTTACCAAATTGTGGCCACTTTGGTAGGACCCACAGAGTCAGCATAAGGACTGCCCTGTGATGATGTAAGTAAATATGTGAATGAAGATTAGGTGACTATCGTGTAACTTTCAGCTCCTAGAATTATTTAAAGATGTTCAACTCAAAACCATTTGACAATGGAAGTGTACCAATGAAGAATCTCCCTCTCTCAATGTACATCAGCAGCTGAGAAATTAAATCACTGATTCAGATTTGCTCAGGAAGCATTCAAATCTTGATAGACTCTCTAGACACCGATTTATTTACTGTCACCAAAATACTTGTTAAATTTCTGTCTTTTTTCCAATATGACCTGCTACTATTTGATAGCACCTGAGATGGAAGTGGCTTACATTGAGCTATATTAAACTCGGCTAAATTATCTTTCTTCCATCCTCCTAAACCAGGGGTTTTCAACATTGTGTGTATGTGACCTGGACCTTTTAGACGATCCAATAAACCCCACACAAAAATAAAATCAATTTTTAGTAATATATCATTTTCAAAAAAAAAAAAAAATTAAGTACACAGATAACCAGGTCTACAGAACCCTTCTCAAAATAATGATTAAGTACACAAATTATAATATGTAGAATTTACAAATGAAATCAAAAATAAAGTTTTCAAAAAAGTTGTTGGTTTTTTTTTTTGTTTGTTTGTTTTTAATTCACAGATACCAGGTGAAGAGTCCCGATTGAAGTTAATCTTTTATAATCTGCTTATGTTCTTGTTACAAGTTTGGCATCCCCCTATCCTCCATCAAAATGAAAATTCTTCAAGTTTGTGTATGATGTTTTTTTTTTTTTAATTTTGTATGTTCTCATCTCCACCAGAGTTGGTACTCAAGAACTGTTGACTCAATTACAATGATGTATTTTTATGATCTCATCTAACTTCAACTTATGATCTCCTTTTAAATGAATACTCGTTTTTAAATTCTTTTTTATTTTATTTTATTTTTTAAAAGTCTTTTTTTGAAAAAGAAGTATCCACAGAATTAATTAATATTCAAAACCCTAAAATTCCTATCAGAAGTGCTGCAGATTTCCAGGTAACTTTTTAACGCCACAACTTTAGTTTATTAAATTTTAATAACTTTCTCCTGAAAATAGTAACAATGGTAACATATAGATGCAGACACTCAAAAACTGAGCAAATGTCTTCATTATTGGATTCCTGCCAGTAAAATGAAAGGGCTAGAGCAGAGGAAACTGCTGGCGTGAGGTCCTTCTCCTGCTTGTACACGTTCGACAAATCTACAGTCAAGTCTCATCTCTCCACTACCTTTAAAGCTGCCTTGAAGCTTACTGGCAATTGACATCTGTTCTAATTCAATATTGGCTTCCTGACTTTCAAACTCTTACTATTGACAGCTCCCCTAAATCTGTTTAATTACAGTTTTGTGGACATCTTGACTATTTGTTTTACAGACCAGAAAGTTGTTTTGTTTGGTTGGTTGGGATTTTTCCCAGAAACCCAGAGACCTTGCCCCCTTCAGGAAAATCTTATGCACAAGAGCAAATTTTAGCTGAGAGAGGTCTGCAGAATCCCAGCGTTGATAAATTGAACAGGGGATAAAATCAGGACCGTGCACATTTAGATTCCCAGAGTCATTTATTTGGAGTGAATTCCAAGTACATACAACTTGAAACACAGGACAGAGTTAAAAAAAAAAAAAAAAAAGTAGGATTTTAGGATTATTCACAAATTTGGAATACACACTCTCTCCTGCCCACCTGCCTGCCCCCATTAGTGTGAATAATCAAATCCTTTTTTCTGTGATCTTTTGTGGGTCCCATTTCCTGTGCTAAATGGGGACTGTTTCCCTAAGAGTGACATTGCTTCCTGAAACTCTATTAGTTCCCACATGTTACTGTGCCCGCTTAGCTCTCCTGGGGTGGGGGATTTAAAACCACTTCCTCCATTTCTGCACTTCTTCATGAACGCCTGAGGTGATGTTTTTTTTTTCCTCTAAAAAAATATTTTTAGAAGAAAGATAATTCTGCTTTTTTCACCCACCCAGAGAAGCAGGGACAAAGAGAATGTCGATAAAAGAATCCTTCATCTGTTTGGGATAAAGGGGTTGGTTATAAGCATCTTTAAAGTAGATTATTTCTTGGATTCACCAAAAGGGAAAAACAGTGCCCCCTGAAGTTAATTTACCTATTTTTCTCCTGCAATGCACATTTCCCTGTTATTTTCTCAGTTCTCTCCTCTTTTTAAAGTCTTTCCCCAGAGCCATTTGCAGAATACTGTTTAATATGCTTTTTTGTTATTGTGGAGTAGGAACGTTATTTCCCCTCCTCATATTTTTGATGCTTTCAATTTATTTTTCCCAATCAATCTTCCTTTGAAAAATAATCATTATATGGACATTGTAAGGATTAATTTTGCTTATATATACTTATTTATTACAAAATTTGTTTTTTCCCTTTCTTTCCATTAATGGGGAAAAGAGAGGATCAAGGAAGAAGGGAAAGGAATAGCAAAAGTGATGTCCCCTTCAAATAATTTTGTAACACTTAAAAATGCACAGGAAAGAGAAGGAATGACAGACAAGCCGAAAAGTCGTGAAAATAACATAGAATATATTACAGCTTTGTTTTTAAAGAAAACTACAGAAATGAAGATTCATTGTTTTCCATATCTTCTTTTATGTTCTGCTCTGTGTGTGCAAATGCTCATTTTTTGGGGTGTTTAAGTTCAGAATAAAAATAATTAAATATTTCAAGATAAATAATCATCACTGACCTTTTTCCTATTTGTCTGGATTTTCTAAGAAAGATTGTATAATAGAAAAGCAGTGCTTTTGAAGTCAGGGAACGTGGTTGAAATACCAACTAATAATATTAATAACAGGAAGAAAGAGGAGCAGGGACAGGGAGAGAAAGAAAGAGAGCAGAGGCAGACAGAATCACAAGGTTTGCAAAGCACTTGATGTATATAAATTTATTTGTGTCTCAAAACAGTCCCCCAGGGGGGGCAAGTGCCATTATTATCCCCATTTTACAAATAAAAAAAAAATCGAGACTGATTCTTCCAAGGTCATAAGATTAATAAACTTCTGAGGCAGAATTTAAGCTCAGATATTCCCATTTCTACGTCCAACACTCCATCCCTTGTGCCATCTGACTGTTCCCAATTCTTCTACTTCTTTGATGGACACTGGACCAATAAGTCCATCCATCTGTATTCTATAAAATATATAAAATTCTATATTATATATATCTATATAACTATTCTCTAAAATCTATAAAATAAAAATTAAGAATCAAGGATTCTTAATAAGGGTCTCTGGAAAGATGGCAGGTTTCTCCAGACACTTGATTGGGTACATTTTTACTTTTTGCTCATCTCTATCTGAAATTTAATATTTCTTTCGATTATGAACATGGGCAACAAACATTCTTCCGAAAAGGGATTTGTAGATGTCATCAAACTGCCAAAGGGGTGAGACCCCGGGACCAGATGAGCTCTAGGGAATGTGCTGGATTTTGTTTGAACTGGCTCTCAAGAGCTAATTGTTAAATTTTTCTTCTGAGTGTTTATACCCCAGAAATTGGCAAATGCTACCTATCAGGGCTTGATTAAGTGTTTTGTTGATGGTCTAGAAAAGGGTGGAGAATGTTGACGATGCAGTTTAAACTTTAAAAAGTGGATCTAACATATTTTTTTTAAATGGGGAGCCAGTTGTTCCCCATTCACCAGCTCACCACTGCCTCTAAGGTCCCTTCCACTTCTCAGACATCATTTCCCCTCATCATCCTGCCATCTCTTGCTCCTGATGGACTTGATGACGTTTGATTTTACTTTACTGGCTCCTCAGCTGCCTCATGAGGCCATCATCATGACATTTCTTCCTATTTCATTTCCTCATTTTCTTTTCTAATATCCTGATTTTTAGGCTGAAAATGATTTCTAGAGAGATGTGAGAAGACAAGGGAGAATTTCATTGCCATAATTTTAAAAACTTTCACACACTAACTAGGATCGTTACAGGTCATCCCTTCACTCTACCCATAAAGAAACTGAGGCACTGAGAAAATGACAGATTTTTCCCAAAATCAAATATAATCAAGAAGTCACCTGGAAAAAAAAGTTCCACCTGAGATTTGAACTTAAATCCCATGATTATAACCTAGGATTCTTTCTTCAGTGCCATGTTGCCTCTCACAGTTAGAATCTCCTCTGGCCAGACGGAGAATTGTCATAATTACAGCAGGGACCATCCAGGGAAACATCCTGGTGTTATGGGGAGAATGTTCCCCTGGGAATAATCATCCTCTTTTATAAAATGCTCTAAGGTTTCCAAAGTCATTTGCATATATGATGACAATTGATCCCGGTTATTATCCCCACAGGCCAGAAGAGGAAATTGCCATTGAAGGCTCCCCCAGGGAAGTCCCCGGCTGGTCCCCCAGGTCCCATTGCCTCCTAGGCCTGGGCTGAAGCCCACTGCTGCTACTCAGTGTTTAACTTCAGAGAAATCGCTTTAACTCTCGTGCCCGAGTTTCTTTGTCTATAAAATGATCTCCAAGCCCTTCCAGGCCCAGAAGTCTCTCTCAGAGCTCTGCTAAGGCAGCCACAAGACCACAAGGCCTTCTCTGCAGAGGGAGCTAATGGCCTCCTCTCCAGGCTGAAATCTGATCTGGGCCCGGTGGCCGCTGGGCCGGGCGCAGCCAGCTTCCCCATTAGGCTTTGGACGGAGCCTCTTCATGCATCATTCATGCTCTCCCTGGCTCCTAAAAGGCCTCTCTGAGGTTTCTTCCCCAGAGAAGAGCGGATCCAAGGGCTTTCATGGGAAATGGTCAAGGGGCAGAGAAGGTGGGAGAGGAAACACTCGTTAAACAGCAAGGGGCCCCCCAGCTGCCAAGGTGCTTGGTAGGGCCCTCTTGGCTCTCCTGCGGGGCCTGAATTTAGGGCAGGCTCCGACCCCACAGGGAGCCTGGAGCCATCCCACCAAGAGCCCCGCTGGGCTGGGCCAGCCCTGAAGGAACTGGTTCCGAATGTAATAGACCTGGCAGGAGAGTTAATGGTTCGTGTCCGAGCCCTGTCTCCCCCGGTGACTCTGTTCTGGAGCGGCTGTCTCGGGCCTGGGAGGACTTCGGTTTCCCCAGAGCGGCTATCCCCTGGCCTTCCAAAGAAGGCAGATTTCGGGAGAATCCCTCTGCACCCCATCTGCTGGGTGTGAACCCCAGCCCTCCATGGGTCTCGCAGCAGCTGGGGTCAAGAGAAAGAGCCTTGAACGCCAGTCGGAAGGTGTGACAGCAGCCCGGGGTCATGGGCAATTCACTGGTCGGCCTCCATGGTCGGAGAGGGCTAGTCTGGGCCAGCTCCCCTTGCTGGGAGTCCCAGCCTTCCGGCCACCTTCTCCCTTTGGGTCCATCCATCCTGAAGGCCCAGCCCTCCCTCCTGCCCTGGCTGAGGGTCACGAGGACACAGACACATCCTGGTTCCCCTGTGGCTTCTGGGAAAACCCAGACTTTGCATTTACATTCAAGGCCTTCCCATCCTGGCCCCGGCTGTCTCTTCGGCCGATGAAACGCTCTTCTCCACGACCACTTCTGGCCTGACTCTGTGGCTGTTCCCCTTTCTCCCCTAACCCTATCCCCAGTGCTCTCCCTTCTCACCTCTGACTCCCCGGAGCCCCAGATCCTCCTAAAGAAGCGTCCCATTGTCTCCTTCCTGATTTCTTGTTTTATGTTCACCCATCTGGGCCCTCTTCGTGGGCCTAGGTACAAGGTAAGCTCCATCTTTCTCCCTTCCAGCCTCTGATTTTAGCCAGAGCACTCGAGGACAGAGACAACAGCTGCAATAAGAAAACATCCAAGGGAATGTTTTCAGTCACGAGAGAAATAACACAGCTGTCCCGTGGTGGCAGAGGGAGGGAGATGAGGGACCAATGTATACACCTGATTCGTCAAGGTTGAAAAAAGTCTCCAAGGATAAAACCCAGCTGACTTCTGGGAAGGAGTCCATTCAACAAGTATTTATGGAGCATCTGGACAACGAGGAATGAAAAAAACAAATGTTGGGCATTTAAATATCAATCTAAAGATCCCAAAATGCTCTCCTCGAGCACGCTCTAATGAGGGAACGTGACTTTTACTGTTAATATTTTACAGATGAGAAAACTCTGACTCGGTGAATTTCAGCGACTTAGCAGCCATCAGGACTGGGAAATGGTGGAACCAAACTCTGAGCCCAGGCCAGCGGGATTCTGGTCCATCCTCCTTCCAATGAACCAAGTTACTGCTCAAAAATGTGGAAGACGGGCGTTCCAGAATTGTCCATCTCTTCACAGAGACAAAGCATGTATTGATAGACTAAAGCAACGATAAATAATTAACAATGCAATAAGGGATTTAAATGAATACAATTAAATGCTAGATGTTAGTTAAATGTCTTAAATATATATATATGTAGACATGTACACACACACACACACACAAAACAATGTGCCCTATGGGTATAACAGGATGGCGGTGAGCTCAGTGCTGATTAGGTCTCCCCAAATCCAGTAGCCGGATGGAGAAGGGATCAGGAGTTACCTGTGCTCATCTCTGTGAGAGTTAAGGACATAGACATACTTAATGCTCTTTTTAGCACATACCTCTGCTCCCTCCACTCAAGGGGAGAGAAGTTGTGACGGAGGTTTTTGTCTCTCCCACGCAAATTGATCCAATCACAGATCCAACCAATTCACTGCTCATCTGTGGCATCTGAGATTTATGACTAGGCCAAGGAAAAGGGATTTCTTTCCTCATTGGAAAGGGCTTAAACGACAAAGAGCACTGGCGAAGGCCCCTCCACGTCTTTTGGGTCCCTTTCCAGGGAAATGCTGAGGATTATCAACTGGCACATTTTGTGGCCTAAAAGTTTCTATGGGCAATTTCACACTTTAGAGCCAGCCTGTCTCCAGCACTTCTTCCCAAAGTTTGTGTGGAGATGGATTCAGGCATTGCTCTGGATGAATGATGGAAGAAAAAGGGTTTATTGAATGTTTATTATATGCCAAGCGTGATACTAAGTACTGGGGATCCAAGTACAAAATTAAGATAGTCCCCTTCCCAAGGAGCTTATATTGTAATAGAAAGAGAAAAGTAGGAAGTGGTGACCAAGGACGGGTGTTTTCATTTGGAAAGTGTCAGACAACACGGTAGGAATCCCAGAGGTATAGACCGAAGCATCCTTTCCAACAGCAATAGCCGTATTGATTTGATTATGGATCCAGAATGGCGGCTGTCTTGAAAATGGCAGCAATGTAAGAATAAAGCATGGCTGGAGCCGAGCTCATTATTGTGCAAATTCAATTTAGGCTTGAAGTTCCCCAGTTGGAGGTCTTCTGAAGACAGGGCTCCTCCTGCTTCTCTTGCCTCCTGCCAGAAACGTGAGTCACCTTGGATGGAGTCATGGCTTTATTCTATCTCTTACCCTTTATAAATCAGAACCACTGCAAGAGGGGGAAGTTGGGATCCAGTTCTCAAACCCAAAGTGGTTTTTCAGTTAAAGCAAGAGGAAATCGCATGGAATCTAAAAAGGGAAGTTTCAAGAATAGATACATATATGCATCTTAAATGCTCTTAAAATTATATCTATCTATATACATATATAGTTTTAAGATTGTATATATATTCATACATATATATGTGCATATATGTATGTATATATATATGTGTGTGTGTATATATGTAGGTATGTATAAATATATATATATATATATATATATATATATATACACATATATATATATATGTATATACATATGTATATGTGCATTTCTCCACAGTCCTTTTTGGGTTTGGACTCAGAGCTCCTACAGTATGTCCCTTGAGGCTCTCCCTTCTCTCCCCTATCTAGTGCCATGTTCTAATATAGAGAGATAGAGAAATATAGATATAGAGATATATAATATAGAGATAGATATATACATATATACACAAATACATATATATATAGGTGTTCATATATACAGATTGTATCCCCTATATGCTACTCTTTTCTCCCTCTCCTTTCCCCTCTCCCCCCTCTCCATCTCCCTCCCCCACAGTCTCTCCCCCTCTTGCTTTTTCTCTCTCTCCCCCCTCTCCCTGTCCCTCTCCTATAAAAAAAGATCAGCATCAGGCCCGTAACATTACAGTTGCTTAATAAATGTCTATCAAAAGTGGATCTCTCCCTACATTTGGGGTGTCCAGACTCTCAGGGCCAGCCCGGAAGTCTGGCCAGAGAGATCTCTGGGGGCCTCAAGCCAAGCTGGCTGGGCTGCTCCAAAGCTTTCCCAGGACCGAGGGACATGCTAAGTGCCCCCAGTGCCCTGGAAGTGACTGCTCTGGGCTAGATCCTTCCTATGGAGGCAGCTTGTGATACTGCTTAGAATATGGGGAGGGGCGAGCCCCTCTCTTTTAGGAGAAGGGGGCTCCCTTTGCCCCTTTCTGAAAGTCCTGATCTCAGCCCCCAACTGGGGAAGGGCAATTGGACTTCAAGAGGGGGGTTTTCGCCCACCACGGCCAAGCCTCGCTCCCGAGCAGCTGGGTGATGAGCTCAGAACCGGCCACTGGACTGGAGGGGAGCCTGGGGGAGAGGCTGCAGGAGGAGGGGGAGGAGAGGCTGCAGGAGCTCGGGGCCCAACTCAAAAGGGCCCGGGGAGAAATGCAGTTAATGCATTTTGTAAGAACAAACCATAAATCAATAGCTGCCCACGAAGGCTCAGTCTGTTCCCCTTCAGAAGGGAACTTCAGCTCCAATTAAGGGAAGGAGGCTCCAAATAAGGCTCTCATAATCAAAGGGAACAGGCCATTATCGATCCCCCACTAGAGCTCGGGAAGACTGGACAGGGGCTGTCATTAGAATCGTTTATTAGCAGGCTAGGTCCTGGGTAACTGGGGGGGGACCCCCCACTTGGAGCACTGAGAATCTGGACCCCTCAGGGCTGTGGCCAGGCGGGCCCCCAAAGGCTGGCCCCTTCTCTCTGACTAGGGGCTGGCATGTCACTGGGCACTGGGACCAGGAGACAGGATCTCCAAGACTTTGGAATCACCTGATGGAAGCTTAAGGATCCCCCTCTCCCCCCACACTGGGCAGGGGCTCCAGGGAGCCCCAGTGGAGATAAGGGGGATCCAACACAGCTGAAGCTCTTCTGTCTGGAGAGCCCATCACCCAGGCAGAGGGGGCAACTGTGCCCTTCCAGCCCCCACGCCTGCCCTCCCTCCCCCTCTCCCCATTCAAGGCTGCTCAGAATATTCATTGAACCTTGACTCCCCCCCCCAGGACTCCTGAACCCCCTCCCAAGCCCAGCCCAAACCACTGTTTCTCCTTATTCTCCTCCTTGCCTCTTCTGTCTCCGTCCTCAGTGACCCGACTGTGGAGGGGACCCACTCCCTGTCCCACTGTTGAAATATTTCCTTCTTCCAGACCCAATTTAGGGGCAGCGAGATGGCAGCCCTGGAGTCAGCAGGACCCGAGGTCAAATCCAGCTTCAGACACTTAACACTTCCTAGTCACTTAACCCCAATTGCCTCAGGAAAAAAAAAAAAAAAAAGACCCAATTAGGGGGCTCTTCCTCAATGAATTCTTCTTTGCTTCCCCCTCCAGTGTCACACAGCCCCCGCCAACCCAGAAGGATCTCAGAGAGATTTGCAAGAGGCTCAAAAGATCACCCACAGGGCTTCTCAATCGGATGTCCATGAACTTGATGGGTTTTTTTTTATATATTAAGAATTATTTTTAATAGTTTTCCATTGCAATCCTGTGTATTGTATTTTATGCATTTTAAAACATGATTCTGAGAATGAGCCACCAAAAGCACCCATCACATCAGAAAAAATGAGTTAAAAAACCTAACCTACAGAAGTTAAAATCAAAGCCTGGTGGGGACTAGTAGTTTGTTCACGGGCAGTCAGCAGAGGCAACAGAACTGGGCCTTTGGGCCTCCGGCTCGCTCTCTGTCTGTCTCTGCCTCCGTGTCCGTTCTCTCATTTCTCCTCACCTTCGGCTAGGTCTTCTCCCTTACTCTTGTGACGCCCTAATTTAGACTGTGTCATCTGTGAGCAGGGATGGATTTAGGGTTTGTTTCTGCAGAGTTCATGAAGTCCATTCCTGCCCTGGCTCTGCTGGAGAGTGCAGAGGCCGGCCCTCAGCGGGGCCCGGGCCCAAGGGCTCTGGAGGAACAGCCCTGTCTGGAGGGACGTAGTGAGGGAGCTCCCAGCGGGCACAAAGAAGAGCCCAGGGAGGCTGGAGGTGACTAGGGGGATCTCAGAGGAGGTGCCCACAGCTTTTCAAGCTGGCCCGTGGCCCTGGAGGTGGGCTCCAGTTCAGCTGATTCTGGTCTGACTCAGAGTTTTGTTTCCTTGACAAATATTGACTCGGCACTCACTGTGCCCGGGGCTGCGCCAGGTGCCATGGGTGCTACAGAAGGGAAAAACTCATGTGGTCCCGACTTCCTGGTGCTCAGGAGGACAAGGCTGATGTCCACATGGGGAGAGCTCAGAGACCGAAGGAAAAGCCCAGGGGACAGCAGACTCCTCACAGCAACTTTTTTTTTTTTTCAGGATAACTAAGAGCTGGGAAAACCTTGGCTGCCCATTGGGGAATAACTGAGCACACTGTGGTCTGTGAATATTCATATTTTTGGTTACTGTTCAGTCATGTATTCATGTCTGACTCTTTGTGGCCCCCTTTGGGATCTTTTTGGTAAAGATACAGAAGCAGTTTGCCATTTCCTTGTCCAGTGCATTTTGCAGAAGAGGAAACTGAGGCAAATGGGTTTAAATGACTTGACCAGGATCATACAGATGTTAAGTGTGGGCAGCTACACTCGAAGTCAAGTCTTGGTGACTCCAGGCCCAATACTCTATCCAACCTACCACCCAGCTGCCCAAATACAATGGAATATTATCATTGTGTGAGAAAAGAAAAATGTGGTATGAGCCAATGCTTTTGAAATAAATAAAACCAATGGCACAATTACCCACAGATATTATAATAATGTAAAGGAAAGGATCACTAAAGGAATTCTGAATGGCTAAAAAAAAAAAAGCAATAATGATCTTGGAGGATGCTTGAAAGCGTGTCCTCTCTCCTAACCATGGAGAATCTTGACTGCTCTGCACAGTCCGACTAGTCTGTCAGTGGGTTTGCGTTGAGCTCTTTGTTACAGAGAAGGTTCATTTGTGGAGGTTGGAGGGATGGTTGATATTTAGAGATGATTAGGATATAAAAATAAAAGACATTAATAAGATTTTTTACAATAACTAGAAAACAATCCATAGAACATGTATCTGTGCGCTGAATGGCAGTTCAGCAACAAATGGAACTAATTATAAGTATTATAACGGTTCAGAGAGGAGATAAATGAAGGTGGCTTGAAGTCATCAAGGAAAGCCTCCTGGAAAGGGAAGGAAATTTAAATATAGCCCAGAAAGTCTATGTCCACTTCAGAGCTTTTCTGTTCTAGAGAATGGGGGAATGGGTTCCCTGTCCTCGCTTCTCTCATGTCTCATTCTCGGGTGGCCACGTAGGAAGGGATGGACCTTTCTATGGGACGACGGCTTGGGTCATTCTTGGTGACAAGTTGTTGTAGCCAAACAGAAGAGACAGACGTGGAGACAGAGGCAGATGTGGAGAATAATGGAGAAAAAGAGCTGGGTTTTTGGATACCTGCTATCTACCTGGAGAAATTGCTTTTGTGAGAAACAAATAAGATCATGTCTAAAAGTGCACTCTGTGTAGCCATAAAAGTATATGTAAAGTTATAACCAATAAGAAACATTTTCAAACCCCAACACCAAACATAAGGGCCTTTTGGAAGGCCCCTAATTATTGTTCTCATTAACAGTGATAAAGTTCCTTTAAATCAGGGCCTAGATCACGGAGAAAACTCTTCTCAAGATCATTTCAGCTCAGGCCGAGACTGACCTGACCGGGAGAGAAGGACTATACGATATTTGGATGTAAACATGAGTAATTATCATGATCATTATTAAGTAAATATATATTTAGCACCCATTGCGTATCAGGTACCATGTGAAGTCTTGGCAGAAACTCAGATGAGAGACAAGGGCCCTGTTCTAGGATGTCACAATCTAATAGAGGAACTGGAAATAGAATAGATGGTGTAACGGTATGATTTTCCGTTTACTCTTCTAGAGTTTCTTTTCCTCTAAAATTATATTATTAGAGAATCATTTCTTTGAATTAATGAGATATTCTCTTCGAATGGAAATACTACCGGGAGAAGTTAATATCTGTTCACCCAGATACAGTCACTCATAGCTTGGTTTGAATTCATGCAACAGCTGCTTTATTCCCCCGACAAATGAGAAGAGGAAACTATGAATCTTAAACCACAGGACATTTGCCCGGTCTGAGAAGACTCTGAGAATGGTTGCCTGAAGGTGGTCATGGGGGAAAGGGCAGGAGGTTGCAGAGAGACAGAGAAGGAGAGGATGGAGGCAAAATGTACTTTGTCTACTTCACATTTTCCAAGCATGACCCTTTCTAGGAGCTGGCCAAAGGGTTGTCTGGGAAACGATTGACCTCTTGGGGTTTTTCCAGTCCCATTCAACAGAACTAATAGCTAGGTCATGGAAATAATACAAAAAAGGCTCATCTGGCACCAGAATGCCATTACAGATTCTAATACCTTGGGTTAAAGATCTCTATTTCTTTTAAAATGCCTAGCTCCTTGGAAGGGCTAACACATCACGCCCCTGACGCCTCATTGTCAGGGGATGCATTTTTCAAATCAATTTCCTCATTAACAGGAGCCGATTGAAAAAAGGCCTAGCAATGATAGACTGGGGAGTCTGCAAGAAAGCAGGTACAGGAAGTGGAACTGAGAAGTTCCAAAGAGAAATTTAATTCAACCCCCATTTAATGCAGGATCAATCATCCAAGAGGAGGGGTTCTTAACCTTTTCTGGGGGCCTCTTCTCAGAACAGCAGTTTTTAAATGCACAAAGTAAAAGGTACAACATTACAAAAGAAACCAGTTCTATTGAGACAGTTACCAAGCTATATATTTAAAAACCCCACGGTTACAGACGTCGAGTTGAGAATCCCTGTTCTAGAAGTACCTGGAGCCACTGAGAGAGGCGTAGGGACCCTTTGAAGCAGATTAGAACTCAGGTGTCCTAACTCTTAGGAGGCAAGGACAAACCTGAGATAATAAGTGAATTGCCACACAAAAGGAGTTCAAGAAATGTTTGATGGATCCACAAACCTGGAAGCCTACTTCTTTGAAGAGCATAAAAAGGATTCATAATAAAGGACTCACATGTACAAAAATACAGCAGCTCTTTTTCTGATGGCAAAGAATTGGACATCGAGGAGATGCCCATCAACTTGCCGAACAAAGTGAATGGAATGGAATACTGTTGTGCCATAAGAAATGTTGAGCAAGATGGGTTCAGAAAAACCTGGAAAGAAGTGAGCAGAACCAGAACATTGTACACAACAACAGGATTATGTGATGATCAACTCTGATAAACTTAGTTCTCAGCAATACAGTGATCTAAGAAAATTCCAAAACACGTGTGCTGGAAAATGCTGTCCACATCCAGAGAAATCACTACAGAATCTGGATGCAGTTTGAACTACAGTATTTTTACTTTTTTTCCCCTCTCTCTCTCTCTCTCTCTCTCTCTCTCTCTCTCTCTCTCTCTCTCTCTCTCTCTCATGGTTTTCCCCTTTTGTTCTGATTGTTCGTTCCCAACATGACTAATATGGAAATATGCTTAACATGATTGTGCATAGATAAGCTGTATCAGATCGGGATGCATTGAGGAAGAAGAGGACAGAAGAGGAAAAATTTGAAACTCAAAATCTTACAAAAATAAGTGTAGAAAACTATCTTTACATGAAATTAGAAAAATAAAATAAAATGCTAGTTAACGAGGGAAAAGATTAGTTCTTTGAGGTAAGAGACATGTTCTGGGGGTGGGTGGTTTTGGAGGGTTTTGGGGCACAATGGATAGAGAACACTACGCCTGGGGTCAAGAAGATGTGAATTCAAATCCAGCCTCAGACTGGAAAAGTCACTGAACTCTGTCTACCTCGATTTCTTCATCCGTAACACTGAGCATAATAGTTGCACCTATGTCTTATGGTTGCTATGAAGATCAAGTGAAATGAAAATTTAAAGTGTTTAGCTTACCATAAGATCTGGCATGTAGTAAAAACTATATAAATGTTATTACTGTCCGAGTCTCAGCACATGGCACCTAGTGACACACAGTAGGGAATCAATAAATGTCTGTTGGATTAGTAAATGGAGCAAGTCTGGAAGAGGACTATTCTCTACTTCTGCTTCTCCATTTCATGTTCCTCAAAAGAAACAAGAAATCCACATCCTTCAGAGGCAGCCCATTGCATCTGGGACCGTTCCGATTGTCCAGACAAGATAGACTGCCTCCAAAAACTCCGATTTGGTTTGTGAAATAAATGCATATGATTTTTGTTTTCCCTCTTGTTTTTTTCTTTTAACTTTCTTTTTAGACCTGATTTTTCTTTGCAGCAAGATAACTGTATGAATACGCATGAATATATTGTATTTAACATATACTTTAACATATTTAACATGTATTGGACTGTGTGCCATCTAGGGAAGGGGGTGGGGAGAAGGAGGGGAAAGGTTGGAATAGAAAGTTTTGCAAGGGTCAATGTTAAAAAATTACCCATGCATATGTTTTTTTTTTTTTCTTTTTCTGAGGCTGGGATTAAGTGACTTGCCCAGGGTCACACAGCTAGGAAGTGTTAAGTGTCTGAGACCAGATTTGAACTCGGGTCCTCCTGAATTCAAGGCTGGTGCTCTATCCACTGCGCCACCTAGCTGCCCCCCCTGCATATGTTTTGTAAATAAAAAGCTTTCATAAAAAAAGAAAAGCATATTTCACAGAGAAAAAAATTATTATTTACTAATTCATGACAAAATTATTGAATCAATAAATATACCAGTGTTTCATAGCAAAAACAAAAAAAGAAAGAAAGAAAAAAAAAAGAAATGGAAGCATATGGGCTGTGGAAAGAGTTTCTGAAAACCCCCTGTCTCTTAAACTGGAGCCAAAGGATCCAAACTTCACCCTTAAGAAATGCCAGGGTGGGAAAGACGGGGAAAGCTTTAGGGTAACAAAGGACAAAAACTAAGTTCTATCCAGAAAATTGGATAACTGAGGAAAGTCAGATAGGCTTTTTCAAATTCTAGGGCAAGCACGAGACCCTGGGAGCATTATTTGACTTCTCTGCTCATCTAAACATCTCTGTCAACTACCAGGAAGAAATTTGGTTGAGCTCCCCACCTCTTTCCTTCCCAACAACTCCTTTAAGCAGATCTACAAGATACAGCAGAACTAAAATCCCAATGGATCCTTGTTTTAGTCCAGCTCAGGTTAGGGAGACAGACAGAAAGGTCAACAGACACAAGGGATAGGGTCTACTTGGGAAGAGCCACATTGAAACGTTCTAGGACAAGGAGAGCTTGTGCCTCTTGTGAGAAGAGGTCCCAGACATGGCACACACACTTGTGAGAATAGGTGCCAACTGGCAACTCAGGCATTCATCACACGCTCACGATTCACCAAGTCTCATGGTCCAGGGTGTACCAAGGAAGGGAGCTATCATGACCCCCAGACTATGTTCTGAGAAAAGAGCAAGTTCAGCTGGGGAGTTTCCAAGAGTAGCAGCCTCCAGCCTAATTTAAAGCCCACAGTGAAATAACTAAGGCAGAAATCCCAGACCAAAAAGTAGCCTGGTGTTCTGGCATTCTGAACCAGCAGCCATTTCCAGTTGAAAGTGACCAAGTACAGGAGCAGTCTACTTGGATTCCAAGTGGTATAAGTCTATAGACATGTTGCTCAGTCTCAAACTGAGCTCAGGAACTTGCAGGGCTCAAATCAGGACAGAACCGATTAGACTTTGCCTTGGATCAGACCACTTTGGGAGTATTGAAAGTGCTTACATGACCCAGCCTGAGCTATCCCTGAGATTATGGAATAAAATAACACTTAATACCCTAAGAAAACAGCACACGAGGCATTCTTTTCATAAGTTCAAAAAGCCTGGTCCTAGCACCAAGTCCAAAGTCAGGAAATTGGATAGAAGAATAAGCAAACAAAAAAAGTTCACAGAAGGTAAAAGTGACAATTTGGATGATAAGAAATTAAGGTATTTGCACAAACAAAACCAATGCAGCTAAAATTAGAAAAGAAGTATGTGATGGGGGGAGGGGAGACTGCAGCAAGATTCTTTGATAAAGTTTAATTTCTAAGATATATTAAAAACAGATTCAAATTTATAATAATAAGATTCATTCCTCAATTAATAAATGGTCAAGTCATACGAACAAGCATGTTTTTAGAGTAAGAATTCTAAGTTATCAAGTCACATTTAAAAAGTCCTAAAAGTCAAGTAGTTAGAAAATTTCAAATCAAAACAACTATTAGTTTCTACCTCATACCCATTGGTTGGCAAAGTTGACCCCAAAAAGGAAAAGGACAAATGCTAAAGGAACTGGAGAAGAAAACAGGTATTATTAATAGCCTATTGTTGGAGCTGTGAAGTTATATACTCATTCTGCAAAGCTATTTGGATCTATTCCCCAAAAGCTATTAAACCATTCAAATAATTGATCCATACCCCCAAAAGAATAAGGAAAGAGGAAAAGGAACCACGTACAAAAATATTTATAGCATCACTTTTTGAAAATAGCAAAGAATTAGAAATCGAGAGGATGACTGTGTGTTAGAGAATATTTAAACAAATTATGGAATAGGAATATGATAGAATACAATTATGCTGTAAAAAATGATAAAGAAGATGATTTTGAAGAAACCTAGGGACGCATATGAATTGATAAAGATTTAGGTGATCTGAATCAGGAAAGTAATCTATACAACAATATGATAAAAGTAAACAACTTTGAGAGACTTAGGGGCTTTGATCAATGAAATGACCAACTATAATTCCAGAAGATTAATGGTGAAACATGCTGATAGAGAAGTGATTGAGTTAGTGTACGTATTTTTGGTGTGATACTTTTTTTTTGGAACCATGGTTAATTCAAGAATTTATTTTGTTTGACTAACATTTTGTAATGGGGATTTTCTTTTTCTTGCTTTCTTAATAAGGGTGGAAGGGACAGGAAGGACACAAAATAGATTTTCTTTTTTCTAAAAAAGTTAAAAAGTAAATCTCATTTGTCACTTTTTTCTTGGTCATGTTTCAGAGGGAAAAAGGGGTGTGTGTATGTGTGTGTATGTGTGTGTGTGTATGTGAGTGTGTGTGAGTGTCTATGTGAGTGTGTGTGCGTGTGAGTGTGTATGTGTGTGTGTGTCTCTGTGTGTAGGATTCCTTTAGTGTTCTTGTGAAATCCATAGTCCCCTTTTCAGAGTATTTTTAAATGCATAAAATAAAATACAAAGAAGCACAAAGGAAACCAATTATATTAAAATGTAACTAGCAATTTTTTAAAAGTTTGGAGTTCCTAGGTTAAGAATTCCTGCTTTAGAATGAAGAGAGAACAAACTGCACATACCCTTTATTAGACTATTTGCTCTGTATTCCAAAGAGATCACAAAAGAGGGCAAATGTTTGCAGCAGTTCCTTTATGGTGGCAAGTGATGGGACTAAACTGAAACTCTAAGCCGAGATGGATCAGCGCCTTTTCTGGTTGTCTGATTACTTCCCCAAAGGTCCGGATAGCGAATGAATTCGCTATCAATGCTGTATCAAATCAAAGTCTTTATTGATAGTAAAGGGATAGACAGACATTTGGCCTCTAGGAAGGCCAAACTGCCTGGCAAGGGGACGCCAGTTGGCGGGCACAAGGCAAGGATAAATAGAGTGCGAGGAAAACATTTTTAGAAATTCTTTTTATAGAAAACCAGGACCATAAAACAAAGTTTGCACAGAGATGTTATCCGAGAGGTTCCAGAGAGATTTGTAAATAAGACAAGAATTTCTAAAATTCTATTAATTATTTCTCTCAAGTTATCTCCTTTAACCTCTCCTAAGACAAGAATTTCCTGTTAATTATTTTTATCTTGGGCTATCTCTTTTTGCCCTTATCAGCAAGGACTGGAAACTGCCCTCGGTTGGAGAATGGCTAGGCGAGTTAAAAGTATGTGACTGGAATGGAATATTATTGTTCTGTAAGAAAAGATGAACAGGCTGATTTTGGAAAAGCCTGAAACTGATGCTAAGGGAAGCACGCAGAACCAGGAAAGCATTGTCTACTAATGGCCAGGTTGTGTGCTGATCCCCTCTGATCATCATGGCTATTCTCAGCAATCCAGTGATCTGAGGCAATTTCAGAAAACTTTGGATGGAAAATGTCATCTGGGAGAAAGAACTGTGGAGACTGAATGCAGATGGAAGCATACTATTTTCACCTTGTTTCCTTTTGTTTTTTTCCCCTTTCTTTTTTCTTTCACAACATGACAAATAGAAATATGTTAAAGTTTCTATAATTTTCTAGAATTGCATGTATAATTTATAGCAGATTGCTTGTTAGTGTGGGAAAGAGGGAAGTAAGGGAGGAAAAAAAAGTGACTCATACTTCTACAAAAATGAATATTGAAAACCATCTTTACATGTAATTGGAAAAATAATATACTATTAAAATAAAATTTAATAAAGCCAGAAGCTAGCATTCACTTGTTGAGAGCAATCTATAGGCAAATAAAACAGATTATCAACACCTCCAGCTTCCTTTTCTTTGTTCTAACGAATTCGGCCTTCAGTCCCCGGTCACTCTAACTCTCTTTCCCATGCCTTCTCCCCATTTCATTAACCCTAGCCTTCAAGAAAAGATCTGGTGTCAGTCATTTACACCTTAGTATGAAGTGAAGTTCCTGTTAGGGATGTTTGCATTTCAATCCTCCTCTTCCAGGTGGGTTGGTTTCCTCTCCCCTACCCCCCCAATTTCCTTTTCTCCTGGAATCACTGGAGAGAAGCAAGCTGCTTCCCCTTCTGCCTCTATTAAAGGTGACTTTACCAGTGACTGTCAGGAAATATTTCTTCAGAGGAGAGAGAGCTCATCCCCCTGGCCGGGCACTCCAGGATTCCTTTTTCCTCCCCCCTCAAAGCTTGGCCAATTCCCCAGTCTGAATGGATGTGTATGTTCAAGAAGATGATTAATGTTAGCAGCAGGCTCCAGAGAAGTCTCTTAGGCCCCTTGTGTTTATTAAATATAAAAATCTATGTTTAAATAATGTCAAAGGTACGACATAGGCCAACATGATCCAGGACAAAATGTCAGCCTTAACCTTCAATAACGAAATGTTAGGCAAGCTTTGGCTTCGGGCTCCAAGCCTTGCAAAGGAGACTTTCTGGGGGCAGGATGAGGCTGTGTTTGCAGTGCCTCCTCAAATGAGCCTTCAGATCTCTCTGCTTCTCTAGGACACCTGTGTAGAATGCGTGTTCTTAATGGCAGGGACCCAGGCTTCCAGGTTCTGGATGGGGGAACTTAACTCGGAACGGTTCTTGAGTCAAACCAAGTCAGGAAGCCCGACCTCTGACAAGAAAGTCATTAAGAGGCACCCACAGCACTTTGTTTAAAAACAAACTGTTCAAAACATTTGTTAATCACACATTCTTTTACCTTCAATTATACTTTAGCTTTCCATTTCTCATTCTCCTTCCTCTCTCTCCTTCCTTCTCTCTCCTCTTCCTTCCCTTAGCTCTCCCCTTTTGTGCCTTCCTTTTTGTAGGAAACATTTCTTCCTTTCTCCCCCATTCTTTCCTTAGCTCTCCCCTTTTGTGCCTTCCTTTTTGTAGGAAACATTTCTTCCTTTCTCCCCCATTCTTTCCTTAGCTCTCCCCTTTTCTGCCTTCCTTTTTGTAGGAAACATTTCTTCCTTTCTTCCTTTCTCCCCTGTTCTTTCCTTTCCCCTTTCTGTCCCCCCTTTCCTATTGTCATTTCTAGCTCTCCATCTCCTTTTCATTTTTTACCTCCTTTCTCCTTTCCCTTTCTCCCTTCTCTCCTATGCCTTCCCTTTCCATAATGGATTTCCTTTAAATTAGATTTATTATTCTATCTCCCCCCAGCTATGACAGGTTTGGAGTCAGGAGGATCTGAATTCAAATGTAGCCCCAGACACTTACTAGCTGTGTGACCCTGGACAAGTAACTTACAACTGTTTGCCTCAGTTCCCTTATCTATAAAATAAGCTGAAGAAGGAAATAATCCACTCAAGTATCTTTGCCAAAAACCCCCCCAAAAAAAATGCAAATGGGATCATAGAAAGTAAGATGTGACTGAAACAACTCAACAACAGCCACATCTGGCCCCGGATGTAGAATCGGGTAGAGTATGATAAAGGACAGAGAGCTATTTGAAAATGTCTTGGACTGTCCTCAGAAGTGGTTGGTTTCCCCTTCTCTGCAGGTTTTCAAGCAGAGGTAGATGGTCCCTTGACGGCTGGGTTTTAGTAAGAATCCTTCTCAAGATAGTCCATGGGAGCCACAAATGTCTCAGATTTAGAATGTGCAGGAAGCACAAGGTACCCTGGGTTTATTTCTCTTTGTGGCTTTAGCATGATATGGCCCCTAAGGCAACTTTTTATTTGCTCATTGTTAACTATAGCCTCAAAATATTTATACACACATATATCCCACTACAGGATACAGTTAGGTCTCCCCCATTTTTTACTTTTGAAATTAAAAAAAAACCTCATAAAAGTAGAACGTTTCCTTTCTCTCCGATAGGTTTTTATTTGGTGAAATTGGCCAAGCCTTTGAGACTGTCAGGAAACTTTGGATTATTGATTGTGTCATGTTCGGCATGAGCTCTACTCCTCAGCCTGGTATCATCTGCAAATTTTATAAACAGGTTTCATCTGTCTTCATTTATATCAATGAGGGAAGAGAGGACCCAGGGTAGAAAGCCAGGCAAAGCTACCGGGAGGGCTCGGAGATCCCTCCCCCGCCACGGAGCCCTAGGACGCCATTAATCAGCCTTATTTGGCCATATTGGATCACTGGCTTCCAGAGCCTTCTAATCATGCTATTATCCAGCCCACATTTCACCAACTTATCTATATAAGTATCTTGAAAGAGTATATCAGATGCTTGGCTGTAATTAAGATATATTTATAAGGTCTAGATCATTTCCTCCGTCTGCCACACCGGCAAACCTAGCTAAAGGACAAAAGGAAAAGGAGAATAGAGGGAGTCAGGGCCTTTTTTTCTACCTTTTCTGGCTTATTCCATTTCAGGTCTCATCTCCAGGTCAGTTCACAGAATTTCCCTCTTCTCTCCCATCTCCCTCTGGAACGCCTCCTTCCCTTTCATCTACAAATGTACTCAGGTCTCACCTGCCCTTTAAATCACCAACCAACCAGCCCTCCATTAATCTCTCCGCACCCTGGAGGTTTTGTTCTTTTACTGCCTTCCCTCCCTTCTACAATTCTGGGAAGAGTTATTTGTCCTTCCTTCTCCAAGAGGATCAGGGAGGTGACGCCATGACATAAAAGAGAATTGGATTTAAAGAAGGAGGATTGTGCAAGGTCACCTGTGTTACTTTCCCCTCCAGAGCCAAAGGGTCCAGGGGCCAGACATAGATCAGGAGGATGGAGATTGTCCCGGGGGCACCGGGAGACAGGCCTTCCTAAGCTTATGTTCACTGACGGCAGTTGTCCCTTGGCATTGTGACTTTCCCCATCGCCATTTCTTTACATCATGGATAAGCATAAGAAATTAAATGGGAATTTGGGGGGAGTGTTACAGAAGCTGCAGATAATACGTGAAGCCATCAGCTGACACCGAAGAAGTTTAGAAACTCAGAAATGTATAATAAAATATATTATATATATATATGTGTGTGTGTGTGTATGTGTATGTGTGTGTATATATATATATATAGAGAGAGAGAGAGACATGTATGTATGTAGAATATTGCATAATAGCAACATGAATTTTCCAATTTGAGACTGTAAATATCCCATAAAAGAAAAAGGAAAAAAAAAAAAACAGATTTCTTTTCTGTTACAAAGGGATGACCCACAAAGCATATACAGATTTTCCAGATCTCGGGGGGCGTAGCCCCCCTAACCCCCACAAAGGGATAACTGTACTCCCTCCCCATACAATCATTCCTCAACTCTTTGCAATCTGGATTCCATCCAGAGACACAACTCCCATGAGGAAACTCTCCCCAAAGGCAGATTCCCTTTTGCTCTGAAAGTTTTCATCTTCTCCAGTGGATGTAGGACTGAGAGGGACCTAACTTCAGAACGGGCTGAGATGCAGCTCTTTATACACTAGAGTTGCCTTAAAATGGGAAGCCAGAGGATGACCAGCTTCCTGTACTCAGGTGCCATCCCTCCACCCCCAGGATGACTTTCTCCTCAGTCTGGTTTAACTCTGGTCCCTTCCTCCCACTGGAGGCACCCCAGACACTCTTGGGGAGACGGCCGCCAGTAGGGGAAGGAGACAAAGCTGGAATAGACTAAGGACCAATATTCTGGGATCTTAGCCTCTCCAGCCCCCTAAAGGCAGCATTCTATGTCCATTATATCTTTTGTCCTCCTCTTGCAAGTTGAATTTCTCTTAAAAATTTGATTTGAGAGCACGTCTTATACTGCTTGCCTCCAAAGCTGAAACTGCCATTTGTGGCTCTGGCTGGAAGTTAGCCACTGTTTGTTTGTTGTCAGAGAAACGATAAGAAGAAGAGTTTGTCTATAACAGTGAAATGCTGTTATTAAGGGAAAATTAAGCTATTTTGCTTCTTACACATCATTTCTATCTTGTCTACAACTCAAGTTGTTGAAGTTTTAAAAGTTTAAAGTTTTAAAATAAAATAAAATAAAGGGCTTTATGAAAACCTTATCTCCTGGGGAGTTTAAAGATTCTATTTCCCCTTTTGTTAAGTAGTGGATTAAAAAAAAAAAAAAATCAAGTCTTAGAATCACAAAGAACGGGATTCAGATTCTGAATTTGAGATATACTTCCTCCCAGGAAGGAAACAAACATTTGTTAAATGCTGGCCAAGCACTTAAAAATATTAAATGATGTTTTCCTTACCTCAACTTACTACTTCAACCTATAATATTATTATCCCCATTTTGTTATTGAGAAATCGGAGGCAGAGAGATTACATGAATTTCTGGGGAATTCACTGAGTCAGTAATTGTCTAATGCCACACTTGAATTAAGACCTTCCCGACTCTGAGTTTAGCCATCTAACCCCCGGACCACGTAGAGTGGCCCAGGTAACTTTCTGAGACAAGAAAGTTGTGGAACAGGTCTCAATCCACATTATCAACCAATTTCCTCCTGAGAGACTTCTCTAGTCCAAGGAAATAACAAGTCAGGAAAAAAGATTGCCATTTCCCCCTGGATTTCTTGGGGGCCCCAAGTGTGGGGGGCAGGCAGGGAGCATTTGCCCTCTGCTGGGTGATATTGCCATGAGCACGACTGAAGATGCTTCTTGCAGAGTAACTTCAGACTTGCTTCCACCTAATGGTCAACATTTAACAGTGCAAGACTTCAGGCTGGAGCTCAAATTACAGTCACACAAGGAACTTAAAACATTAAAGCCCCAGAAAATCTAAAGGGACGTTTAAGCAGGTTTTAATAACTTCCCTTCATTGGGAAATATATGTGTATATAGAGATATAGATATATACATGTAGCTATAGAAACAGAGATATCTATCTGGACGGCCGGACATCTATCTAGACGGACGGCCGGACATCTATCTAGACGGACGGCCGGACATCTATCTAGACGGACGGCCGGACATCTATCTAGACGGACGGACGGACATCTATCTAGACGGACGGACGGACATCTATCTAGACGGACGGACGGACATCTATCTAGACGGACGGACATCTATCTAGACGGACGGACATCTATCTAGACAGACGGACATCTATCTAGACGGACGGACATCTAGACGGACGGACATCTATCTAGACGGACGGATGGATAGATAGTACTATAATTATGTGATTAACAGGTCTTCTGAAAGTCTTTTCATACACACACACACATACAAATACACACACATTGTAGCTTGATGAAATTTCACATTTAAATCCCTCTATGTCTACAAATTATTCAACCAATCTTTTGTTTGATGGATACTAAAATGGCTCTTCCTCACAATACTTAAAATAAAGCAAATATTTAATAAGCACCTACAGAGTAACAAGAAGAGAGGACTGTTAGGCTAGAGAGAGAGTAAATTTGGAAAAGATACAGCTCCTGCCCTCAAAAAGCTTGCAGTCACTTGGATGAAAAGACATGGGCAAGGAAGGGGGGAGGAGGAAAGAGAGGCAGACAAACAGACAGACAGAGAGACACACAGGAAGAGACAGAGATAGTGAGAGAGACACAGAGACAAAGATAGTGAGACAGAAAAGAGATACAGACACACAGAAAGACAGAGGCAGAGAGACAGAGAGAGATAAAAACAGAGAAAGAAAAAGTAGGAGAAAGAAGAGAGGGGGAGAGAGGGGAAAATGGAAAGGATCGACATATAATATGCACTTAAATATCATAAGACCAGTAGAAATTTAAAAACCAATCTCCCAAACCACCCAATCAGATTTGGCTGATGAGCTGATTCATTTTGCTGGGCTGATTTATTTCTCATTCTTTTTTTTTTTTCCCCCTTTGTTCTAAGTGATGGTTCTGCAAGTAGAAGAAGAAGGAATAAACTGGGAAAAGGGAACATAAAAACAAAAGGAACCAGTGAAAAATTGGGGGGTTTTCTCAGAGGTGTTCAGACAGTCCCTAAAGAGGCAAGTCATCCTTGGGGAGTATGGGGAAGTGTGCTAGATCCGGCTGGGTTCAAATCCCAACTTCCACTTACTAGCTGAGTGACTGAGCAAGACACCCAACTTTAGATTCGAACTCGGGTCCTCCTGACTTCAGGGCTGGTGCTCTATCCACTGTGCCACCTAGCGGCCCCCAATTGAATATATTTTAAAGTACTATATAAGCACCCATTTTTGTAGTTTTACCTACTTGATTGGGATCTTTAGAAGTCTTTGAAGCTAACTCAGTTCTTCAGCCAAATAAGCTCATCCAAGCAATCTTGGAGCGTGTTAAGAGGTACACTGTGCGGGGTGGGGGTGGGGGGGCAATAAGCTTTGCCCTGATCTGCCCACATTGAGTTTTGGATTCGAAAGAACGTTGATAAGTGAAAGGCATCCAGGGAAGAACATTCCCAAACCATATCGGTTGAAGGAACTGGGGAATTTTTTAGCCAAAAGAAGACAGAGTTGGGGGGGAGTCACAATTGCTCCCTTTTAAGAGCTGTCATAACCAAGGGAAGGCCTTAAGGTTTGATGTCTTGGTCACAGAGGACAGAGCTGTGAGCAGTGAGTAGCTCCATCTCTCTACCTCCCAAGGACAAAACACAAGGTATCTCTTTAAAACCTAATTTCTGCTTTGTAGTCCTGCCCAGAAGTTCTTCCTGCAGTACTGGAGCGATCTTCCAATGTCTCATTGTTCCGTGGAGGCGGACCTGGCTCCTCGACGCCCTGGCAGGTCCCCCACAAGCTGGAAAGGCAAGCCTCGACTTTCAGGTTCCTCCTGCCCAGAAGCTGGCTCATCACCATGAGCTTGGTAGCCAGCCCATTTCTCAGTCCAACAACTCATGAAGACTGATTTCCTAAGTCTAGAAGTACCTTGGTGGAGCAAAAAAGTTCAAACCCCACCTTAGATATTTAATGGCTATGTAAAGTCCCTTAACCTGCCTCAGTTTCCTCATCTGTAAAATGAGTCAGAGAATGGACTCATGAATCTCTAAGGTCCCTTCCACTTCTAAATCTCTGATCTGTGAAGGGTTAAAGTTAAATATCAAGCTAGACTAAATAGCCAAGGGGAAAAGGTGTCATATAGTGAATGGCTCGCTTCTGAAGAGGCAAGAAGAGGAGCCAGATTATACGCAGTGGGTGAGAGCATTTCCCTCATTGACATATGCAGTGGATGAAGCCTCCGGTCCACAGCCTTGCCTTTCCTTAATAGGAGCAGCAGAAATGGGCGACTCGAGGGAACTCGGATCTATTGCAAGATGGTTAGAGAACAGAAAACTCCACCTTTGAGGAGACAGTTGAAGGTGGCTGCTCGCCAGTTGGGAAAGAGCTGAACTAGTCATGGTACATGAATACAGTGGAATATTATCGCTCTTTAAGAAATGATCGGCAGGATGGTCTCGGAGAAGCCTGGAGAGATTTACATGAGAACCAGAAAAACAGCCAGATTATGCGATGATCAGCTGTGATAGACTTAGCAATGATCCAAGACAATTCCAACAGGTTTGGGATGGAAAAGGTCATCCACGAACGGGGAGAGAACTATGGAGAGTGAAGAGGGATTAAAACAACACTATTTTCATTTTTTTGCTGTTTACTTTTTCTTTCTTATGATTCTTTCCTTTTTCTGATCTTTTTTTCACAACATATATGGAATACGGAAATGGGATTTTTCACAACAGATATGGAAATATGTATCAATGTATAATCCATGGCAGAGCGCTTGCTGTCTTGGACAAGGGGGAAGAGAGGGAGGGAGAAAACATTTGGAACTTAAAAACTTACAAAAATGAATGTTGAAAACTATGTTTACATGAAACTGGAAAAAAATTTTGAATACAATCGAAAAAACCAGTGTCCATTCTGTTCCTTGGGTTTAAGATCATGGATTTTCATGTTCCTTTGGTTTAAGGCGGTTTTGTTAGCTCCATTAGAGAACTGAGCCAGCCCCTAGCACCAGGATCTTTGATCCTTTCTGGGTTGAGGCCCCTTTGGCAGTCTGTTAAGCCCATGGAGACCCTTCTCAGAGGAATGTTTTCAAGTGATATGTGTATGTATATATATATATATATATATATATATATATATATATCTATATATATATGTATATGTTTACATATATATATACACACACACACACATACAGAGGAGTCATTATTTGTCTGCATATATGTGTTTTTGCATGTGTACACACATAAAAATACATACATATATATGTGCATAGTGTGTATATGTATAATGTGTGTATATTGCACATATATGTATATGTGAAGTCACAAAGGAGATTAATTATATCCAAATGAAGTTAGCAAAATATATATATATATATACATATATATATATATATATTTTTTTTTTTTTTTCTCTTGAGGCTGGGGTTAAGTGACTTGCCCAGGGTCACACAGCTAGGAAGTGTTAAGTGTCTGAGACCAGATTTGAACTCCGGTCCTCCTGAATTCAAGGCTGGTGCTCTATCCACTGCGCCACCTAGCTGCCCCCAAAAAATATACTTTCAAAGAGTTAAAAACTCTCGGTCGAGTTTTCCAGATTCATTCTGGTTCATATTGTACATATTCTATTGAACACAGCAAAGATAATAGAGCTGGTCACATGGTGAAGATCCAACCAATACCAGTGATTGGCTAGCAAGAAATCCCAATGACCTTCCATTACAAAATGGAAAAGAGTTCCTCCATGGCCTGGGACTTGTCTAGCTTTTGTGACCAGAGAACCAATTTTGGTTTTCCACTGGATGGAGTATGGAAATGGTAGATAAAAGCACAGGTAGCAAGGAGCAGCATCTCCTGGGAGCCACAGAGGTGGATCCTTGAGGAAATCCAAGGAGAAGAGGGGAAAAAAAATAATTTTCTATGACTTGTCTTCAAAGGCCCCCCCTCCACTGTTCCACCAAAGGCTTCCTCGGACCGTTGTGGCCCTTCTTGGTGTCCCCTGCTTGCATTCCCGATCCCTACGTTGCAGGGTTCATACAATGATGGCAGGGAGAGAGACTGTATTTGTCCCAGTCAGTCTAGCTCCAGGATGAGCAGTTTCTTTGGTTTGGGAACTCCCTCCACCAGCACTGAATGCAGCCCTTTTCTAATTGAGGGATAAGTCTCAGGGAGTTGTCTGATGCTCAGAGAGCCCAGGGTCATAGGCCAGTAGGTAGCAAAACCTGTCTTGCCATCTTCCTGCCTCAAGTCCAGCACTAACCAGTGGACCTCTGCTTCTTCCTGTCTGGGATTTAGTTCTCCTCTAAACTGGCCCATAGAGCCAGAGCTAAGGGGACCCTGGAAATCCTGTTACTCAATTCTTTGATTTTACCAATGGGAAAAGTAGTGCAGACAAGTATAATGACTCCTCAGAGGTAACAGACCCAATAAGTCCAGGGCTGGGACTAGAACTGGCCCCTCGATTTTGCAAATGTCAGCTTCCTTTCCTCTGCTGAATGATAAGCTTTGGGGGCTGAAGTGGGGAAGAAACATGTACAAAGAGAGGAGAAGCATTTATTAAGCACTTACTATATACCCAGCACTGTGATAAGTGCTTTACAAATATCTTGTTCAGTAATCACAACTCTAGGATCAGGAGATATTGGTATTATCTTCACTTTAAAGTTGAAGAAACAAAAAGCTATGTGTGTTTTGAAAGTAAAGAGCTTTATAAAAAACAATGGGGAAACTGAGGCACACTTGTCCAGGGCCACATAGCTCCTAAGTATCTGAGGCCAAATTTGTACTCAGGTTGACCTCAGATCACTACGCTCCCTTCTCTGACAACAGCTGACAGTGATAGCACACAGTCGATCAATGCTTCTTCAGATATTTATCCCTTTATCTATTCAGAAAGCACACTTGATCAGACTTAGATTTGCAAGGGATCTTGGGGATCTGAGTGTCTTTGGCGGTGGGGGAACAGTCCAAGCCCCATGGCTTACTTATTTCTCTTCCCCACTGGAAAGAGAGCTCCTCCTGTTCTTTGGTTTCAAGGAGGGAGTCTCCCTGTAGCCTCCCAGCCTTCTAAACCAGAGAAATAGTTCACCTGCTGCCCCCACGTTCAGTTGAATTAGCAAGATTAACAAATCTCTTTAGACAAGGAGGTTTAAGATAGGAGGGGTAAAAATAGTAAACGTAAAACAAACCTGAAATCTTCCCCATCTCGGTTTCCAGTGGAAGGATGTCCTTAGGCAATAATTCTCAGAATGGTTCTCCAGAACATCTCCTTTTTACCCTTTTGGATACAGCAATAGTACAGCCAAGCATGGAATCCATGTTTAGATTCAAGTTGGCCTTTGCCCCCAAACTTCTGGTGGCTGGACATCATGTAATTGAAGGCATTGGGTGGTATCTCTGGCGAGGAAAAAAACCAGACCTAGATACAGCACTATGTGGATCATTTTTCTTTCTTTCCTTTCCCTCTGTCTCTGTCTCTCTACTTCTGTCTTCTTATCTGTCTCTGTTTCTCTATTTCTTCTCCTCTCTGTCTCTCTATTTCTTCTCCTCTCTGTCTCTCAATTTCTTCTCCTCTCTGTCTCTCAATTTCTTCTCCTCTCTGTCTCTCAATTTCTTCTCCTCTCTGTCTCTCAATTTCTTCTCCTCTCTGTCTCTCAATTTCTTCTCCTCTCTGTCTCTCAATTTCTTCTCCTCTCTGTCTCTCTATTTCTTCTCCTCTCTGTCTCTCTATTTCTTCTCCTCTCTGTCTCTCTATTTCTTCTCCTCTCTGCCGCCCTGTTTTTCGCTTTCTTTTTTATACTAACCCGGCATTTTCTGGGGAAATCAGTCAGAGCTGGATGGCAGCTGTGTATTCTACAAATTTAGGATTAATAGATGTGGCTGCAGGTGTTTCTTCTCCCTTAATTAGACTTTGAGTCCGGGGGCTGGAAGGAAAGGAAAGCTCCAAGCAAAGTTACCCCCTCCCCGAGCAGGAATGTGAGCTGGGGCAATGGGGGAAGAAGGGGTGAAGAGGGAGTCTGAATCTAAAAAAAAGTCAAACACTGGCCAGTTCAGTGACCTCTGCCTGGATGAGGGTCCCTACTTTCCCTGTTCCTCACACAGAGTCCCAAGATTTGCAAAAGATAGCTAATTGGGCTTCAGGTTACTTTGAATGCAATTAATTTTAAATGCTTATTTACAACATCCATTAACCCTTTTGTTGGCTGGCTTACTCACCGGAGCCCTCCCAGTTCCCACAGCCCATTCTGGTGTATTTATGGATTGGATGCTGTGGTAGAGACAATAGACTCTCTTGCATATAAATGCAATTATCTCACTCATCAGTTTCCAGAACCTTTCGAAGCAACAATGGCATGGGGCATAGGGATGGAACGATTGTCTTTAAAGATTAGTTTCACCCTCTCCTCTCATACACTAATCGATTGTATTGATCCACTGAAAAAAGTCAAAATATTACTACATCCTCAACTCCTGAGTTTCATTTCAGCAAGTACTGATTCAGCCACTGCTAAAATCGAAGCCCTGGGGCCAGCCAGAGGGGGCACAGAGACAGAATAAAACCTTACTGTCCACCAGTGGGATCCATGTTGCTAATATTTGCATATATTGGCAATGGGGGCTATAGCAAGCCAACACTGAGCTAAGGGAAGCTAATTAATCTACTAATCTTTCAGATTAATTTAATGTGTTATTAATCTACCAGAATATTTTTTCCTATTGGGAACTTAAACATGTGAGTGTTGGCAAACAGCACTAGAATTAGAGGCTTTTCTGAAAATGAGAGAATCAACTCCACTGTTGAAAGGAAGTACTTGGCAACAAATCAGGCCCAAGAACTGAGTCAAACTGGTGGAGAGTGATAAAAAGTGAACTATGTTCCCAAAAGCTTGTCCTGCTGGGGTCAGGAGGGGGAGAGAGAGGGCACTACTCATAGTCGGGAGCATCCAGCTGTGTCCGATTGGCGCTGCTCGAGCCAAGCTTGCAAGCACAAACAGTGTATGCTCAGTTGTCTTGATTAGTGGCCAGAGATGCAAGCTGCCCAGGGGAGGGAGAATTAGGAAGGAGAGTCCCAGAATGCATTGGTGCAGAAAGCAAATAGAGAATGCAATCTCTGACAAAACCCCAAGCTCTTATTCAACTCTTGGGAAAGCAAGCGGGGTGGGAATCCCCATCCCCGCAGAAGCAGGATACCACTGCCACCTCTTAGGCTCCCTTCCTAATGTGACTGCCAGATGTCAGTCTCCCCAGAGGCAGCAAGGTTTCTCCTGGGGGGTACTTACAGCCCAAAGGCAGAACTAACTCCATGGCAGGATGGGTTGGGAGGGGGCTGGGTGGGAGGAAGGGAACTCTGAATTTTCTAACTGTATCCAGCCTCCAACCACCAGCAATTCCCAGAATGCTTCTTGATAATGATTTTGAAAAGATTTCTCCTCTTTTTCTCCCATATAGAAAAAGCAATAGGCCAATCCAACACGTCCCCAAACCTTGGGGAGGATGGATATTATATCAGTGAGAGTCCTGTGGTAACCCGAGAGTAGAAATAAACCAGACCCAGTGGCAGCCCAGCATATATTATTTTATTTTTTACAGCTGGCATTTCCTGGGGAAATCAGTCAGTTTGCTTGGCAGCTGTGTATTAGCCAAGCCTGGGATAAACAAATGTAGCTGCCAGTGTTTCTCCCTTAATTAGGTATTGAGTTTGGGAGCTGGAACATAGTAAGGGCTTTGGAAATGCTTGTTGAGTGACTGATTAATTTCTTTTGTAGCTCTCTTAGAAATATTTTTAGAGATCCTGGCATAAATAAGCACTATGCAAGTATTAGTTCTTCTTTCTTCTTGTTCTTTTCTCATTTTTTCTTTCATTCTTCTTTCCTCTCTCCTTCTCCTTCCCCTCCTTCTTCTTCAATGTCATTCAGATGGCAAGGATTTGAGGCAGGATCTGGACTCTAGTGCTTTAACCATTGTTCTACCTAGCTGGCAAGGTTTTTAGTCTCTCTGAGCTCAAATTTCCTCACCTACAAAATGAGATTTACAAAAAGAGACACTCAAAGTATGAACAGACAATTTTCAGATGAAGAAATTAGAACCATTTTTAGTCCTATGAAAGAAATGCTCTAAATCACTATTGATCAGAGAAATGCAAATTAAGACAGCTCTGAGATACCACTACACCCCTGTCAGATTGGCCAAGATGACAGGAACAAATAATGATGAATGTGGGAGGGGATGTGGGAAAATTGGGACACCGATGCATTGTTGGTGGAGTTGTGAAAGAATCCAGCCATTCTGGAGAGTGATTTGGAACTATGCTCAAAAAGTTATCCAACTGTGCCTACCCTTTGACCCAGCAGTGTTACTACTGGGCTTATATCCCAAAGAGATCTTAAAAGAGGGAAAGAGACAAAAATGTTTGTGGCAGCCCTTTTTGTAGTGTCCAGAAACTGGAAACTGAGTGGAAGCCCATTCATTGGAGAATAAATTATAGTACATGAATATTATGGAACATTATTGTTCTGTAAGAAATGATCCGCAGGATGATTTCAGAGAGGCCTGGAGGGACTGACAGGAACTGATGCTGAGGGAAGTGAGCAGAACCAGGAGATCCTTGTACATGGCAATGACAAGACTATATGATGCTCAATTCTGGTGGACCTGGCTCTTCTCAAAAATGAGGTGATTCAAACCAGTCCCATGTGTTTAGTGATGAAAGAGCCATCTGCACCCAGAGAGAAACTGTGGGGACCGAGGGTGGATCACAGCATAATGTTTTCACTCTTTTTGTTGTTGTTTGCTGGCATTTTGTTTTCTTTCTCACTTTTTTCCCCTTCTTGATCTAATTTTTCTTGTGCAGCAAGATAATTGTATAACTATGTAAGCATACATTGGATTTAACATATACTTTAACATATTTAACATGTATTGGACTACCTGCCATCTGGCGGAGGGAGTGGGGGAGGGGGAGAGGAGGGACTGATTTGGAAGACAAGGCTATATAAGGGCCAATGTTGAAAAATTATCCTTGCATATGTTTTGAAAATAAAAAAATTAATTAAAAAAAAAAAGAGAAGTATGCTACTGTAGAAGAGCGGTCAATCTATTGTACTGTTTGGTGGTCAATGAGGCGAGGTTAAAATTACCTCTTAGGGTTAATATTATCTCAAAATCAGAGCATTTCGGAGAAAGGAGAAACCACAAACCATACTAACTTACCTGTACCCAGAAAACAAACAAACAAACAAACAAACAAACACCTTGTCTTCAACATACAACACAAGAAGTCATTCAGGATTTGACCTAAGAACTATTCTAACACCTTATGAACGACCTATTTCAAGGCCGCCATTCTTATCGTCCATCTTTTTTTTTAATTTTTAATTGACAGGAAATTTTTATTCACGGGATCTCTTTTCATCTTTCCTCTGGCCTGGCAGGCTTTGTCGCATTCTGTAATAAATCTCGGGCAACCGTGTGGGCAAGATGCACTGGCTCTTCCAGCCTGGTGATTGCCGGTCAATCTGACAGGAACTTCATAAAGACGCATTGACCTGTCCTGGAAAAAATAAAAGGCGACAGCGGGCCTCCTCCAGGGCTAAATCCCCGACTGGTCAGTGTGAGGCCGTGGAAGAGTCTTGGCTCTTTGCTCTCCTGAAAGTTGGCGCCCTGGGCAGGGCTTTCCTCTCTGCCAAGAGCTCTTCGCCTTGTAGGGGAGACCCCAAACAGGGCCTCCCTCAAGGGGCTAGGAGATTTCTCTCGGGACTGGGCCCGAGGACGGCGGGACCACCGGACGGGAGCCACTGCTAGTGATCCAGAATAAACAAATGGAGTGGACACTCGATAGTGTCCGAGAGCATTACTGGGGCAGCTAGGGGGCGCAGTGGATGGAGCACCAGCCGGAAGTCAGGAGGACCCGAGTTCAAATGCGGCCTCAGACACTTAACCCTTCCTGGCTGTGTGACCCTGGGCAACCCCAGCCTCAGGGGGAAAAGAGCATTAGGAGGCCGGAGGCGGAGTCTGGAGGCCGGAGGGGCCACTAAGAAGGACGTTCTGGTTGGTGTCCGCCCGCATTCGCGGACAGTACAATCCGTGAGTCACTGGCGAGGGGGACACGAAATAACTTCAGTAATAATAAAACCCAGCACTTATATAAAACTTGGAGTTCATGACGAACTTGCCAGATATTATTTCACTCGCTCCTCACCAGGGAACGTGGAAGGCGGATTTATTACGCAGGTTTTTACAGATGAAGACACTGAGTCCGGTTAAGTGACCCGCCCAGAGCCCCACTGCCAGAGGGATCTGAGGCAGACTTCGCACTCGGGGCCTCCGGTCCCCTTCCTGGGACAGGCAGGAAGGGTCTTGTTGCTCCCCAGACGGAGGACGGACGGCTGGGGATTTCGCCGGATCGGACCCCCGCAAGGGCCTCTGGGAAATCCTGCCTCAGTTGGGCTTCCTGCAGCGCAGCGGCCCCGAGTCCTTGCCCAGGCCCGCCCGCCTGCCCCGCCACCTGTCTCTGGACCGCTAAAAGCTGATAAATGCGCTTTTCGGGAGGAAGGAATTGGAGGAGAATCACATTTCCCGCCCCCCCCCCCAGGCCGGCTCCAGCCCCAGACGCGCCACTTTCTCTTTCTGTCAGATCGTCGGCTGCAGGGGGGGGAAGGGGGCGCCTCAGGAGACTGCGGGGGAGGGGGAAGAGGGGGCGCTTAGACTCGGCCTGTCTGCTCCGGCCCGCCCGGCTCGCGACCTCCGGCTAACCGGCCCAGACAGGCCAGGCCCCGGCTGAAAAATGAGCGAAAACCAGCCTGGAGGCAATTGGATAATCAACTCGTGACTCAATTATCTCGGAAGTAATGGGCGATCGATGAAGAGAAGCTCCTCTTCCCTCCCCCCGGACTAGTGAAGCGGCTCGCGCCGGGCAGTCAGTCCTAAGGAGTCCCGTCCGCGCGGCTCGGAACTCCCGGCGTCGGGCTCCGCGGCTTCGGCTCCGTGTGGGGGAAGTGCGGGGATGGGGGCGGGGGGCTGTGAGACTGCGCACCCGGGGGACCAGCCTCGAGCTCCGGGAGAGGAGGCGGGGAGAAGCGACCAGCTGAGTCCAGGGCCCGGCCGGGGGCCCCCAGCGCTAGGGCACCCCAGTCACCTCTGGCGCCCCTTCCACACCCCCCCGCAGTTCGGATCCCAGTGACAGACTCCTCCCGCTATTAAACCTCAGGGGCCGCCGCCCCCAAAGGGCCGGCCCAAGCTGTCTGCGAAGCGAACCAGAGCCCCGTACCCCGGCACTCGCTCTCCGGGTGCCGCGAGTCGCCCCCTAGAGGTTCTCAGTGAATCCCTGGAAATGCGTTCAGTCTGGCTGGAATTTCAGCTTTCGCTCCAGTAGCTTCATCTGAGCTGGGGAATCTTTAGGAGGAAGAGGAGGAGGGGTGGAAGGAGAGGGTGAGAAGGGAGACCAGAGAAGGGAGAGAAGGAGGAAGAGGAGGAAAGAGGGAATGAGAAGGGAGACAAGAGAAGGGAGAGAAGGAGGAAGAAGAGGAAAGAGGGAATGAGAAGGGAGACAAGAGAAGGGAGAGAAGGAGGAAGAAGAGGAAAGAGGGAATGAGAAGGGAGACAAGAGAAGGGAGAGAAGGAGGAAGAAGAGGAAAGAGGGAATGAGAAGGGAGACAAGAGAAGGGAGAGAAGGAGGAAGAAGAGGAAAGAGGGAATGAGAAGGGAGACAAGAGAAGGAAGAGAAGGAGGAAGAAGAGGAAAGAGGGAATGAGAAGGGAGACAAGAGAAGAGGAGGATGGATGGAAAGAGGGAGGAGGAGGAGGGGTGGAAGGAGAGGATAATAAAGGAGAGGAGAAGGGAGAGAAGGAAGAGGATGAGAAGGGAGAAGAGGATGGGGGGAGGAGGAGGAAGAAGAAGAAGAAGGGGAGAAGATAAGGAAGGAGGAGGAAGAGAAAAGGAGAAGGAAGAATGATGAAAGAATGGGGCCGCTCTATGTGCCAGGTACTGCCCCAAGTTCCTTATCATATCATTTGATCCTCCTGAGAATCGTAAGAGGAAGGATTATTATCCTATTTTACATCTGAGGAAACCGAGGCAGACAAGTGAATGACCTGATCAGAATGTCCGAGGTCACATTGGAGTCCTGACCCAGCGCTCTATCCCCTGGGCCACCTAACAGCCTCCTCTAAGGCTTCAACTTGCAGAACAGCTGCCAGTCTACGCGGGTAGAGAGAGCTTTCCCGCAGGGAATTAATTCCCTGAACCAGAGAAATCTCCGAGTAGTCCTCCGCCTCCCCGGGGGCTGGCCTCTCCCGCCCCCGGAGAAGGCTGGCCTCTCCCGCCCCCGGAGAAGGCTGGCCTCTCCCGCCCCCGGAGAAGGCTGGCCTCTCCCGCCCCCGGAGAAGGCTGGTCTCTCCCGCCCCGTGGGCTTCTGGGATGGTGATCGCAGGTGGGGCTCTCCATCCTCATCTCTCAGGTGCCCGGTGCCGTGGGAATAATGAAGCCATGCGGGTCACACGCCCGTTTGGGCCGGGCTGGGCCCTCACCAACTTGGAGTCTGGGCAAGTCCCCGAACCAACGTGGGCCGGCTCTGGCTCAGCCGTGGCTGGCCTAGCACTCGGAGGTCTATCTCATGTCTGTGGGCCGGCTCCGGCTGGGCCCCCGGGGGTCTATCCCGGAGCGAGCAGGTGGAAAGAGACATTTTTTAAATTGGAAAATCGAGGGAAATGGCTTGTGGTTATTAAGAGAAACCACAAATGACCCCCCAAGGTTTGAAAGCATTGAGGGATCCGCTCTGCCTCCTGTGACCACCCACTGCTTAATAAGTGATACTAAACGGGAAGTCACTGTCCTAGGCACGGGGGAGAAGCTAAATCGATCTCTTACAGAACTTACAGCCCAAAAGGAAAACGGTGTCCCGGGACTTCTCTGATGCCGTAGTGAACGGCGTGCTGGCTCATGGGAAGGAAGCCCTGATTTCAAATCCTGCGACCTGTTTCTTCACCTCCAAAATGGGATAATAAAAGCACCACCTCCCAGAAATGGAAGGATGGGAGGAAATAACATCTGCATCAAGCGCTCAGTAAGTGCTTAATTAATGCGTATTTCCTTCCTTGATTTCTCCTGTCTAGAGTGCAATAGAAAGGAAAGCATTATGGACTCTGTCCATGTAACCCAAGACTCTAGAGCTCAGTTTGGAGTTAATGCTGAGTCTTTACAACAGAAGAGTCATCACCTCCACCAGGAGGATGAAAAACTTTCTGAAAAGTAGCCAGGAGGATGGCGTCCAGGATCTCCGAGGCTGAACATTTCCATAAGCAAGGACATGGCGCTGCAGAAGAACATGGCAAGTGGTCCCGAAAGTGGAGTGGCCAGCTCAAGAGGATGGGCTAGAACGCCAAGCACCCGGTGTGTAACTTGGAAGCATGTTTTCTCTCTGAAGAAAACAGTGAATTAGAACGAGGAAGAGAAAACCCATTTCACCAGAGCAGTTTTCAGCTGTCAAATTACTCGTTTTCAATAAGCTGGAGATTTCCGATTCCTGTTTCATTTTCAGTGCAGGATGACCTTTGATCTTGTATATAAGTATCACACACACGCACACACACATTTGTGTTGGCCAACGGCTTAAACCATTAAGTACAGTAGACTCTTACAAAAACCATTTCTGCATCATGGTTACAAAATTGATCTAAACCAGGTGAAATTATGTGGTCATCTTTTTATGGTCCGCTTGCTGGTTCATTTGGACCACCCACACCAACTCTATTTTCCATCTCCTCATTTTGGAAGTGATCAAATAAATCACCATTGCTTCTGGTAAGGGCCTATCAATTGACGGCTGTGGTACTACTGTGACTTCCCAGACGAAAACATGCTGTGATTATCACAGTATCTGGCACATAATCAATACCTTCTCATTCATTCATTCATCTGTCCTTGGAAGATATGAACTGTTACTCAACTCCCTCCTTCTTTGGCAAGGAAACCTTGTTTAGAATGAGTTTCTCAATATTCTCGGAATTGATGACTGGTTATCTAGGAATTGAGGAAGACTAGGGAGGGGAGAAAGAAGCAAAAGAAAATAATGAAGCTGCTGCTAAGAGATAAAGAGAAATTGGAATCTGGAGGGGGAAAGAATGACTGCAAAATGCACCCAAATCCTAAGAGTTATTTCATCTGGGCTCCATCTTGATGGCAAATGTAGAGACAACACAGGGAGGGGCTGGATGAAATAATGTCTTTTATGACTCTGATGGAAGGAGGCTCTAAGTTTGGGAATTTGAAGTGGGACATAAATTATCCCTTAACCTCATGATTACCATGTGGGGCAACAAAACTTCTTAGATTCACTTTAGAAAGCCTCCTTTGTGTGACCCTTCTTATGGAAGATGACAGAAGGAGATTATATGTGAAACTGAGGCAGGGCAGGGGGAGGGGTGCTAACAAGAAAGAAAAGCTGTGTATTTTCAGAATAACAACTAGACCAGCTTCTGGTCAAATGAATCCTAACCAAAGATGTCTACAAGCCTGAAACAATTTTTTGGTTGTCATTTTTAAAATAACCAAATAAGGAAAGAAATTGAAAAAGTTCATTTCATTCTGAGCCCAAAGGCAATCTTTAGTACCATCTCCCTGGACCCTTGGTCATATAGCCTTGCAGTGCTCAATAAGTACAGATGGATCATCATCCAGATAACTGAAGTTTGTGGATCAACATCTATTGAAGATGTCAGAAAAGTACATTGATAAATACCTTGACAAAATTCTTCAAACCAAATCCAACGTATGCCTTATTAATCAAAGACTTCAGTATGAAGATTGGTGCAGAAAACAATGGTAGGAAATATATGGGAAATATGGTCTAAAATAATATGAAAGATGTAAAGGCTTTTAGCCTACTTAAGTCTCATACATTTTCTTCAAGAACAAAGAAAAAATAAAAAGAAACTGACCCTATCTTTAAAAAGAAATAGATTATATCCTGAAAGAAATTCATTATATCTTAAAAGACAAGAAATGAAGGTTAGCAATAGTCATTCCAGAATCAGCTGTTTGGTGCTGTCATACAAGTGATTAGCTAAAGCAATCAATAGGTATTCATTAAGCCTTTTTCTATGTGTCAGTTTCTAGGGCTGAATGCTAGTCTCTCTCTGCCTCTCCGTCTCTCTCTCTCTCTGTCTCTCTCTCTCTCTGTCTCTCCCTCTCTCTCTCTCTCTCTCTCTCTCTCTCTCTCTGTCTCTCTATCTCTCTCTCTCTCACACACACACACACACAGTCTCTGAATTTTATTAATTGGAGAGGGGAAGTGACATGATCAGGACTGCACTTCAAGAAAATCTCTTTCATTGTACATGAATAAAGAGTAAATTTAATTGCTTGTAAATTTATCTAGACCTACAGTAGGGTTTTGGGTTGTTTAATTATTATTATATTCCATTTTCTGTACTGGTAAGCATGATTTTATATTTTTCTAAATGATATTTTCTTTAAACTTTATTTTGCTAACATGCAGTTGAATACAGTAAATTTAATAATTAAAAAAAATTCCTCTTCATTCATTGTGAATTTCCCTATTTTTCTTTTGATTTTGTCTCAAAAAATTAAATTAGGTATTGATTTATCAATATTATTACTCCCTCTCCCTCACCAGATCTAATTGATTATTTTTATCAGTTCAATAAGATTGTTTATTTGGCTATATTTTCAATTCCAGCCATCTCTTCTTTGATTTAGGATTTCTAAATTTTTGCTTCATTGGGTATTGTTAATTTGTTGATTTTCTAAGTTATTTTTAGCTTCCTGTTCAATTCACTGGTTTTCTCCCTCTCTTTCCCTCTAACTTCTTGTTTGTTTTTCAATAAGAGAAGCAGTGTAGCACTGTGTAATGGAGTGAGCTAAATTCAGAAGCAAGAAGGTCTGGATCCAAAAATCATCTATAAGAGAACTTACCTGCTTTTTTTTTTTTTTTTTCAGATCAATGTATAAATCAGTTTGCAAACCTATAAATGCTGGTGGATACGTCTATTACACAATCTTCAATACAACTATCTGCCAATCAGATTATAATAATATTAATTTAGAATTTTATGGTTAGCAAAGCATTTTCCTTACAAACCTCTGTATTATTAGGAAGAGCTGGAACAGAACTCTTCATTTAATATAGTAAGAAAGGAAGGAACATGGGGGGAGGGGGAAGTTTCTCCAAGGAAAGCCAGAATCAAACGTAGTCCAAGACTATACATATTCTTTACCTCTCTCAGTCAAGTGTATGACAAAAGACAGGGAAATTAGATTTGAAATACTGCCTGCTACTTCCTCCCATTTCTCTCAAAGGACTGAGTTCAATTCAACAAGCATATATTAGTATATGGTCAAATAGAGTCTCATCTCTGGCACATCTTGTCTGTGTGACTCTAGACCAGTCATTTAACCTTGAAGAGCTCCAGATTATTGTCTAAAACCCCAACTTGTAGAGAAACTGCTGAGACAGAATGCAGGAATCAGAAATTTTCTATAAGTAGCTCCCACTGCAAGGAAATAAATTCCAGCCTGGCCTCTACTCTTATATATACAAGGCTGGTTTGCCACATAGACATTGCATAGGCCATTCAATTTAACCTGTACTCACAAATGAATGACCGTTAAAAGAAAATGATGGCCATTCACTCTTTATCTGAAAACCTCTAGTCGGAGGAAACTTACAGCCTTCCATAGCAGCCAGTTTGCTTTTTAGATGGCTCAGATTGCTTGGAAATTTTTCCTCTCCTATAACTTAAATCTCTCTCTGCAATTGCCACCAATTGTGTCCTTCCGAGCCGAGCAGCACAAGTCAAATCTTTCCTTGTACTCCAATCACTTGATGGAATTCATTCTACTTCCACTAAGTCCTTCTTAAACCTTCCTCGTTCTTTGACCGTTATTCACATAGCAGCGTTTGAAACCCTTCATCTTGGCTGCTTTTCTCTAGATGCTCACCAGGTTATCATCGTCCTTCCCAAAAAGCTGAATGGATACTAAGCATGGTCTGTTTGGGGGAAGAATGTAACAGGACCATTACCACTCTAGTTCTGGCAATATACCTCTCAATTAAGTTTATATTATACACCAATCAAATGTGAATATATAGTTGAATACAAAATAAATTGAAAAGAAAAACAGAAATGGGGGCCAGGAAAGACCATAGGAATTGACATTTGAGTTAAACCTTAAAAAGAGGGAAGGATTCTAAGAAAAGGAGCAGAGTATTTATTCACAGCCTTTACAAAGGGATGGAAACAGGAGAAAGGAAAACCTCAATTTGTACACAGATTGTTCTTCAAGATTTTATGAAGAAAACAGGCTGGGGGCTTTTTGGTCATTCAGAAAAATACTACTCGTGATCTTTTGTTTACACATGACATTTGTGTTCTTATACTAAGTCCTATGATGCTACATACATGTCTCTTGATGATCATAGGAACACAGATTTGAAATGGAAATCAAAGAATCCAAAGCCCTCATTTCACAGATAAGGAAACTGAACCTGAGAGGTTAAATGATCTACCTAGAGTCACAGAGCTAAGTATCTAAGGCAGGATTTAAGCTTAAGTTTTTAACTTCAAGTTGAATCCTATTCACTAGAGTTCTAATCATTGGGGCAGCCCCTGGAAAACCTGAGAACCCAGACTATTAATTAGCCTAGCAATCCCTATAAGCAAAACCATGTAAATGAATAAAGTCTGCTACCCAGAAGATGACCTGTGGGCAGTCTACTTATTTCATCAGTACGTTTTATCTTAGCCATAAGGTGAGTCTAGAATTGATTAAAATGCTAGATTGCATTTGAGAAACTATAAAGAACCTTCAACAATCCCAAGCTGCCACAAGAATACACCTCCATAGCATCAGCTTTTTCCTTTTCGAGCTATTTTGCTTTGAAATGTATATCATGACCTCAGAAAAATGCAGGAGATTCTGAGATAAGAAGGCATATGGGCAGTTTAAACAGGCTGCAGTATAACTATCTGTAACTCCCATCCAAGAGAGATCTGAAAGACATCCTCAAGGATGAAATGAGGTAGCTAACTCATGTATTCAGAGTAAGGGATAAAAGACAAAGTGAATGTTGCATTATTTTTAAAATGTTAAAAGAACCAGGGGGTGGGGGGAAGAGTCCCTCCAGCACATTAAATGCGTCCTCTAGGATTGGAGGGGATTCTTATTGGAAGTTGATATGCAATAATCAATTTGTGCCAGATTGTCTCTAGTTATTATTGTATAATCTCCAGCTTCATCTGGACCAGATTATAAAGGAATTAATTCTAAAATCAGAATACAGCAGAGTGCTTCATGGTGAACAAACTGCAGACTATTTCAGCTTTTTCTTATGATGTATTCCTGAAAATACCATCAAAGACTAGATTGCATCTTCCCTTATGAACAATATTATAATTAGTTATGTTATGGACCAAAGAATATCATCCATGTAGCAGATGTGTAACAAATGCTTATTGAATTGAATTGTCATTTTGAAGAGATTAGATGTAATTAGATTGGCTGCAGAAGAGCCTCAAGATGTTTTTATCTTAGAGGTAAAATTTGGTTTCACACGAGAACTTCTCAATTCAAGGAATTTGTGAGTCAGGTTGGGAATGACTAGATGAACTTTCAACCCTGAGCTTTTAGGATTCTATCCTATTTAGAATTCATGCTGTAATGTCCCGGATAGCAGGACATGTAAAACGTTTCATCTTCATAAAATGACTATTACGTGTGTAAGAGTTTCCAGGCAACAGAAGTCTACTCCTTAGTGATTTCAATGTTTTAAAACTTGAATCAAGAGATTCTTTTAGTTCATACCAAGTACAATATGTAGGAGACGGTTTTTATTCTGAGAAAGGAGAAAAACTGGTGATCTAGCTTTATTTGTATACCAAAATATCTGGAAATGATATTTCCTATGATTATGAATGGCTAACAGTCTGACAGTTATCATTCTTCCTGAAACAGTTCCTACTTACTTAGAACCAAACAATTTAAGAAATGGAAGGGGCCTCTGGAATCTCTTAGTTTGACCTTTTGCTCTTCTGCTTCAAGAGCACTGAAAGATGAAGTGGATTTCCTATGGTTCCATAAGCCATTAGTGAAAGTGCCAGGACCAGAATCCAGGTCTTCTCATTCCCAGACCACCATTCTTCAAGTACATCCCTTGGTAATTTATTCCCTATCCTCACAGGCATGATCACCTTCAGCTCTGTCTCTTTCTTCATTCACTTGGCAATACCCTTTCTCCAAGAGGAATTATTTACCCACCACACCAACTTTCTTCTCTCAGTTGTTATTAGCTTGACTTCTCAGATTGACAATGTGCTATCATTTTATTTTTTTAGTTCATTCTCACTAGACACCACCTGCCACTAGGGATCCAGTTTTGCCATTTAAGATTGTTACCCCCCAACAACAAATTAATACGTTGTTCAGCAATTTTAAGTTTTTTCAAAATTTTTGAGTTTTTTTCCCCCTAAACTAATAAGAGGTATTCCTTTAGAAAAAAAAAAAATCTTCTAATGCCTTTGTGATTTCCTTTCTAATCTATAAGTTAAACTACTCACAAATAAATCAAGGCATTTCGTCCACTTATTTTTTTCTTACCTTCACTGTATTTTTATGTCCCAAGTTGGAGCCTTCATGTTTCTCAGGTATTTTAGTAGTTAAACACAAAGGTCAGACAGCAATTTTCCATCACCATAATGGTTTATATTCATCTACCAATCAGTATTTTTAAATTCTGAATTTCTTCGAATCTTTTCTCTTGGATTTGAACTTTGAAAAGAAAATAAATTGTCTTTCTATATTAATTTGAAACCGACCCAACTAAAAGATAATCGCAGGGCTATTTCTTAATCTTTCCCCTATGCAAGCATGGAAAGCTTAACCATTACTTTAAACTTGTCAAATGCGAATATCTCTATTTGCCTAAATAAGAAAAACACACTCAAACACTAATATACTAATAATGTCTTATTAATGAAATTTTCAATCCATGCTGATCCTACTTTAAACAAACATTGCTAATTTCATGTGCATCCTTTCATATTAAATCAGAGAATCCCATTCTACTCCAAAGAATAAAATAGGCCGATCAATAAATCGGAAATGATAAACCTTTACAATATCTTTCTGCCCAATATAAACTTACTTACTCTTTGATCCATCTGAAAACAAACTACATTTCCACCCTCCGCCCACAGAGTTATTTTGAGTTGGGAAACAAAGGGACACTACATAACTCACATCTGGCTTCGTGGAATTCACTTAAATGGAGGAGTCTATTTATTTCTCTGTTCTCAAGGACAAGAAAATTAGGAGGTTACTCATATTGGGACCACTGTGATATGCTTCCAACACAAAGGTAAGTTTGCAAACCGACATGAGTAATAACGTGGTATTTAAATCTGACCTTTAAAAAGGATGTGAAAACAAGAATATAAACGTAGCAAGCAACATCTGACAAAAGACATTTACATGTTTTACATTTCACTTTTATTTATTCTTTGAAACTGCCCATATTGCAGGGATTTTTTTTTGGGGGGGGTGGGGGAGGAGAAAAATGGAACTGAGCAGATTCATTTTTTTCTACAAAATTATGGTAAAAACTTGCTCAATTTTCTACCTTATTGCTAATAAACCTTACAGGTGCACAGTTTGTAGATTATAACCCCTTAAGGACTGAATGCAGATAGCATGCTGCAAGGTACAAGAAATAAGCTAAAAATGAGCACGTAACTTACATCTGGACCACGACAGTACTAAATGCTGGCGAATGTTTATTACAACATTGAAATGAATGAAGAGAGAAATAGTTCAGTCCTGCAAGGGTTAAATATAAACCCTAATATATTACTGTTTTCTAACAAAGCTGCCACTCAATCCCACATTACAGTGCTTGAAAACAAAGTAGAGAGTCTGGTACAGAAAATTACACACATTTTGTTCAGTACTCATCAGAAACAGCTGCTTTTGAAAGAAAAAGTAAATACCTCAGTTAATAATTGGATATTTTGTTTCATGAAAGACCACCTCTCCCCAGGGGCCCCCGCTCTTCCTGCCATTATTTGGTTTTAAATGGTTAGCTGGTTTCCTCCGTCAAGACTTAAGATGAGAAATCCTCTATGTTGAGAACAGATGATACCAGGTTCATTTAAAAAACAAACAAACCAACCAACTGTCGGTTCTCAAATGATCCTGTGCAGTCAAAGTGAAATAACTAATCACTTATTTAACGAGACTTCAGATGCCAAGGATTAAGACGTTAGCAGCGGTGCGTTAACACAACATCATCCTAGTGTTCAATTTTGAGACTATTTAGAATAATAGCTCTTTTATGAGCATTGTTCTAGTTTTCTTAGTTTTTGTGCCAAGTTCGATGTTTACTACCGACCTATTAGCGACTTTTTTGGAACATGGGCTCAAATTTCTATGTCTATTTTGGGAAACTGCACAAAAGTATATACAATAGTGCTGAAAAATACATATTTGAATATACCATTTATGCCTGTCAAAGGCATTTACCATTCTAGTGACAGAGGCCTTATCCTAAAAAGGACCAACTCTCCAGAGCAACAACAGGAAGAAGCAAAAATTAACATTTAAGTCCTATTAGTAACTGAAAGTTATGTTTAAAAGGGGTACTGAATATATGTTGGAATATATATTTCATAAGAATAGAAAACCGAGGGCCACAAGTTCATGGAATAATTCGTTTTTGTTTTTTTAAATAAAGAAAATATTAATGGAATATATGTTTCATAAGACTAGAAAACCAAGGGCCACAAGTTCATGGAATAGTTTTTTGTTTTTTTAAATAAAGAAAATATTAAAAAGAAAAAAAAGTCTTGACAAAAGAGAAGCTATGACAAACTCCCATATCTCCCTATCTTTCTTTTCCCTCATTCCCCCCAGCACATAATTTAAAGGCTGAGAAAGACAAGTGGGGGAAAAAAAAGCACATTTTTGTTACAACACGTTTTTTAGAATTTTTTAAAAGTCCAGGAATATTGTATATAATATGCTAATGAACAAAGCTGCTGAGGGAAAAAAAAAAGGCATTTAAAACAAATTCAAAAAGTGTAATTTAACACAAGGCAAAAGATGAAAAGTTTTGTATTGTCTAAGGGGGAAAAAATCCCCCAAAATTTCAAAAGTATTATTTTCAAGGAAAAAGCTGTGGTTTCATATACAACATTTATCTGTTGTTATTGGCATCAGAGTAAATCCAACATAATTACATAATTGAATACCAAACCTATTAAGTGAAGGAAATTCGTGGACAATTATAAGTAAAATAGTCCTGAAAATACTTACATGCTTCAAACAAAAACACTGTGTAATGACTGTAGCCACAAGAGAAAAAAAATTAAGGAGGGCAAAGACAAGTAAACAGTTTGCAAGTGAATGCCAGTAAACAGTTTAAAACAAAGAAAGATAAGGCCACAAAGAGTTCCGCCCTTGGTCACAGAAACAGAGAGCCGGTGAGTGAGGCAGTATTCGCTAGTACGAGGAGCTCGCATTTATAATATTGTAGCAAAGAAGGATAGATGTAGTATAAAAAAAGCCTATGAATAATGAGGCAGGCCTATAGGAGAAAAAAAAAACAACACAGTGGTACTGAATTAACAATCAAATTAATTTTTTCCCTTGAAAATGGAAGACAAAATCATTAACCTAGGTAAAAACAACATTTACAGAGGGACAGCCCAAGCAAAACAGGGAAGAAGGAAGACTGAGAAAGAGAAAATGTCCTTAAGATCAGCTTCCTCTGGTCCTTTTGGCAAATGGCCGAGGGAGCCCGTGGCCAACACTGAGGGGATTGTGAGCTTGCACTCCGAAGGGGATGTGGTTCTTGTGTAATGGGACAGTCACAATGCAGAGGTAGTTTTTGATCTAAGAGAGGATGACTGCATTGATAAACAATCTCCTGCCACCCTGTACGGGCACTTCTGGTACTCACACACTCCGATGGTCCTGCCGGCACCTCTGAGAAAGAACACGCGGGCAGTCGGAGCGCAGGAACGGGGACAATGTGAAAATGGCAAGCTCAGAGTGCAAAGCTACAAAACCCACTGAATGCAACCAAATTCTAACAGAAGGGAAAGGAAAGAAAAGGCTTTGGGGGATGGATGCCATCAGGAGGGAGACGATGGGTATCTCAGAGAGGGGTAAAGCAGAAGGGGGTGAGAAAATAGAAGAAGGGATGGGTTACACTTGTATCTTACAACTATCCATTTCTAAGTAATGTATTCCAGCTATTTCAGTGGATCATCTAACAAAAGCATCTTATTATTTTAGGATTACACCAATGTTTAGCCTATGCTACTTAAAAAAAAAAAATAAAAGATGTAAAGGGAATAAAAACATGCTTTTGTAGAGATTTTTCTCATTATACAATAAGGGTCACCACCTACCAGTCCTACTGGTAGCAAATACTTTGCATGATACTTTTGTCACCAGCCAAGAAGGCAAAAACACGCTGCCAAATGAAGCCATTGGGAACATTCCACATTCAAAATAAAATGTTTAACTTACACATAATACAAGTTATGTACAAGATTAGGCGTGAATAAAAATCTGAAAAGATCCTGGAACAGATGGTTGCATTTGTGATTTGAAAGAAAAAATATAAAACCCTTCAAAAACCAATATTTTCTGTCACATGAACAAGTCATTAACATGACTAGATGGTCACATAGAAGTTCTTGTAAATGTTAGAACTTCTTGAGTTACCACTATAAATACATTTTTTTAAAAAAAAGGAAAACACAAAAAAACTACTGACAATGACAGGAAAACAGCACTAAGTTAACATACATTGCATGTATTGCAGGCAAGGAGAGGCATTTTTTTTTTAAAGCTTTTGCACAGACTTCATATAATCTTAAAAAAAATATGCTGGCCTTTACAAGGTTCAACTTGCTGAAATCAAAACAATTTCAGTTCATTAAAAGTCACAAGACTTCAGTTTAAAAAAGGAACAGTTCCAGCCACAGACCAAAAATATATATATTTTTTTAAACTGGAAGAGTATGGTAATTAGATTATAAAAGTACGGTCAGGTATGAAACCTGATTATACTTCAGAGCAAAAGCTCAGAGAAAAAAAAATAAACTATTTGGTAACAAAAGTGTACTATATGTTGTGATACAAAAAAGGTATGGTGAAAATGTACCTTTTACTAAAGCTTATACAAGTTCCTTGGTCCATAAAAACTATGTGATGTTCATCGTTTTCTAAACTTTGTCCCAGCCACATTTCTATTTCTTGCCCTTAAAAAAAAAAACAAAACCAAAACAAAACAAAAAACCAAAAAACCCAGCTGAAAAATAGATTCCCAATAAAGTTTTCATATTTTGACTTTTTTTTTTTTTATTGTGGCTTCTGCTTTTCCAAATCAGTACTTGTAGGTAACAGGGCTCAAAGAGGATTGGTCAGAATGGACACTTTTCCCAGCAGCCACAGAAGCTTGTTCAGTTTTCTCGTATGCGAGCACTGCAGAGTCAGGTCCTAGGTCCCAGCGGTAGTTAGGATACCACCGTGGCTGCGGATGACGTGACGTTGGATGGGTTTGTGCTGACGCTTGTGTAACCTCCCTCGCTGTTTGTGTTTGGTTCGTTAGCGGCCATCAGGCTCGAATTGGCTCGAAGGATCGCTCCGGCCGCGCTGCAGTGTGGCCGTGGCCCTGGTTCCGGCGTATATGTAAAGGTCAGGCTGGTGGAATAGATTATCCCATCATTACGAACCAAAGTTACTGGGACCTGCACTGGCTGACGAACCCACCTCCAGCCTTCTCGGAATGCAGAAATGTCTGGGACGACACACAGCATGCTCTCTGCACATCTGCCGGAGGAAAAACCAGTAAACGTTTTTAGAAACTCCTCGAAATTAATAAAAAGCAACTGGACCCAATGGATGACAATCTCACTTTTCATGATCAAACATGGGCCCAATGAAGTAAAGGAATAAAGAATGATAAAGAGCTATTGTACCTGTACATAGTTTCAGCTTCAACATCCCCAAACCAGACACGTAAATTTGGAGTGAAATTCTGTCCTGTGAGTTCTAGCATTGCTACATCTCCACCACCATTTAACTGTAACACAATCAGAAAACCATTACGAAAGGGCATTTTTTGTAAGTACCAGAAGGAATATTAGACAAAAATCCTTAATATTTCAGTACTCCCACCAACACTATAACAAATTAATAACAAACACCCAAATTGATTTGGTAAATAAAACAAGTTGTGCATGAAAGCAAAGAGCTGAAGTAATTAAATACTTGCTCACCTGAAGACTTTCTACAACAGGCACAGGTGTTACTGGAGCATGGACAGGTCCCATACCCTCATAGAATGTATATTCCGCCTTATCTGTACTAATGATTGTCCAGGAAGCTCCATCATTTATCATCTCTTTATTTGGTTCTTTGGGGCATGGAGTGGCCTGATTTAAAAAAAAAAAAAAAGAATGAGCTGATTTTCTTATTGAAAGATGAATGCCACGTTGATAAAATATACAGAATTCAGAGGGGAAAACCAACACAACTCTCTCTTTCTCCTCCGTCCCTCCTACTCCCCAAATGTGGCTCTCTTGAGGCAGACAACAGCTGGCACCCTTGCTGCAGTGGAGCTGCTGGCCTCCCTGGTAGCTCATGGCCACTCGGCTGACACATTTCAAAGAATACCAACGACTGACAGCCTATCTATTTAATGAATAAAACGACAACACTGTAGCATGGCTAGATGAATGTTTCTAGCAGCCAGATGAGCGTCCATGTTTGGCTGATTGTATTTCACAACAAAGTGGAAGAGAATAAGATTATTCTGGAATACCAAAATGAGGAACTAGTATCACAATGAATATTAGGGTCCTTAGGAACAAGGGCCTGCCACATCTCCACAATGATCAGCATGTACCTCACGTGATGCTCAGAATGAGAATGTAAGATAGCAGTGTCAACATCATCCCCATTTTACAGATGACTTCAGTGACTTGCCCAGGCTACACTGTGGAAGAGGAGCTTCGGAGGGCAGACCTCCTGAAGTCTGGCTCGCTGCTCTTTTCTGTACCCTCATTGTCCCTGAGCTAGCTAGTGTTGAAGGATGGACTAATAGACAACAACACAGAGAGATCTATAAGAACCTCTCAACTGAGGAACCACAAATTTCCCACATTAAAAAGGTTCAATTTCCTCACGACAGCTTCATTGTTATATTTAATTATACTAGAACTATAACATTACAAAAGCTTTGGAAATGGTATTTGTAAAAAATCAAGTGTGACCACAGGGGAAAATCACCTGAATTTGACTTTATCCAAATGCACAGACTTAAAAGAAATGATCATGTTCTACATTTTTCCCATAAATAACTCACTTGAAATTGGATTATTCTCTCTTGGGAAAGGCACAAATACATTCTTTCTGTATCCTTAAGATAAAATGCACATTTATGTAGCTGGGACACTGGATCATCTGCATCTAGTAATGCGGTCTGTTTATCAACTTTTCGAATTATCTATTTCAACAAAAACAAAAGAAAACTCATACATACACAGAAAAATTTACATTTTTAAACTTCTATTAGCTAATAGCAAAAAAAAAAAAACATATACTGTATACACTGTAAGTTCAGTTTATACCTACAGCTCTGAAAATATTTTCAAATATTGGTTAAGGGCAGAAAAATGGAAACAATTCTTGTTCTTAGAGGTATCAAACAGTAGTATCTATTACTTCCTCCCCAGAGATTTTATATAGCAGGATTAGTCAACTATCTCTTCCTCTAGATGACCACTTGAGAATGACTCAACTGTTCTTCTAAAACATAATGATGACAGATACAGAATCTAATAATATTAAGTGCAATAATATAAAATCTAAAGCCATACTACTTCTAAAAAATAAAAAAAAAAAAAACCTGGTAATGACAACTCTAGCCCCCTCCCCCAATAATTCATTAACTGGCAAAGAATAGTTAGTTTATACTTTAGCTTATCATAAAAACAAATTATTAGAATACTATTTCTTAGGTCTGAATGCCATCTGCTTGAGAAAAGATGGACTAAAATATGTAGCAGATACTAAAAAAAAAGTGAATTTGTAATTTAAAAATAAAAGAAACTTCATTCTAGGACCCTATATATATTAAATGTTCTCTACACAGGTGGAGGAGTGTAGAGACTTGCCCTCAATTACGACTTTAATCAGTGGATATTCCCCCAGTGGAAATTCCTTATTTGCATCTCCAAATTCTTAATTTAGCCACTTAGAGGTAAAATACTTGCTATTATAGACAGCTATATACAGGTACATAGACAGGTGATACTTTAGGATATAGAGTGGTAATTAAACTTTGACCAACTATAGCTCCCAGGATATTCTACAAAGCTAACTTATCTCAGACTGTTTAAGTTTAGTTTTCAAGTCTTAATGATATAGATAATGATCTAAGAGGAGGAAGTGACATCTTCGAATCACGGATGATTATAGCTGGCAGTTATTATAAATATTTCCTTTGGCCAAATCTCCATACTGTATCATCGGTCAAATCTTAGCCATATCCTAAATTCAGTGAGATGAGGCAATTTCTAAATATTAAGGTCAACGATAAAGATGATATAGATGATAGTATTTTAAAATACTGCATTTATTTTTAAGCCATTCCACATGAGTATTCTACCTCATAAAAACTTCAACCATGTGCTTGGCTAATCCTATTTCAAAAAGACATCAAGATTACCTTGGAACTTTGGGAGACACCGGGATATCAGGGATTGTGAGTTCCAAAAAAATTGCTGTGAAACCTTAACAAGTAGGTTTACTGGAAAATCTGGTTGTAAGAGCGCTGTAAAAGTACTCTATGAAATCAATAAATTCCAATTTGGTCACATATTCCAAAAATATACTAAACCTTACTGCTGGGGGAACTAATCTTTAAATCCTTCAAGACACAAAGTTCTACAAAATTAAAAAGCCACATGTCCCTATATCCTGATATGCCAGATGACAGAGTGAAGAAATTATCCCAGGATTCAGCAAATGTTTCCTGGAATCTTTAACTGATTACAGCAAGGAGTCACATATGGATTAATTCACCTTTTTGAGGTGAGGTCATCAAGGCATACACAATTACTGTATACTGACAGCCCTTATAAAGGACAATCTTATAAAGACCTCAGTCCCCCTTTCCCCTCAACATTTAAATACCCTCCTCAGAATAGATTCAGCTGTCAACAATAATAACAACAATACACTTGAAGTGAGTCAGAAACAAATGTTTCTTTAAATACATCAGCAATTAATATTTCAAAAACTGTACCAACTAATATCCAAATTCGTCTTGTTTCCTCCTCTCATTTTAGGTCCGGCAGAATCTAATGTGTAACATAACTTTTGGAAATTCCAGATCTCATATTTACCAGTTATGTCACTGCAGGCAAGTCCTGTGACTTCTCTGGACCTCAATTTCTTTATTTGTAAAACAGTAAGGTTGGAGTCGTTTGCCTCGAAAGTATTTTCTAAATCTATCATCTCACAATTTATGGTGTCTCAGCAGCCACTTAATGTAAAAATAATGACAGAACCTAGAACAATGATTCGGATCAAGGAGAAAAAAAATGGGAAACTGTCCAGGTAATTGCTGTATTTGGTTTCTTTGTTGGTTTTTTCATTTTACTATTAGCTCCAGTTTTGCAAAGTTTCATAAAATTATTTAGGCTTTATCTTCATGAGGACATAGTAATGAAATAGCAAATAAAAGCACTTTGCAAAATCATGAGACACAGTAAAAGAAACAGCCAAATAAAAAACCAAACAGAGTTTACCCGACCTGTTTCACGCCAGCTGCTTTTCCCAGCAGAGCTCTGGGGTAGCGACAAACTAGCGCACTGTCTGCTGGGATGCTTGAGAGTGGGAATCAATGGACTATTTCAGGGAATTATGGAACTGTAGTTCAAAAAGAAAGCAATTGTTTAAATGCATAATTATTTTATGCCCTTTTCATTTCTTTAAACAAATGGTCACTTTTAAATCACTTAAATAGTATACTGTGCTGTAGAAAAAGGAAATTATATATTTATATATGTATAGATGTGCCTATGTATATGTGTGTCTGTGTGTATTTGGCCCCAGATGTGAAAACATCTGGAAAGCAATTTTTTTTTTTTGCCTAAGAAATGTAATTTCTCTAATTTAAAGTTTTCCTTCCTAATGAAGCCTTTTACTAATGAAACAAATTACTACTTGACTTCTCAATTGGAATTATGACTTAGCTAGGGCTAGTAATAGTAATAATGCCTATTTCAATATTTCAAGGACCTATGACTTCCTTCCTCCACAATCCCCACTGCAATCACCCAGGCCTTGGAGAATAGTACCAATGAGTTGGACACTGGCCCTATTGAACCCCTTGGCATCCAATTTGCTGCTAGCCAGCCTATCCAACTCCATCTTTCTATAGCTGATGATCATGTGCAGACAGGCCTCCAAGCCAAGCTTGTTCAGCCTAGCCTGCTAAGACTCGCCAGAACTTAGGTTTCCACATGCTGGGCTTCAAGGACTCCATACTATAATGAGGTACTGGGAGAGATAAGGGACAAAGAAGTAGGGGCAAAATGCTTTAATCTCACTAATCAGTACATCATAAGATTTGAAAATGAAGTTAACCTCATGTCCACTGCTTCAACAAGCATTGATTAAAAACACATAAGGAGCTAAGTGCTGGGCACAGAGGCTACAATAAGGGGCTCTTGAGAGGTGTCAGAGTATCAGGTTTGCCATCATTTCCTCTAGAACCATCAGTATGTTTTTAAAAGCACAGGCAAATGTTTCCTGATTTGAATTGGTTGAATTGAATATTGTTAGCAGAAAAGTAAATTTTATTTTAAAACAATCTATTTCCTGAGGGTGGCCTGGTAAAATATGTTTTCAGACCTAACTGGAATTCCTATATTTTTGCATATCTGGAATACCAATCCTCAAAGAAAATATTTAGGCTCAAAATACAGGGTAGAATGAAGCATTTACAGTTAAGCTGGGGCTTTCTAAATGCAATTTATAGTGCCCTCTGCTGAACGATTTAGCCATTCACTCACAATAAAACAGAAAAAAGTTATCTATGAAAAAATACCATATGTATCCATTACAAAGTCCATAAAAATCACTTCTATGATTATTTTACAACTGTATTCTTATCAAAGCATGTAACTAATATATTCCATGTGGCAACACAATTGTAATTTGGTCATTTGTTTGCTGCAAAAATGACTTAGTTTATATATTACTAAAGTAAAAGTGGAACTCTACCAATCTTGGGAGTGCCATGCCTGTAACTGAACACACAAGTTTGACAGTCTGTCCATAATGGATATAGCCGTCTCTCACTGTGAATTCTTCTCCTTCTGATTCATCATCATCCACTGTAGAAAACAAATCAAATTCTGCCATGTTAGAATGCATCAAATGCTTATGAAGATTATACTCAGTGTTTGATTTTAATATTTTTTAAAAGGAATTACAATGTTCAAAATGAAAAATACTGAAAAGATGTTTATACTTACAGAGATGAATATAAAATGCTCCCCACTGTTGTGAACTGGCATGGAAATTCCCTCCTTCTACATGTAAATATCTGGTGCTGACTGTCTGTGATCGAAGCCGATTAAATAATGCCACTTTTGTTCCTGAAGCTATGCACACTGAGAGAAAACATTTTCTATTATTATGTCTTGTTGGCATTTATATTCTATATATTTATCCTATACATTTAAGATATACCCTATATATTTAAGTCTTTTGTTATTTATGAGTATTTATTTATGAGTAAATGGTTTCTGTACAAATGTTCAGAAAGTGAAATGATTTTCTAGTTTTTATGATTCTTGAAAATAGGTTTTATGGAAATCTATCAATCCAAAATGAAAAACTCATCAGTCATTTACAGAACAAGAACATCTGATGTTGACATTAAAAAAGGAGCTAGATGTAGCTCCTAAATTTCACTTAAAAATTGAAAGCAATTCAATAATTGCTTATTATATACAAGGTATTTCTTCCTCATTTAATGGAAAATAAGATCATAAACATGAGAATAAGCTTCCTTCTTTCATCTTCAATGTGAATATTATGCCTAATTACCAGTAAAGTAAATTGTCAAATTCAATAGTACTTACAGTCAGCATTTTTCAACGATTGCTTCTTTTTAGAAGGTTTGGAGATGACTTTGATCCGTTTACTGAGGAACACACCAATGTCGTCACTGTTGCCATAGAACATTTTTACAGATAACATGAAATGTTTTCGCTTGTCTGAGTCAGATATATACAGTGTTTTGGCTGTGCAATAATTCTGTGGAAAGAAATATTTAATTGCACCAAAACTATAACAATGTGCTATCAACAATTTAGAATGGCCATTGCTAGGCTGAGTAATGTTTTAAGATTTGTGATAGTTCACTGAGTATCATCTTATAAACATTAGTGTCCAAATAAAAAAAGTTAAGTTTCAAACTGAAATTGCCTCCTAGAAAATTGGCAAAAACTCTTCACTACTAAGTCTTAAGTTTTGTATTGATTTCCCTTTTTAGCTTTAATATTCAAAAAAGTTAGCCTTGCCTTGCTGATAATACCACTAAATCTTTTAAAATGGCTTTAAAAATGGCTATAGTAGTTCAGTCAGAAGACATTTAAACTTAAAAGTCCATGATGGTCTTTTTACAAAAGAAAAAGGGAAAACTACTTTTATAATAAGATTTTAGTAGTGGTCTTTTTAAAAAGTAGTATATAAAATGTACTTTGATGTGTATTTGCTTTATTTTTCTTTATAAGTAAATATCAAATAAGTTTATGGAAAGGACACTTCACTAATTGTGTCATTAAATTATATAGTTTTTAAAAGGTTTTAAGTATATATATAGAGAGAGACTATATCCACTGAAAATAATGGAGAACCACGACTAATAGGAAACTAACCTTGTTTCACTGAGAATAATAAATGTCAAATGCTTCGAAAACCTTGAAGTTCTATATAAAGGTTGCCTAGTCTATCACCAGAGAAAGGGGCATTTAATGAACCTGAACTGCAACGTGGCACTTATTTTGATATGCTGGGTTGAAAAATCATTCAACCTACTACAATACTATTGTATATAATTGTCTACCAAATTACCAAAAAGCTAACAACTAAAAAGGAACTCCGAACTGGCATAATATCTAGCATTTTATAAAAAATTTTATTTGTTGCTATTTTAAGACCTCACTGAATTTTCATTTTTACAATTTTAGATGTGCAACTTCTTTAGGAACTAAGGAGAAAGACAAATCATTCATTACCTCTTAACTTTTAAATGGGGAAACATAAACATAAAGGGGTTATATGAAAGAAAGAAACTGTTATATCTTCTTGATTTTTTTCTTGGTAAAATCCTCAAATGTGAAAAAAAGTTTTATGTAACAATGTCGCATTTCTTAAATAGGTATATTTTAATTTGGCTTACTTTGATTTCATCACATTTATTTTATTTTATTCTAAGATTAAATCTAAGGTCGAGTTGATGTGATTTTATCCAATTTGTTTGTTTTGGTAACAGAATAATTTAGGAAGTGGATGGTAAACCTCAAATTTTTTTTGTCTGTTTTAATTCACTTTGCTAACTAGATGTACTGCCTTAGTAGCAGAACAAAAATATTGCAGGTTTATCTCAAGATTTTTCAGTAGCAGAAATATTTAAAAATAGAGGTTTGGTTGCCATCTTGAATTTCTTTTTTATATATGATGAGGTTTTTTAGGATTCAAAAGAGCCTTAAAAGCTTGGTGAAGATTTGCTCTGCAGACAGCAAATTTAAGATGAAGCTAATAGTAATAAAAATAAACAAACAAACAAAAAAAAAATAGTACTTTGCACTCACATAGCGCCTTTCATCCAAGGATCTCCAAGCGCTCAAAGATGGCATCTGTAAGCTGTTGTGGCAGGAGCCATGGGTCCGCCATACTTTTAAAGTGACAGCATAGTAGGTCAAATTAGCCTAAACTATGGAATTGTTCTGCAACATAAGACGAGGTCTATGAAAATGAAAATTAATGTACTAAAAGTGTACATATACTAATGCAGGGAGCAAACACTAAGTGTAGCTAAATTAAGGCAGTTACATTCTAATAGGAATAGCTTAATTTGGGATGGAGAGGATAGTTGTATACAATCTAAACAGGAAAGGAGGAAGTAGGGAAGTTTAGCATCATATATTAAGGACAAGTTAAGATGTCATGATAAAACATTGGTTAGCAAACACAAAAGGAAAAAAGTATATGGGATATCTGATCATAAGAACTAGAGGCAAACAAGAGATTTTGTCTTATAAATATAATCAAAGCATCCAAAGGTCATTCTCATGGAAAATTTGAAATTTAATTGTTTCAATCCATCAAGACAGACTTTTAGAAATTTTACTAGAACTACAATACTTACTGCTAGCAAAGGGTTGGTTAAAAGCTATAAGTAATTGGGATATAATGAATGCAAACTTCTCAAATTCCCATAAGAGAAAAACCCCAAAAAGTTACTTTAACCATAAAAATGTTGTCTTTGTAAAAGCTGGAAACTAAGAAGCATATTTATTTCAGCGTAAGATGTTGCTTAATTTAGCTGAAGTAGCTCTAAAACAAAAATACTGCAGGTGACAATTTCCCTAAAAGAGAAGTGTAAAAATATTTAGTTCATTTCCAAAAAGGATATTAAAAGACAATGAAGGAAAGAAAAAGTTGCCAAGGCAAAAAAGGAGGAGAAACAACTCATCTGAATAAAACTATAAATATAAAAATTGATTTTTTTCTGGGTAAAGGACCTAAGATAATACTAGCAAAGGAAATATAGAAAATAAAGTACAAAACAGATGAAAATAAGAATACTAATAATTTAGATATGAAATTCATGAATTAGCTTATTCTAAATTCATTTATATAAGAAACAATTGGGGAAAAGTATTTTGACAATACGTAAATGGTATTGCCCTTAATGTGGGAAGAAACAAAATGCCATTACAAAGAACTAATTCTTTCACTGTTGAACATTCTACTATTCGTACCTTGCTTGTCTCATTTTGTTTGATAAAGTTCAGATGCAAACAATCTTTAGATAAGTCACTATGCTTCTGTTAATCTTTTTATATTAAAAACTTCAAAAGAAGTGGCTTTGTAAAATAGTCTCCACATAAACAAAGAAATAAGAAAAGTGGTGGTGATTCTAAAGATGGTAGGGTTGAAGAGTTTATTATACAAAGATCAATTCATGCTGACCAACCATTTCTTTACATCACGAAGCACAAGAAAATGCATAATATCTCTTTCTTTGAAAAACTGCCTTCTCTTCGGGTGGCATATAAAAAGTTCTACTTGACTTTCCTATGAAGTATAGGTTTCTGTAAACCTTGTATCCAGAAAACCATTAACTATAACATATAACACTTTGTCAGTATTAACATATAATGAATTCTTTAGAACAGCCTGCTGTTTTAAATATTAAGTATTACTATCCATATTTACAGAACATGGAAGTCAGGTTTAGCAGTCACACAGCTAAATCAAAATTTGAAACTAGATCTAAGCAGTGTTCTTTCCACCTTCCCACAGTATCTTACATCGTACCTTTCAAAGTCAATTAAAAACACAAAACTATGATCTAAAAGTTAGTTCTTTATAAATTTGTGATTAATTACACCTTTTGGTACACAAAATATAAGTATATATTCAAAGTATGACTATGGATGGAGCAATGGTAAATATTATTTTCTCTGAATCTTTTTTTACTGTCAGAATCAAATGTTTGCTTTATTTTAATTTCTTTTCCTAAATAAATGTTAGTCACGTTTTTTCCTTGCTCTTCATTAACCTCCTGTCACTTCATTTATCACTTATAATGAACAACAGGGAATGTAGCTATCTCAGGAACTGCTAAGCAACAAACCGTTTCATCATACTTTCCAATGCCATGTTATCAGTTATTAAATATTCTCCTAGGATGATTTTTATTCAAATAATGGTTGTAAAGAAGTAATCTGGATAATCGTTTCACAAATAACATTTCGTGTGGGTCAGAGTATGCTGAGCACCTAGACCAGGACACACAGAGCTTCTACCTCTTGTTTCTGTTCTACTGTGAAAGACTGAGAGCTTTGGGAGGACGTGCTGTGGGAAACTGCACAAGGACCAGGGATTCACTCATATCGAAGTCTCAGGGAAGAAAGCATAAGAACCTCCCTGTCTCCTTCTGGGGCAAAGCAAGTGCCAGAGAGCAGCTCTGGAAGGTGAGGGTCCCCAAGATGGATAATGGTGTTAATTGGTCAGCCAGCCCGGGAATGACCGAGGAGCTGGAGTTCTTGGCTCCCAGCCATTTGTGTCACTTAGCTGTTTCACTATCTCTAAGGGTGGTTTCTAATTGCACCACTCAAACACATCTTGAGCAGCTATAGGTAAATCAAACAAAAAAATTAATCCACTCTAAGACACATACTTTTAAAAGTATTTACTTTGCTAAATTAGTAAAAACTTTTCACAGTAAATTAAAATTACATTTCTCTACATAAAAAAAAAATCAAATCTTAGAAATACATTGGAGACATTGAATTGGTTGGGAATACAAAGGAAAGTGTGTACAGTGCCAAGAGAACTCACTGATGTGGGATTTAACTTGGACTTGATTTAAAACTATATAGTCAAAGTCAGGTAGATACACATTCTAAGGCTCATTGAGGAGAGAAAAAAAAAAAAAAGGATGGTTAACTTGCAATGTGTTCAATTTTCATTGTGAGATTTAGTAGATTTTTTTTTCTTTAACATCTGTTTGATGTCGTTAAGTTGCATTTGGTTATATACTATCTAATTTAAAATGAACTATTTTAAAAGGAGTTCAGAGTAGTTAAAAAAATGAAAAGCAAAAGCTTAAGCAGCAATACAAGTAAAACTTCTATTACATTTAAAGCTAAATGGGAGAAATTAACATTTGAATAGCTAATAAAAAAATGAACCAAAAAAAACTATTAAGATTGTTAGAAGTAAAGAGTTAGTTATTTCCTGAATATAAAAGAAGAAAGAATTAAGTTAGACATTAACACAATGTGTTTGAAAGTAAGGTCAACTAGCTAATGGAATAATTTGCTAAAGAAAGAAATTTAACTATTATCACAAAAAAGTTTTGAAATAAAGCTTTTCAAAAACAGTTTTTGAACAAAGTTTTTCTCCTATGCCTAGCATTATTTTGTTCTATATATAAGACAAACACTTTTTTTCTAATATGTTTAGCTTAGAAATGTGAATCGTTCAGAATTTATTGGAGAGTTTTTCCTGCAAAGAGATTAGTATTTGTTTCTATAAATTATGATTATGCTCCAAAAAAGCTGATGGAAAATTAACAATTAAACTAAACATTCTACAATTGCTAACTCATAATACATTGTTAATGGCTTTAATCAGAAATCACAAATTCCCTGACCCAGTGAGTTCTGTCACCTTCCTGATAACCTCAGCGTATGTCCAACATATATGTCCAGTATAAGCCAACAGAGACCTCAAGACTTAGCCCCTTATATATACACTAGTAGCTTAACACAGACCATTCAAATTCTGACAAGTATTTGGTTAATTTTTCTAGTACAGAAAGAATTCTGATACCTATAATTGTCATCCTCCAAGTTAAATGAATTGATGCCATAATGCCCCTCATACAAATATATGTACATGTCTTACTATACCTTTCCTTCCAAGTTCAACTGCTGCATTTCTTGGTCGCTATTTCCTATTCCAATAAATGCACATGGCTGAGATTCTTGTTCAGAAGAACCATCACGTTCCATTTGCTCTTTTTTTTTCTTCCATCCACTGCCCATAAGATATACACAAGGAGGAGGACAGAAAAACCTGAAGACAAAAACCAAAAGTGAGCTATATGAAAACATTTAAATTTAAAATTGTCAATAAATGAGACATAACTGAACCTCATGAAAAGGAATCTTCACATACTCAAACTGACGTGCTTTCATCTATCTCTTGGGTTTGTAAAAAGTGAAGTAAACATGTATGTTTGAGTTAGGTATCATTCAAACAATCTATAGATTCTTTAGGACAAGACAATTTGATTATACATACTTGCACACAGAGTACACTGGTAAAGCTAATCAAATATAATTTGGCTTTATTTATTGGGACCTAACACATCAGTTGATGTATTTTAGTCTTCATCTAAACAGTCTTTGCTGCAAGAAGATTTTATTATAAGAAATTAGCTACATAACACATTCATGGAGTGTACCCACAATATAATATTATAATCAATCTTCTGGTATACATCTATTTTTGAGGTTTATTGATAAGATTTCACTACATGACACTACAATACTCCCTTCAGAGTGTAGAAGTGATCCTGGGCCTTAAACACATAATGGGAGCCCGAGCGCTGGGCAGAGCCAATTCCACAAAGCACAAGATTTGTATTCCAAAGTGTATACAAAGCACAGTAGAAAGAGGAGGCTGACATAAGATTGATCAGGTTGGAGACTTTTCTCAATAGACACCAAACAGGTACGCTGGCAGGGATGTTCTCATGAAATACTTAAGAATATGGTCCTAAGACAGAAACCGTCTTTGCTAACATCAAGAAGGAATAAAAGGGTAAATTTGACAGAAGCTCAAAAAAAGCTTCCAATGAGTGATAGCTGCCTTCTTTTATCTGCTACAGAAAGGAGTGACTTAAAAAAAAAGTCAATCAGCAATTATTTATAATGTGCTTACTATATGCCAGACTGAAAAATAATGTACTATAAAAAGTGCTATAACTCTGACTACTTAATTTGGTGTCATCAAGAACTGATCATGTGAATGGCAGGGCTGTTTGACAATTTTTAGGGTCTTAATAAAGAAATTATGTATATTATATATATGAATATGATAGTGTTTTGTCATAATTACATTAACATCTACTATAGTTTTCTTTTTATTTTAAAACATTTCATTAAGCTTGGTACTTGATTAAGTTGGTCAACTTAATACCTTTCTAACTAAAGGTAACTATCTCTACTTCAATGGTGTGGAATATTTCTTTTCATATTTATGTTATGATTACTAACTTATTAAATAAATAATAGAAAATAGCTATTTAATAATCTCATGATTTTAACCTCTGTTGTATTTTTTTGGGGGGGGTTGGAGGGGGGAATCCTTTTCATGCAATATCCTATTTATAAAATGATGTGACTCAGCCTATCCAAAGGTGAGGATTAAAGCAGATTTAATACATTAAAACAAACACAGGTGATTCCAACTTGAATTTTCTAATAGCAAATAGCCTAATTATAATTTCAATTAAAATATTGTTTTTAAATTACTGGAAGGCATTTGAGCATGACTATCATAGTTGATAATTCTACAAATATCACACTGCATGTACTCCATATATGAGGTTTTTTGTTCAATATAATACAAATTGATATACCATTAGGAGAAATGAAATATAAAAAATGATATTCTTCAGATAAAAAGAACAAGACAACAACGTTTGGTTATCCCTTTTTGCAGAGTTCATGAGGACCATGCGTGAAAAGATCACTGTAGAACTGTTTTAGAAAAGGAGGAGAAGGTAAAAAGTTATAAGAATTTTCCCTAGATTTTCCAAACCAAGTCAATATATATTTTGATTCTCAGCAACTTCAAAGCAAACAAACATAGGAGAGAGATGAAAAATAACAGTACATATGGCTCAGAACTGGAATGCATTAAAGGGTAAATACTAACAGACTATTTAAAAGCCTCATGCCCACGGATTAAGAAGCACAGAGTCTGAGAGCCATAAGGGAATTTGGGAGTCATTGAGTTCCACTCATACATGAGTTCTACTCATATATATCCCAAGAAGTGATTGTTTAGAACCTGTCTGAAAACCTCCAAAGATTTCTTGGGAAAGGACATTCTACTTTTGGACAGCTCTACAGTAAATAAGTACTTCTAAGCCCAAGGTGAAATTTGTTTCTTTTCAATCCCTATAATTTGTTCTGGATTCTGCTCTCCAGAATGAGATATATAGAAACAATTAGAAAACTGAATAGTAAAAATGCAATAATATTTGTTAAAAAAAAAAAAAAAAGAAAAAGAAAAGAAAAGAAAACCACATACTGCCTCTCACACAGTAGAGAATTACTAAATACTTGTTCCCTCCCTACTTGTCCAAAGTGAAAATCAGTATCAAATTTGAAAAAAAATATTATCTTTAGATGAGAATCAACCTCTGTAAGCATTTGTAACACTAGTTTGACTCACTGATAATGAAAAAGGGAAAGGAAAAAAACAAAAAACACCTCTGATTATCAGTATTTCCTAATAAAGTTCAACTGACTGCAACAAAGTGGGCCCAAAAAAGAAGGAAATTGTCTTAGTCAGCTAATACTCAATCCCTTTGCCAGGTGCAGAGACAGAGCAGCCAAGATTAATAACAGCTTAAAATACAAATTCGTATGTAAAACACTGTAGGTGAAGAAGGCAGAAAGTTAGAGACAGTATAATCAATTTAAGATAGCAAAAAGCAATGAAATGAAAAAAGGTCTAGAGTTCATCAATTGATAAATCGTTAAAGGATATGAAAAGACAATTTTCAGCTGAAGACATTAAAGCTATTTCTAGTCATATGAAAAAAAAAAATGCTCTAACTCACTACTGATTAGAGAATTGCAAATTAAGACAACTTTTACCGAAAAAACCAACCCCAATACATTTGATAGAATAAAATATATCCAGATACAAAAATGTAGATACCCTTAGTCTCTAAAATTTACCAAACAACAATTTTATTATTGATTCATTTAACAACTATTACCAATTATCAAATACTTAGTCAATCCCCAGGGCCAGCTTGAAAGCCAATCAGGATATAAACATAAATATTAATCACCTAATAATCATTAAAATTTTGAAAATAAAATTTTTTCCAATGTACATTGACTATAAAAAGTAATTTAACAAATGGGGGAGGAGGGTTCCCTAACCTACTTTTCATTCAGGATAAAAGTCGAGGCTAGGATAGAAACAATCTCAGGTCATTTCAGATTTGGACAAATGCCTCATAGGTTTGAGTTGGGTTGGGAATGATTCCAAATATTTCAATCATTAAGTCAGTTTTAGTTTACAGCTCTAAGAGGTATCCTGAGCCTGCTATAGAAGAAATTCAACAGCAAGATGGGCTTTTTCAGTTCTAGTATCAAGGGGTTTAAAGATTAAGGGCAAAGTCATCAATCATCTAGAGATAGTGTTGTTGTTTTTTTTAATCAATCAGTAATGTTACAGATCTGCAAATTATAAGTGTAAAATAAGAGTAACACTTCAATATGTCAACAGATCCAACACTAAAAGAAATCATTCAAATACAACTAATCATTTTAATAAGCAAATTTACTTAATTGTATGAATATCTGGAAAAAAGGTGCAATGATAACTCTAAAAGACTAAGATAAAGAGTATGAAAATAGAAAGTTTGATAGATCCCAATAAGTTGAATGGAAATCCTGCTGCTTTTAATACCATAATTACTTATAACTTTGTACCAGATTTTATGTGAAATTGTTCTATAAACCTTAAAATAAATGAAAGCAGAATAAACATACCAATTAAAAAAAAATGCTTTCCCCCCACAACAATCCTATGGGGTAAGTAATGCAAGTATTACTAGTCCACTAAGGAAACTGTGGCTTAAAAAAGCCTTGCTGTACAGCTTGAAAAGGATTTCAGCTGGGATCTGAATTCAAGTCTATTCACACTAAATTTGCTAGACTTTTGACCACTATATCATAACGTCCCTCAAAAAATCTGTGTAATAAAGTGCCATATATATTTCAGCTAAAACTACTGATAATCTAATATGTCTTTAATAAAGACATGAAGTTATGAAGTTGCAAAATACAAATCGAGAGATTTGAAGACACAAATAATTTTGCTTTTATTTAGCTGTCAAACTATTAAAAACCAGTGCTACTTTTCCACTAGGTGGCGATAAACACACAATTTAGATTTAATTTATAGCAGACAATTTTAGCAATTCCTTTATTTCTAAAGAATTAATTTTTTAAAAACCTAAAATATTGAAATGGATTACAATTTAGGTTCAGAAAGACACATGGTGTCAAGAAATGCTCTTTGACTAAACAGTATCACAAAGGGTAGGCACAGGGTAGTAATTATATTTGCACAATTCTGTGTTTTCCATAAAAGTCATACTTAATCACAAGTGCACTAACCAAAAAATAGTGTTACTATCTTCCCATAATTCCTGGACAACTGTCACTTTTGCCAATTTGCTGGATGTGAAGCAAAAGTTTTGATTTGCATTTCTATTTATGAGTATTGGTCTGGCACATTCTTTTATATGGTTATTAATATGTAACTCATTTTAAACAACTTTATAACATTTTATTATCATCTGTTGAGTTAAGGTATCTGTATGTCTCCCTTATTTCTAAAAGTAATAATTTGTCGTAAAATTTATAAAAGCATTTTGTATGCTTTTCTAGATTATATATTAATGGTACCACTATAGTTTTTATTTGCTTTATCCTTCTTTGGTTGAGGTATAAAAATTATATTCATGTTATCTTGGAAATTTAACAGAGATCTCTGCTTCACTCAATTTGACTCGGTTTAGTTTGTCTTGCAATTCTTATTCAGAGACGTCTGGATTCCATTAGATATCTTGGAGATCGTCTTCCCTTCTATCAAGAATATGTTCCCTGCTGATCTATTTGCCTGGACTCAAGGATTCCAATTCAATTTTCTCCTCCTGAGATCTCTGGTAATTTCCTCATAAAATCCTATTAGTTATTTTTACTTTCCCCTTTGATGGCCAATTAACCAAAGATAGACTTCCCACATAGTCTATTAGCTTTTATTAGTTAATAACTTTCAGTTACTGTTAACTTTTTGCCAGATTCGACTCCTGGTCCAACCTGGGGGGAAACTAAAATAGATACCAGTCCCCTCTCCTTTGGACCCCCATGGTGACCCCAGCCCTGTCTCTTTATCGAGTGTTCCTGCATCGGGCAAACTCTGCTAAGGGAGCCTTCATTCTCACCTTTCTTTCATTCCACCTAATAGTGGTATTGTTTGCTGGCACAAAATAGGGAGGAAGGCATATGGTCACAGGGGGAGCATTAAGACACTGAAGAAGATAAGTCCAGAGGACGAGCTAAAGAGCTGATCTGCAAAGCTATAGCAGGGCATGGGCAGTGATGGAGCAGGAGGTGCCGTGCAAGCTTGTACAGGGCTCACACTAACAGACAACTGCCCTGCTTTACATGTTGCACAAGATTCTAACGTCACAGAGCACTGAGGAGTCCTGGGAAGGAGAACAAGTACCTAAGACTATAACTTGACCCAGAGGTCTTTCAACAAAGTCAACATGCCCAGGAGTGAGAAGCCATTTTCAGTTATGTTTTCAAGTTTCAGGAGCCGCAGGCGGCCGGTTAGAACCATTTTGAAACTGAATCAGCTGGGAAGAAGGATATTTTGGAGAAAATTCAGGATCTTTTCTCCTCCTCTTGGGTATTCTAAAGATAGTCTACACAGAGGTCACTGAATTTTCTTCCAGAAACTAGTGAAACAGGCATTTTCTCATATCCTGGGGGTGAATATAGTAATTACTCTCACTAATTCTTCCATAGACTATATCTTCAATGAAATCCCCTTGAGTACCTTCTACAAGTGCTCCTAATTCCGGGTAGAGAAGTACTGTGTGTGAGCAGTAGCAAGAACTGCTGGGATTTACTGTAACAGAGGAGGGGGCAGTCTTAGCATCAGACAATCTGGCAGGTGAGTGTAGGAAGGACAGGACTGGAGAGATCAGAGACAAGGAAACAGTGACTGTGATAGTCGAGGCCTTTGCCAGAGTGGAGGAGCATCAGAAGAGACAGAAATCCACAGGCCTGCACTGGACGGGGGAGAGCAGAGAGCCAGCTTGTCAGCCTGGGTGACCGAGAGCACAATGGTGCTCTCATCACTAACATGGAACTTCAGAAGGGAAGACAACTTTGGGGGGGAGGGGAGCAAGGTGAGGGTAGTTAATGAATTCAGTTTTAAACTTAGTGAGTTTGTTACCTATGGGATATGTAACTTGAGGTGTGTAAAAGGCAGTTGGAGATGTGAGGAAAGAGATATGGACTGGACAAAAATGTCTGACAATTATCTGCAGAGATGATCCTGTAAGCTTTTAGATCTTGAACCACAAGTTCATGAAGCAAAACAGAACGGGGCCCATGAAAGGGCCTTGGAGGAATACCCAGAGATACCAGGAAAAATCAATGTAACAAAAAGCTAGAAAGAGAAGAAACAATGTGGAAATGCGTGACAGTGTCGGAATCTGCAGAAGGGTCAAGAAGGGCCAAAAAGAGTCACCAGACTCGCTAATAAGAATGACTAACTTTGGGAAAGCAGTTTCAGTGGAACAAGGTTAGAAGCCAGATGATCGAGTTAGGAGGAGAGAGAGTTAAGGATGTAAAAGTTCCAAATATACATGATCTTCTTAAGGATGATAACCACAAAACGGGGGGTAAATAGCCCTTTTAGCTAGTAAGGCCAGCCACATGGCTCAAGTGAGGAGTGTCTCTGGTGGTTGTTTTATTTTTAAATAATGGGGGAGACATGAATGTGACTGTTATCAACAAGGAAGAAACCAACAGAAAGAGACTGAGGATTAAGTGAGAAAGTAGGGATGACAGAAGGAACATTTTGCCAAAGACAATAGTATATAGAAAGATTTGCCTTGATACAGAGAAGGGATACTTTGTAAGTACGACAAGGATGAAGGAAATGATTGTAGAACGCTTATGAGATGAGAAGGAAAGGAAAAGAGAGAACTTTGCAAGAGCTGCTTCAATCAAAAAAATAAATAAATAAATAGAATGACAACCTTCTCAGTGGAGAGAGTGGGGGGAAAGGAAGCTGTGGGAGGGATGAGGAGGGATGAAAAGGCATGGAAAATGGCTTTGCTAGTGGGAGAGTGAATAATTGAGGATTAAAGGGATCCCCTTGTCCCAATGGAGGCCCATTTGGAAGGAACCTAAGGAACCATATTTCATTCCATATTTTATACATACAGAAATTAGAACCCAACAATTCTCCTTTTCAATCCTGAAATACTTTCTCTTTCTCTTCTTTTCCATAGTTCATGTAGTTCCGTACTTGCATGTTTCAGTTCTTTTCATATCATGGGATGTAATTCAAATAGGTTGGATAATTTGAATTCAAGGACAACAAAGTGTTTTCTTCCTATTAACTTAATTTACCTGGATATAAAAATTCCCTATTACTCATTTTCATTTTACCTTTTCTAGTCCAAACATCATTTTCCTTGGAAAACACAAAATAATGAGTTGAACTATTAATGAATCCCATGGGATCCAGCACAAACTAACCAGAGGAAAAATAATATCTTTAAATGCTTACATCAATAAAATGAAGAAAGAACAAATCAATGAATTGGGTAAGCAATTAAAAAAACAAAACAAAACAAAAACCTAGAAAAAAGAGCAAATTAAAAATCCCCAATTAAACAGCAAATTGGAAATTAAAGGTGAGATAAATAAAACTGAATAAGAAAATCATTGAGTTAATAAAATTAAAAGTTAATTTTTATGAGATAAATTGTTGGTTAACATAAAGAGAAGAAAACCAAATTACAAATATCAAAAGTGAAGAGTGAATATATCACTAATGAAGATGAAATCAAAACATTAATAGGCATTATAATGACCAGTTATATGCCAATAAATTTAACAAATTACGTGAAATGGGTCTACAAAAATATAATCTGCTTGAATGAACATAAGATAAATTAAGGAAAAAAGGAAATAAAATATCTTAAAAATTATATATTTTAGAAAAGAAATCAACCAGACCATAAATGAGCTTCCTAAGAAAAAAACTTAGGAGCAGATGGATTTACAAACGAAACCTACCAAATATTTAAAGATCAATTAATTCCAACTGTTAACTAAGTAATTTAGATTAATAAACAAAGAAGTTCTATCAAATTCACTTTGTGAAACAAATATGGTACCAATACTTAAACTAGGAAACAAAAACAGAAAAAGAAAATTAAAGAATAACTTAATTGATGAATGGGGATACAAAATGAAAATACTAGCCAGGAGACTGCAACAATGTACAACAAAGATATACATGGTGACAAAGTGGGATTTATACCAGGAATGCAGGGATGATTTAAAATACAAAAAAACTATTAACATAAATGATTATATCAATACTAAAAATCTACTAAAAACCATATGATTATTTCAATAGATGCAGAAAAGGCTTTTTTTTTGACAAAAACACATTTGTTTTTGTGAAAAACACTTGAAAGCATAGGGTTAAATGGATTTTTTTCCTTAAAATGAAAAGAAGCATTTACCTAAAACCATTAGCAAGCATTATCTGTAATGGGGATAAACTAGAAGACAACTTCCCAATAAGATCAAGAGTAAAACAAGAATAAGCATTGCTATCAGTATTGTTTAATGTTGTATTACAAGTTGTATTACAAGCAATAGCAATAAAAGAAGAAAAATAAATTGAAGCAATCAGAATAGGCAAGGAGGCAACAAAACTATATTGCAGATAACATTATGATATACTTAGAAAATTCTAGAGTTCAAGTACAAAATTAGTTGAAACAACTAATGATTTTAACAGAGTAATAGGACATAAAATAAAGCCACCTAAATCATTAGCATTTCTATATATCATCAACTAAACCTTGCAAGAAGAGATAGTAAAAGATACCCCACTTAAAATGCTGTAGATTGTACAAAATATTACTTGCTAAGACAAATTCAGGGACTGTATGAATATAATTATAAGACATTTTTTATACAAATAGATCTAAATAATTGGAGAAACATTGTTTATGGTTGGGAAACATAGCCAATATTTTTTAAAAATGATAATTCTATTTAGACTAATCTATTCAAGGCCATTCAAATTAAATTACTTAAAAATTACTTTATTGAACTAGAATAAAATTTATTTGGAAGAGCAAAAGGTCAAGAACAGTGGTCCTCAAACTTTTTAAATAGGGGGCCAGTTCACTGTCCCTCAGACTGTGGGAGGGCCGGACCATAGTAAAAACAAAAACTCACACAAAAACTTTCAGCCCATTTACCATAACCTAGTGGGCTGCATTTGGCCCGCGGGCCATAGTGTGAGAAACCCTAGTCAAGAATATCAAAGGAATTAATGAAAAAAAAATGTAAAAGAAGGAAATTTAATAATGCCAGATTTTAAACTGTATTATAAAGCAATAATTACCCAAACTATCTGATATTGGCCAAGAAACAGAAAGTGGATCAATGGAACTGAGTAGATACACAACTTGCTGTACTGAAAGATTATAATAACTCTATATTTGATAAATGCAAAAAACTTAAGCTTTTATAGTAAGAGTACGCAATTTGGTTAAAATTGTTGGTAAAACTGGAAAGCAATCTGGCAGAAACAGGGTATATTCTGGTATCTTATACCATTCACCAAGATAAAGTCAAAATCAATAAATGACCTAGCTATAAAGATCTCATAAGAAAATCAGAAGAACATAAAATACATTATCTATCAAACTAATGGACAGGAAAAGAATTTATAAATAAACAAGAGAGATATTATTATGAGATGTAAAACGGATGATTTTGATTACATTAAATATAAAAGTTTTTGTATGAATAAAACCAATGTAGCCAAAATTAGAAGGAAAACAAAAAATTGGGGGAAATTCTTTATAGATCAGTTAAAGGTCTTATCTCAAATGCATAGAGAAATTTTGTCAAATTTATAAGAATATGAGTCATTGCCCAATTGATAAATAATCATTTTTTTTTTGATGAACAGGCAATTTCTTGATGAAGAAATCAAAACTATATATAATCATATAGAATAATGATCTAAATCATTATTGATTAGAGAAATGCAAATTAAATCAACTTTGATATAATTTCTCATACCTATCAGACTGGCCAAAATGACAGAAGGAGAAAATGACAAATGTTGATGGGGATATGGAAAAACTAGGACATTAATACACCTGCTGAAACTGTGAACTGATCCAACCATTTTAGAGCAATCTGGAATTATGCCCAGAGTTGTAAAATTGTGTATGCCCTCTAACCCAGCAATACTTAGTGTTAAGTTTGTTTCCCAAAGAGATCATAAAAATGGAAAAAGGAAAATGTTTATAACACCTTTTTGTGATGGCAAAGAACTAGAAAGTGGGGAGAGTCCTTCAACTGGGGAACAGCTTTACAAGTTGTGATGTGTTTGTGATGAATACTACATGCTATAAGAATGATGAGCTAGTAAAGCATACAAAGATCTGAAATGAAACCAAAACAAGCAGAAGCAAGAGAATGTTGTATATAGAAATACCAATACTGTTAAAAAATAATTGATAACAACCAAGTTACTCTATCATAAGCACCCAAATTAACTACAAAGAATCCATGAAGCAAGAAAAGAACTGAAAAAGTATGCATAGTTTGGTTTTGCATGTATTCATAAGTCTATGCCAAATGGTGGCCTTCTCTAGTGTGGGGTAGGGAGGGAGACAATTTGGAACTTAAAATGTAATGAAAAATTTAATTGTATTAAAAAAGGTAGTACAGCTTACTTATTCTGTTTTGTTGTTTATTTAACCCTAATCTTTTCCCCCTAAGCAGTATGTCTTCCCTGATTCTCCTTTTCCCCTCAAATAATTGCTTGAAAAGGAATCTTTTCCTATCTTTAGCTTTTCTTGTCAGATTCAACTCATTCTGAGCTTTAGAGTGTGGTATAGTGGAAAATGAGTGCTAGTTTCTGAATTTTAGATTTGAATCCTTAGTCGTTTACATTATGAGACAGGGCCAATTACTTAATTGTCTCTGGGTCCCACTTTCCTCATCTATAAAAAGATTAGAAGGTAGACTCCAAAATATTTGATACTGTTTACAGTACTTTTAATGGAATTTCTCTATCTCTTGCTGATGGGCTTTGTTAGGTATATACAGAAATGCTGGTGGTTTTATGTTATGTCCTGCAACTTTGTTAATTATTTCAAGTAGTTTTTTTAGTTGATTCTCAAAGCATACCATTATATCATCTGCAAAGAATGAAATTTTTGTTTTCTCACTGTTGTTTTAATTCTTTCAATTTTTTTTTTCTTCTCTTATTAAAGCCAAAATTTCTAGTGCAATATTGAATGATAATAAAGATGACACTGGGCACCCTTGTTTCACCCTGGATCTTACTGGGAATGTTTCTAGCTTATCTCCACTACATAAAATAGTTGCTGATGGTTTTAAATAGATGCTGCTTATCAGTTTAAGGAAAACTCCATTTATTCCTATGTTTTCTAGTGTTTTTAACAAAAATGGGTGCTGTATTTTGTCAAAATATTTCTGTGCATCTACTAAGATAATCTTATGATTTGTTAGTTTTGTTGTTGATGTAGTCAACTATGCTGATATTTCATAAAGGAGAGAAAGGGACGACCCACCACATATGCAAAAGTATCTGTGGCAGCCCTTTTTTTAGGGGCAAGAAACTGGAAATTGAGTGGCTGCTCATCAATTGGAGAATGGCTGAATAAGTTATGGTATATGAATATTATGGAATATTAATATTCCATATGTTAAGAAACGATCAGTAGGATGACTTCAGAGAGGCCTGGAGAGACTCAAATGAACTGATGCTGAGTGAAACGAGCAGAACCAGGAGATCATTGTACACAACAACAAAAACATACAATGATCAATTCTGATGGTCAACAATAAGATGATTCTGGCAAGATCCAATAATCTTATGATGAAGAGAGTCACTTGCACCCAGAGAGAGGACTGTGGGAACCCTGTTGACCACAACATTGTATTTTCACTTTTGTTGTTGTTGTTGTTTGCTTGCATTTTGTTTTCTTTCTCATTTTTTTTCCCTTTTTGATCTGATATTTATTGTGCAGCATGAAAATTGTGGAACTATGTATAGAAGAATTATATATGTTTAACATACATTGAATAACTCGCCATCTAGGGGAGGGGATGGGGAGAAGGAAGGGAAAAAATTTGGAACACAAAGTTTTGCAAGGGTGAATGTTGAAAATTATTCATGCACGTGTTTTGAAAATAAAAAGCTTTAACCCCCCCCCCAAAAAAAAGTTTACAAAAAACAAACAAACAAAACCATGCTGATAGTTTTCCTATTACTGAACCATCCTGGCATTCTTGGCATAAATCCCCCCCCCCCCCCCCCAGGCATAGCGTATTATCCTGGTGATAAATTGCTGTAATTTCTTTGCTAAAATTGTATTTAAAATGTTTGCATCAATATTTATTAGGGAAACTGGTGTATAATTTTCTTTCTTTAGTTTGGCTATTACTCGTTTAAAGTATCATTACCATATATGGGTCATAAAAAGAATTGGATAGGACTTCTCCTTTGCCTATTTTTCCAAATACTTTATATAGCATTGGAATTAACTGCTCTTTAAATGTTTAATTAAAGTACTTAATTATACTAGTAAATCCATCTGGCCCTAGAGATTTCTTCTTAGGGAGTTCATTGATGGCTTGTTCAATTTCTTTTTCTAAAATGGGGTTAGGCTTGTCCAATTTCTTTTTCTAAAACGGGATTATTTAAGTATTTTATTTTCTGATCATATGGAAAGACAATTTATAGTTTTTAAATGTTCAAACCATTTCACTTAAGATTATCAGACTTAATGGCATACAGGTAAGCGAAGAAGCTCCAAGTTACTGTTTTAATTTCCTCTTCATCAGTGATGAATTTATTCCTTTCATTTTTGATACTGATACAGATCAAAATGCAAATGAGAAAATATTTAACAAAATACAATTAAAATGCAATGAAAGAGTGTTAGGTTAAAAATGTGGCTTTCTAAGTCAGTATATGGCTCACAAGGATCCTTATGTGGTCCTTATTTCTAGTTGAGCTTAATTTCACTGCTATAGAGAATCCTCTCAGTGGTTCCTGAATGAGGTGAAGAATGCAATCATTTAAATAAGTCAAATAATTATCAGTAGGTCTGGCTTTAGCAGAAAAGCAAGATATATATACATCACTGAAATAAATGGCATAGAGGGGAAAAAATATTTTCCACTTAACAGAAATTTTAAAAAAATTATTATCCTACCTTTTTTCATTTCCATAAGACTTCTGTGCAACTTTTGCATGGAGGATTAGTACGGTTTGATCACCTCGCTCCTTTAGATAGTTTCTCATTGCTTCCCTAGAAAATCATATTTGAAAATAATTAGAAGAAAAAATTTCAAAAGGATCTTTTGCTTTCATATAACAGTAAAATGAATAATACCAAGAATTGCAAACACTCACTTTCTAAAAAAGATTAAAATTCAGGAAAATTTCAATTTTTGTATACTTTAACAAATTTTTTAAATTAAAAAATAGCATGTTGGCTTAAGTCTAATTTTTATCTAGACATACTTAAATATTAGAAAGGTTTGCAAAGAAACTAAAAGGTAGGTTATAATTTCTAAATATTATAAATAGTTCTGTTTATGAATTCGTATTTTTATTAAGTTCATATAAAATTATTTTTAAATGCTTTTCAACTTGATAACCTTGTTTTTTCCAAGAACTTATTTATTTTCTAACCTCAAGAACTCACTGTGATTTAACTGATTTTATTCCAACTAATATTCCAACTTCCAGTTCGAGAATATCTATTGTCATTATATACAATGTTAAAATTATTACAACTTTTATAAACCAAATAAAAATGCTGTTGAAACTTCATGCTTTTAGTTATGCCTTTTCCCAGATTCCCTGAATTGTCTTCCCTAAATATATTTTGTTTTCCCTAAATATAAACTTCTTGTATAATGAAAATGAAATAGAAATTTTATCAATTAAAAAAAAAGGACCATTCTATGGAGTATTATGTAATACAAAGATCCATGTTTTATCAATCAGTATTCTATCTTCTGACATACATCTAATCACATTTTCCCATAAATGCACCAGAATGATATTGCAGAAACATCTCAGAAGTCCAAAACTTAACTTGTTTCATTCCCTGCTCAATCTCTCTCTCTTCCCTAACTTTCCTGTTACATTCAGGCAAACAGGCAAACAACTCAGAGGCAATCTCTACTTTTCAAACTTTGCCCATCCCATACACATACAATCTGTTGATTTTCCCTTTTTATCATCTCTCCTACTGGCCCCTTTCCTCCTCTGACACTGCCCTGGTCCTCATTACCTTGTGCCTGGACAACTACAATCCCCTTCGGCTCGGCCCGCATTCTGGGCCTGCCTCTCTTACCTGTCAGACTACATTTCTTCACGTCTGACCACATCATCTCCATATTCAATAAATTCCAGCGACTCCTTATCACTGTCAGGACCAAATACCAAATCCCTTGTGACTTTTAAAGCCTTTTCTGAACTAGCCCCGCACAACTCAGCCTGTCCTCCCCTTCTTCCTCCCTCCCTCTCCCCTTCTTCTTCTTCTCCTTCCTCTCCTTTCTTTCCTTCCTTCCATCCTTTTCTCCCCACCTCTCTCTACCTCTCCCCTTCCCTCCCTGCCTCCTTTTCTTTCCCTCTTCTCCCTCCCCTTCTCTCTCTCCCTCTCCCCACTCCCCTATCAACACTCTGTAGCACCCTGACAACAGCTATTCCTTGCACAATAGTTACGTGCCATCTCCTGCTCTACGGCTGGGGCCTCAGCTTGGATCTCTCCTTTCCTCATCTCCAGCTGTGATCTTCCCTTCTTTGAGAAACCGCCGTCCCTCCTTCTTCATTCCAGTCCTTTCAGCCTACTGATGACCATGACTCTGCATGTTTTATGATGGCCCCCTCAGCAGACAGTAAGCTCCTTGAAGGCAGACCCTCTTTTGCCTCTTTTCTGTATCCCCAACATTTCTCACCTAGGGGCTTCCCAAGGGCCTGTTTATGGCCCCAGGGGCCTCTCTCCTTTTAGGAGGTGCAATGTGTGACTTGGACTGGGGCTGGCTCCCATAGCTCAGCCTCCCTCTACCCCCTCCCCTCTGTGTGTCTCCCTGCAGTGCGCACACAGTGAATGCAAATCCATCACTTGGAGACATATTGTGGGTGCTTATTTCTACTATGTGTCTTACTATTGCCCTTTGGGTCATTTCCATTTTTCCAAAACTGGGTAGTTTAATGATTTATGATCACACAACATTAAAAAGAGTACTGCTTCAGGGCCTGTGTTCCCAACTTTGTGCAATTTCAAGTAAGTGGAAGCAAAGCACAATTTTCCATGTGCAATCTAGCCAGATTTCTAAATTCTAAGCTCAGTCCAACTCAAAAATTTGCAGTCCCCATCTGCGAGATCTCACACACACACACACACACACACACACACACACACACACACACACACACACACACACGCCTCACCCCAATGAGTAGGAAAAGACCTTATGCATCTAGTCCAACTTGTTTTTAATACAGAATTCCTTCAACAACATTCCCAAAACACAGGATAATCAAGTCACTGATCTTAAAATAAGGATTTAATGTATTTTATGAAGGGGAACTCACTACTTCACAGATGGCAAATGCCACTTTTTTGTTAGCTCTCATCACCGTCATAAAACTTTTCCTCCTCGGAACTGCTCTTAGCTGAGTTTCAGCTTCTGGACCAAACAGAATTTGAATTTGTTTTAAGGACAAGTGAAAAGGTTACACATAAAGTTCTTCATGGGAGAGTTCCACGTGATGTGGAACCATGACTATGTTGGCAAAGAAGTGTCAAACAAGTGGTTGAACTGTGTGGGTTTGTTTATAGAAACAGAGACAAAACATAACAATTCGAGACCCAGACAATGCTACACGAAATTACAGAAAAGTTATCTGTTATAAAGGACTCTGAACCCACTGATCAATACAGATTGTGCAAGAAATGGCCAGAACCATGCCCTAGAAACTTATCTTTCGTCAACTGACAACTCTTCATAATATAAATACAGAGCTCAAAATTTTCTTAAGTCTTCAATCAACTATCTAAAACTATAGCATTATCTCAGACAAAACTATTGTCCATAATTTCTCAGAAAGAAAAATCATTTGTAAAAATTGAAGAATGTTTTGCATAGATATTGCTATACTGAAGTTCAATACTCAAGTTATAAGTAATATAAAGCTGTCAAAATACAGAAATCTAATAGGAAAAAAAAATAAGCTCCTGTTGGAAGATGATACAATGCTTATCGCGCCAATCATACTGTATTTTAATGGAATTGTCTCAAAGATGCTAGCAGTAGTAAGCTTATAAGGCAGCTTATATCCTAATACCTGTATTCAATTATTTTTAAAAAAAACACAGTAATTTAATCCACCTCTTTAACAGTTCACAGAATGTTAAATATAAAATAACAGCAAGAGAGCACCTTGTTTCTGTTTGAACTTTATCAAATATAAAATGAGAGGAGAAAGCTCCATAAAAATGCTCACATTTATATGATGTTTTAATATCTGCAAAGCTTCACATGTATTAAGTTCATATGATCCTTGTTTCAGTTCTCGGAGTTAGGTGATGTTTTCCTCATTTAATATATGTAGAAATGAAGCTGAGGAATGTGAAGTGACTTGTACAGGGTCATAAAGATAGACTAATACTTATGATTACATCTTTACCATTATCCATTATGATCTATCACTATGATCTAAAATAATTTGATCAAAGTTGTGCATTAGGAAGATTAATCTGGTATAGGTGTCTTAAAATGGATGGGAGAGAAGAGAGATTAGTAAAATGTGTTAGGAATATATGACAACAACGCAGATGATGGACATCAGTCACAAACTCTGTTATGTTCTTTATATAAAACTTTATTCTGCTAAGGATTCTGTTAATGCAATTATTAGGAATTCTCTTCCTTTCTCTGCACCCATGGGTAAATACAAAAGGAGAATAAAACAGCATTTCTGTCTTTAAGATCATAATCTGATTGGAGAGCCAAAATATGAAACTATGATGGTATTTGGGTTTTGTTTTGCTTTTTTTGTAAGTTTGCTGAATGCTAAATTACCTAAAAAGTTTAGCAAAAATTTTAATAAAATGCAGGCTGACAAGATTACAATTTTCTTTTTCTCTTTCCTTCATACGAAGTATTAAATTTCCCAGGAAAAGAACAAATGAAGTCTCTAGACTCTAGACAAGTATTTCACTGGTAGTAGCAGGGTAATTTTAAGTGTTTACATCAGCTAAAAAAAAACAAAAAACACCATGGAAAACGGGGCTTTGAAATCCAGACTGTACTGTACACAAACAAAAAAGCTTGATTTAAAAAAAAAAAAATCTATTTCTCGCCATCTATTACAATTACAATTTATCTGTATATCCTCCTAAAGAATGGCTTACTATTCTTCAATGGATCTAAAAACAATGATTTCTATTCTCTGACTACTAAAACTTAGTACAACCTTCTGCTCCCTTAAAAAGCTGTGAGTGAAGATGGCAGGGTAAAAGCAGGGACCTACTGTGCTCTCCCCCAAACTGCCCCAAATCCCTTTAAATGATGACTCTAAACAAATGTCAGAGCATCAGAATGCCCAGTCGGAGTCGAACCTGCTGCAGCTGAAGGCAGCTCTGGCTCACCTTTGCTCTTGGAGAGGACTAAGTCACTGGGAGTGGTGTAGGCAGAAAAGGTCAGTGAACCTGATTTTGGGGGGGTCCCCAGCAGGTAGGCCTGGAGCAGGGAACATGAGGGCAGCCCCAGACCCACAGGGCCTCTGAAGCTGTCCCGTGCTGGTGACTCCCAGAGTTCTAAGTCCAGAGACACCAATCAGGACCTGGAAGGTCAGCAGGAAAGGCTGGCAGCCACAGACTGAGAGTCCAAGGTGATCCCAGGCCAGTTCTTACAGTCCCAGTGGGGTGGGGGCACCCTCAGAGCTTTAGGGCAGAGCAGGGGGCTCCCTAGAAAGAGAACAACCTGGGACAGCAGACCCTCCACCCAAGACACAAATTGCTGAAAGCTGGCTAGAAAAATGAGCAGACACCAGAAAAAGTTTCTGACCACTGACAGTTACTATGGTGACCAGGATGATCAAAATACCCACTCAGAAGAAGATAAAATCAGAGCTCCTACATCCAGAGCCTCCAAGAAAAACAAGAACTGGGCTCAAGCTATGGTAGAGCTCAAAAGGGACTTTAGAGGAAAAATTAAGAAAAGAATTGGGAGCAGTGCAGAAGAAAATACAAAAAGCTAATGAAGAGAAGAATGCCTTAAAAGCAAAATTAGTCAATTGGGAAGGAGATACAAAAGCTCACTGAGGAAAATCCTTAAAAATTAGAACTGAGCAAATGGAAGCTGATAACTTTATGAAAAATCAAGATATAATAACGCAACCCCCCCCCAAAAAAATAGCAAAAAAAAAAAAAAACCATAAAAAATATAAAAATCTCATTGGAAACCAAACAACTGACCTGGAAAATAGATCCAGGAGAAATATTCTGATAATTATTGGTCTACCTGAAAGTCATGATCAAAAAAGAGCCTGGACATTATCTTTTAAGAAATTTTCAAGGAAAATTCTCCTGATATTATAGAATCAGAGGGTTACATAGAAATTAAAAGAATCCACTTGATCATCTCCTGAAAGAGATCCCAAAATAAAAACTCCCAGGATTATAGGTAAATTCCGGGAACATCCAGATCAAGGAAAAAATATTGCAAGCATCCAGAAAGAAATAATCCAAGAATATTAGAATCACTAAAGGACTGGAAAGATTGGAATAGGATATTCTGGAGAGCAATGGAGTGAGATTTACAATCAAGAATCACCTGCCCAGCAAAACTGAGTATAAGACTTCAGAAAAAAGGTGGTCATTCAGTGAAATAGAGGGTTTTAAGAGTTCATAATGGAAAGAGCTGAATGGAAAATGTGATTTTCAAATGCAGGACTCTGGAGAAATATAAGGTTTATCTTTATATTCTTATATGGGAAGATGATACTTGTAACTCATTAGAACTTTCTCATTATTATGGAAGTTAGAAGGAGTACGTATAGATAGAGGGCACAAACATAAATTGAATATGAATATCTTTTAAAAATGATGAAATTAAGGGGTGAGAGAGGAACATGCTGGAAGAAAGGGAAACGGAGAAGTGGAATAGTGTAAATTATCTGCCCCCGCAAAAAAAAAAAAAAAAAAAGAGGTGAGAAAGTTTTTATAGTGGAGGGGAAGAGGGGGAGAAGGTGAGAGAGTGAACCTTACTCTCATCAGAATTGGCTCAAAGAGGAAATAACATATACACTCAATATGGGTAATACAAAGCAGGAAAATAGGAGGGGAATGGGATATGGGAAAGGGGAAGGGTGATAAAAGAGAGGGCATATTTGGGGAGGCAATGGTCAGTAGGAAAACACCTTTGAGGGAGAAAAGGGTAAATGGAGAGAGAAAATAAATGGGGGTAAATATATTAAGCAATAATTATTGTAAAAAGAATTTTGAAGCAAGTTTCTCTGATAAGGCCTCATTTCTCAAACACAGAGGGAATGGAATTTAAAAAAAAGAGCTATGCCACAACTGAAAAATGATAAACTCATGCATATCCTTTGACCTCACAACCCTACTAGACATGAATACCAAAAGATGCTTTTTAAAATGAAAATATCCTCTATGTACAAAAAATATTTATAGCAGCTTTCTTCTCAGAGCAAAAACTTGAAAATGGAGGGGTGCCCATCAACTGGGGAATGAATAAAACTGTGGTATGTGTTTGGGATGGAATTTTATTGTTCTATGGGAAATGATGAGCAGGACGTTCTCAGAAAACAACCTGAAAAGTCCTCCATGAACTCAAGCAAAGTGAAATAGACCGTATAATGAGTAACAGCAATGTTCTGGGATGATCAGCTCTAAATGACTTGGCTATTCTCGGCCTTACAAGGAATCATTACCACTCTGAAGGGCTTATGATGAAAGATCCTATCCATACCCAGAAAAGGAACTGGTTGTATCTGAATAGGAAGTGAAGCACACACACACACACACACACACACACACACACACACACACACACACACACACACTCTCTCTCTCTCTCTCTCTCTCTCTCTCTCTCTCTCTCTCTCTCTCTCTCTTTGAGGGTTTTTTTTTCATTAGGATGAGACATCTATGTTTTCTTTCACAAGATGACTTTCATGAAAATGTTTTATATAACTTCACATGTGGTTTCTTAATAAAGGAGAGAAGCTGGAATTTGAGTTTTAAAAACAAATATAAAAATATTGTTTTAAATCTAACTGGAGAAAATATTAAATAAATTTAATAAAAATATAAAAAACTGTAAGAAAGGAAAGCTTCTACCAAGGTCATCCCTGACTTGGCTCATAGAACTTCTCCACTGGTTTCCAAAACACCAAAGGTAAAGGTTCCCCCTTCTGGCAAAGCAAGGAAGAAAGCTTCCCCAGTCGCTTTCCCTCTTCTGGGCTAATTCTAAAAACACCTGCTTTGACAACTGTTAGACAAAACCAAGATTTAGTATTCAGTAAACATCTGTTACAAAGCTCCTATATAAAAGGTATTCTACTGGTTCTGGAAAAACAAGAATAAAAGACTCCTTGCCTTTAGGAGCTTATATTTTGATAGAGGAGTTATGGGATGGAAATGACACAAATACAATGGAAGGAAAAGTGTGATAAGAGTAAAAGGGAAAATAAAGATAAAATAACATCAGAAAAGTTGAGGACAGAGAGATGATGTTTGGGTGGGAGTTGAGGGAGAGAGGAAATAATGAAGGCTTCATGACACAGCACCAAGGATTTCAAAGTATAAAGATGAGGATATATTTGAGGTCCCAGTTTACACCAAGGGTTTCCAGAAGGAGTGATAAATATCAATCAGGGTGGGAAGGTGGGATGTGAACTTCCCTCCCCTGAGACAATCAACTTCAATCATGGGACCTTTTCTCCTGAATTCCACCTTTTCTCTCCCTTGTGAAAGCTCCTCCTCTCTCCCTTTCTAATTCAGGGATCGACACTCAGGAGAGTCACTCTCATCACTGGTTCTAAACAGAAACCCATAGCAGCTGCTGCCTGACTGCCACTGGGAAACCCTCCTTCCTCTGGTACCCAGCCCAAGTGCCCCTTGGAGGGCAGAGCCTTTGTTCCCCAGCAATGACATCCGAGTGTCCCCTACACAGGCAGGGATCTTTGTGGAAGAACTGAAGCCTCCTTTCTCTGACTCCCCTTACCAGTCGGCTGCCCAATCTTGTGTTTTCCTAGTCTGCCTCCCTCTCTCTCCTAAGCTAGGCTCCCACTTAAGCACTCTTTCTTCTCATGGGCGGCCCTGCTCTGGGCCTCTCCTAGTGCTGTGTCCTCCACATGGACGCCAAAGCCGCTTCCCCAGTGACCAGGTCACTCCTACTCAGGCTTTGGGACCTTAGTGGTTAACATGATTCCGAGATCTTCCTATCTATCTCATCATTTAAAAATTTCTGTTGTTGTATACCACGTGTGATGTACATAATTATTAGTACAACTTATAAATCCTTACATATATACATATGGGGGAAGAGTGCAGTCTTTTTTTTTTTTTTTTTTTTATACTGATGGGGTGTGCCACCAAAAGACCATGATTCTACACAAATGCATGCAGGATAAGATCAGAGAATAACAAATAGCAATACAGTCTAGCTAATATTTAGCTAAACTGGAGAAGAGAGGCAGTGTGAAACAGATTACAGTGGTCGGCTATTTGCTAGGTTAGAGGTAGCCTTACCTGACAAACGCAGGAGTTGGTCATTTTTCCTAAAAGGAACAGGGAACTACTGAAGACTTTTTAATAAGGCAGTGCTACAGTGTGACCTGGAAGCTACACATAGCAGGCTTTTTGAGTTTCAGTTTCTTGAATCTCACTTTGTAGTTCCATCCTCAATATCTAGCACAAAGCTTGGCATATTAGTGGGTGATTATTGGGTAAATTAGTCGGTGGTTATTGATTGAAGGATACTATTATAACTCAAAGCAAAAAAAGTAAAGAGTCTAAAATGGGGGCCACGGAAATATAAGTGAGAGAAAAGGGTGGGATGGAATGAGAGATACAGGGGAGAAATCAACATGACTTAGTAATTAACTGAGTGTGGAAAGGAGAGAAGGGAGGATGATTTTGAAGTTCTGAGCCTAAGGGACTCAGAGGGTTGCTCTGTTTCTGCTGCTTTTAGCAGAAATAAGGAAGTTGGAAGGAGAGGTAGGCTTTTCTGGGGAAAGCTGATGAATTTGGGATATGTTAACTTAGGAGTATCAATGGGACAAGAAGGTAGAGACATCCAACAGCAACCAGAAATGCAGAAATGGAACCAAGAGAAACTATTGGATATGTTAACTCAGGGCTATCAATGGGACGAGAAGGTGGAGACATCCAACAGCAACCAGAAATGCAGAAATGGAACCAAGAGAAACTATTGGATATGTTAACTCAGGGCTATCAATGGGACGAGAAGGTGGAGACATCCAGCAGCAACCAGAAATGGAGACATGGAAATAAGAAACAACTCTGGCTATCCTCATAGAAGTAACACCTGAAGCCACAGGAACAGCAAAGGGGATGGAGGGAGAAGGAAGGAAGGAAAAAGCGCAGAGGGAAAGGTCACGGTCTTAGGAGGGACTCACATTGAGAGGTTGGTAGAAAAAAGATGGGAAGAGAAAAGAAAGCTAAAGAACTTATGGAAGAATGTGGAGGGCACTACTGGGGAAGCCAAAGGAAAGAGCATTACGGGGGGCTGGGAGTGAGGTGCTACTGTTTAGTCATTTCAGTTATAACTGGTTTTTTGTGACATCCTTTGAGGTTTTCTTGGCAAAGATTCCAGAGTGCTTTGCCACTTCCTTCTCCCGCTCATTTTACAGATGGAGAAACTGAGGCAAATAGGATGACATGATTTGCTCAAAGTCACCCATACAACTGAACTCATGAAACCCTGAGCCCTATCCATGACACCATCTGGCTGTCCCCCTGGGGCAGAGGGGAACAACATCCCATGCTGTCTGGAGAACAAGGAAGAGGACTAAGGAAAGGCCAATTGGTTTAGCAATCTGGCAATTAGGAGCCTTTGGTTGACCCTGGAGAAGGCAAGTCAACGAGCATGGCATTACATGGGATGTAAGCTCTCTCTCTCCAGATTGCTTCTCAGCTACTGATATCATTTCATACCGGTGTTACTGATCAAGATGGGAAATTTTAAAAAAAATTCTGGTTGATCTTTAGGCTCATATTCCGTAACAATTAAAAACTGCTGGCAAACCTGAACAACGACAGAAAATAAGTAGTCTATGAAGAAAGGAGGTGAAACAACAGGGAGTAGAGCATTTAATTAGGATATACTATGAATACCACTAAGAACTGCTGATTAAACAGAAGGCCCAGAATTAGAATTTTGGGGAAATTATGCCTGATAAGGGGACACAGCCACTCCAGCCTGTGAGCCCCACTCCTCTTATCACTGCCCTGGTTTACATTTCGCCGGCCCCTACAACTTCTAAGGCAGTTCTGAGTCCAGCGAGTCCAGTGACAACACCAATGAATGACCACCTGATGGTCTTCCTGCTTCCCCTGGCCAGCAGCAGGTTGAAGGCTTCTGTCTGCTACTGATAGCCTCCACTTCCCTGGGTAAGCTTTATCAGCCCCTCTGTCCTCATCTGTAAAGTGAGGCAGCTGTAATTCATTAGCTTATCTCTAAGGTCCCTTCCAGCTCCAAACCCTAGCATTCAAAGCAGGGGTTCTTAACCTGAGACTTGTGAACTGGGAAAAAAAAAAAAAAAAGTTAACAACTATTTCAATATGATTGGTTTTCTTTCTAATTTTGTGCACATTTATGTATATTAAAATGAGGCCTGTAGATTTTCCCAGACTGCTCAAGGAGTCTGTGACAAAAAAAAATAAAATTAACTAATAAAAATTTTACTATATAATACAATGATTGTATAAGAACAACTCAACTGGGCACTGCTGCTTTTATTCATAATCACACACCCCCAAAAAGAAGGAAAAAGTATTTCATTAAATAAAGTCAGCATGTCATCAGGTCAAAGTTTCCACTCAGTTTAAAACTCTGTAAAAACACATCGTTTTATAACAACAAAATCTATATAGCAAATACTTCCAAGTCTCTACTACTGTCCTTACTTCATATAATATTACATACTACAAAACTCCCAGTAGAACAAAAATTAACAGTCCTTCTTTCAGATTGCTAAAAGAGAATCTGACTTATGTCTTGATGCCTAACCTTCTCTATCCAACAATAATCAGTGGAATCACATTATGGACAAATCCTATCACAATAACAATTTTAGAACTGAGGCTGCAGTGATCAAAGAATTTAAGCACAGTTAAATTCCTTAAGCACTCTTCCTTTTACTGTCAGTAAAGAAGCGACTGCCAAAACCCAAAAAACGAAGCGTCCAGAAGCAGAAAAATTAATGAGTGAAAGAGAAACTATTTGGAAAAGGATTAAATTCATCCTGGGTGAATGCTAATCATAAGATTTTTTCCTAGTTTAACTTTGGGGAAATAAAACACTGCATTTACACAACTTGTGCCAGTACAAAGTTAAGATTTTTCAGTACATAATTGGTAAGAATATTTTCCCACTTAATGTCATATTGTAATGCCAATACTACTGAAATACAATATAGTCAACAAAAAATGAGCTCCAAACAAAATTGCAAAACACTAAGTGATTTCACTGAGGACCCTGGCAACTGAGTAGCAAACTGAAAAGGGTTTCCAAAGTGGTGGGATACATGATTACTCTAAGCAGAGGGATCAAAAGTTCTATTTTCATCTAGCTAAAAACACTTACCCACAATACAGCATCATATCACAGCCTAAAAGGACATTTGATATCTGATTTAACTAAAAGAATAAAAAAATTTTATTCAATAGACCAAATAGCACTGCTGCTCAAGCCAGAGAATAACGGCTTTGTTTTTAAATAAAATACTCTGAGTGTGTCATTAATATGGGAGCACTTCATGCAGAACAACATTTGCAGAGACATACATTGGAAAAGACACTGGATGACGGAGTCCCAGGACTCTGTTCCAAGTTGAGCACTGGACATTTACTGGCCCTGCCACTTTGTACAGGCCATATCATCTTGGTACATATCGGTTTTCTTGTGTTACGCATATATTTTTATTTAATGAGAGAATCATGGAATTCTTACCTAGTGAGGCGTTTAGGTTGAGGCCGTTCACCGAATTTCCTATGGAAAAAAAAGCAAATGATTTTAAACAATTTGTAGAATACATTTTACAGTAAAATTGTTATTTCCCTCCTCCTTTTACTAACTTTTCATATTTAGTGAAAGTCTTTCTACAATATAAACTATTATTAAAGGCTACTAAAATAGGCTGCAACACAATGAAAAAATGCAGAATAATAAATAAATGCCTGAATTTGAGTCAAAATGACATAGAATTCTAAATACCTTTTAACAAAATATCCTTAAGTATATTCTTTTCCTAGGCTCATTGAACTATAATTTTAGAGTTGACAAGGTACCTCAGAGGTCATTTAACCTCTGAGGTGCCTTGTCAACTCTAAAATTATAGTCAAAAACACTAATTTAACCATAAGGAAATGGAAGGGGTATGGCATAACTGAACCCAGGTCTTCTGACTCTGAATTTAGACCATTATATCAATGAACCATATTATTTTGTGTTGAAGTTAAGGGAAGTATTCAACACAGACCTAAATACAATAAAAACTCCTTATAAAATTCCTGCAGGCCAATTTAATTTGGCTATATACCAAAGGATTCTACTAATGTAGACAAGGATTTTCAACAATCTAAGAGTTCAAATAAGTTGGAAGTTATGGAGCAATTTCCTCAATCATTCCCTGACCCCATGTAATCAAAGATCATTTAGCCAACGGCATCTGCCCCAATGTCATATTTCAGATGACTCTAATATAACTCCAGTTTCTAGTTTCTCACTAAGGTATAATCAGAGATGAAAACAGAGTCTAAAGTCTATGGGAAATATTATCAGTCTAAAAGAAATCAACTTACAGAACAAAAGAATTTTTATATAAAGTGATATAAATATTACAAATACTAGAATAGGATTGGGATTACAGACAGAGGGTATCACATCAGCAAAGCCACCCAAACAGGAAAATATAGTGTTCTTTTTTATAAGCTACTCCAAAGACTTGGAATCTTCCCCTACTTGATTTGAGCCTCAAAGAATCCTGCTCTTTCAAAGTTCAGATGAGGTGCGACCTCCTTCTTGAAGTTTTGAGCTTGTGTGATTGGGATAATTATGTATTTGAGAAATTTCATTCATCTGACTAAGAAGATTATCAGGAAAGTTTCAGAACAAAGCTAACATTTGAAAAAGTCTGGAAGATAAAGATGCCAAAAGGCAGAAACTGGAAGGGTGGGTCCAAGGGAATCCCAGGTATAGAGGGAATCATCAAAACATACTTTCAAGAGGATGTAAATGGTCCTATAAAGGAGGCTACTACACAAAGAGCAGGGAGAAGGAAAGGCCTTGGATACAAAGCACTTTGCTCACAACACACCTCTGCTCTGGGCCAGGTATGACTTGGGTCAGCTAGAATGAAATGGAAAACCTCATCTGTCATTCAGCAGCTAAGGAAAGGATAGTGACCTAAGTTTCACTACACCAAATGCACAGATGAGGAAACAGAGGCTCAGAGAGGCCCCACAGTCTCCTCTTAGACATATGGTTAGAAGGGGCTGGGCCCGACCTAGCCACTTTTTCACGAGATCCACGCCACTTCCTGTAACAGTAAGTTCAGAGATGAAAGGATTCTTATGGGCTTCAAAGCCAAGATTTAAGGACACCAGATTCAAAAATGACTTCCAAGTGACAGAGCTGAAGTGACTGGGGAGATGGTGGTTCCATGGCTGTGACAGGCAAGAAGGAAGAAGAGAGCAAGTCTGACAGAGAAAAGGCAAGCTAACAGCAACCCTCTGGGAGATATCTGTGTCAAGGGGGTGGGAAAGGCCAACAGAGGACGAAGGTTCATGGGGTGCTGTTCCACCTGTTCACCAGACCCCAAGGGGAGGGCTGGATGGGGAGCCACACCAAATGCTCCGGCTGGGTGAGCTTCTTCTTTGCCTTGAAGCCTTCCTTACCCCCCCCAGGCTCTGGGGCTGCAGTCAGCTTTGACCTCCGTTTCTTCCCAGGTAAAATGGTAGGCTCGGTTGTAACGTTTTCTTCATGGAGCTCTTGTGAGGTACAAGGGAGAGAGTGCAGGCCAATGTTTCACAAACCTCTACGTGCTAAATACACGCCAATGACTGGCCCACGTCCACTCTACCACTTCTAGCCATCTCTATCAATCTAGCCTTTCATCGCTTAGGATTGCCCAAGGTCTTGGCCCTTATCTTTTTGCTGTTTTCCACCTACAGATATACATCTTTGGAAACTTCTCTGATGGATCTTGTTCCTGGCTGCTGAAAATAGGTGAAATTATAACTTTATTCCATTACATATCAATGGCCCATAATCCCAGCTTGCTTCCATTAATCTTTTTCCTATTCTACCTTTATCATTTTCAAACTACTTCTATTCTTTCAGTGGCCTGACCTCTTAATAGACCCAAAAGTCTGAGATCTAGCACTGCTTTCTAACAACTAATACTGCTTTCTCAGCTCTTTCATTATACAAAATCTCTCCTATCTTTTGAATTCTATTCCCTTCTACCTAATCTAGCACGTTCCTTCAGCAGTCATCTCTTCACTAATGAAATGAATGACCTTCATTTTCTCCCAGTTCCAAACCATTTGCTTATAACTATTTTCAGCCTTCTCTTCACCCAATTCAGCTACAATCTGGTTCTTTTCTCTGCCAAACTTTTTGAAAAAGTCACTTCTTATTCTTTCTTCCATCTCTTCCTAAACACTGCTTCACAAAAGTCCAGTCACCTGATAATGTTCAGCCCTCACCCTTCCTCACTTTTCTCTGACTGTGGACATTGCAGAACTCCTTTTACAAGATATCCTCTTCTCCCTTGACTAGAGGGACAAATGTAATTCTAGTTCATCTATTTCTATTATAGCATCTTTACTGGCTTTTCTTTTTATTCCTAGCCCCTAGTCTAATGGGTTGTTCTGAGACTTGCCTTTTTTCTCTACACTTTCCCTCTGGAAATGTCTATAGTTGCCACAAAACTCTTATATTTCCATCTCCAGAGATGTAATCTCTTCTAAACTATATAATTCCACCCAGATATGCTAATACCTCCAACTTAATCGGAACAGCTTATCTTTCTTCCAAAATCTATCCTAATTTTATTATTTCTTTTTAATAGGATTACCATTTATCTTGTCTCCAGTGTTTGAAACTTTTGATACTATTCTCTTCTTTATATGATACCTAAATAGTTACTAATTTCCTAATGATACTACCTCCCAAGTGTCTCACAAATGCAATCCTTGCTCCCTATTTTGATAGCAACAATTCTAGAGGAATCTCTTCTTTTCAGTATCCAAGACTATAATAACTTGACAAGTGCTTTCCTTCATCAGTCAACAAGAATTTATTAAGCTTTTACAATCTGTCAGGCACTATGCTAAGTCCTGATGTACAAAGAAAGACAAAAACACAGTTCCATGCCTCTAAGAATTTACACTCTAACGAGGGCAACAACATGCAAAAAATGATGTATGTACAAGATATGCAAAGGGTAAATGGTGAAAATCTCAGATGGAAAGAGAGTAGAAGAGAAAGATGATCAAGAAAGTCCTGCAGAACTGTCTTAAATGGAAGGGAGAACACATGGAGAGAATATATTTCAAATATTTTAAAACTTAAAATTGTTTTCTTATTTTAAGAAAAGATAAAATTTTGTATTTTTAACATAATTAAAAGTTAATTTATGACTGGCAATATTCAATAGCTGACAGATATTTCCTTCTCATCCCATAGAGACCAACTCAAATGTTGCCTTGCTCCAATAAAATCTTTTCTCATCCACTTCTGCCCATTCTGCACCTTACTTTTAATGACTTTCCATAGGAAGTCAAAATACTACTCTGTTTTGCAGTTTTCTGTAGCACTTGTTATTCCTTTACTAGCTTTGTGAAGGCAGAAACTACGTATAAGTTAATACCCCCCATAAAACACTGCATAGCAAGTACTTCATAACCATTTGTTGGCTGAATAAATTAATGTATTAAATGAAGGCTGAAAAAAGGTCACTGGATTTGACAATGTTTAAATTCCACCTCAGTCATTAATTATTAATTGTCAAATTGTTTGCTTTTCTCTATCAATAAAATGAAGGGAGGGGTTTGTTGAAATCAGTATTAAAAAAAAAAACTAATTTGGCTATGCTTCAGTCACATTAAATGTTTCCTTTAAATAGTGTATTGCTACTAACAGAACAAAAACAGAGAAGAAAGTTTCTACAGAAAGACATTTTTGTATATACTTAGCCCAGCAAGGTGGTAATCATTTCATAAGAAACCACATAATTTTCATTTCTTTGAAAACGTAAGGTCTTTTTAAATTTTTTTTCTTTTTATAGTAAATTGAACAAAGGAACAGGAAGATTTTTAGGACTCTGGTTACTTATATATGTACCTAATAAGATATATTTTAAAATCTGTACCTCACTTAAATTGATTTATCTGAAGCTGGTCAGAAATATTTTTCACAAAAAGTATATTTATAATTGGGGAACTGAAATTATACAATCTGACAGAATAATATAGATGATAAATGGTCTTCTCTACAATGTAGAAATCTTCTCAGAAATATATTCAGTCCTAATACATTTCAAATATCTTAAAACAAAACTGTTTTCTTATCTTAATAAAAGATAAAATTTTGTGTTTTTAACATCATTAAAAGTAATTTATGACTGGTAATATTCCAATATATTTTCCATTTTAAACTATATTATGCTATGGAGATTTCAAATGATTTATAAATCCATTAATTCATTTAATGAACATTTGTTAGATATCTAAAAATTGTTTTCCTTTTTTCTATTATCAAGGAGAGAAAAATAAGACATAAAAGAAACACTATAACCCAGAAATAACAATGTAAATTTAAGATTCTACAAAAAGCTACATACTCAGAATACAAATAGCATCTCATAATTTTAAACTAGTCTATATGTTTCATTGTAATTTAGTTCATGTCCCTAAGAAACAAAGATCTCAATTTCATCCTACAGTTAAGATGTACATTAAATCAATCTCACTGTAATTAGGGAAAGCTGCAATTATTGTAGCCTACATTATAAAATCATAAAGATATTCAAAAACATGACAGCACTCTGGCTATATTTGCTCTTCTTACCTGAAAATAGCATTGAGACAGCAATATATCCTGCAATCCATTAGTATCTGGAGTAATTTACAAAATAGTTTTTACATGTAATGGAAAGAGCACAACGGATTTATGTATGATCCTATGCTCAAACTGTAAGCCCATAGATCAACCAACTACTTCCTCCTAACTTCTGAAGAAGTTGCAATATTGTTTCCCCCACATTTACTCCTATATTCACCAACCTGTTAAGGAAATATAACCACAAATGTATCAAGGTCAAATAAGAATGAAGTTATCAAAAATGTACCATCTAAACACCTTTTTTGGCTAAAAATACTCTGGGTGAAAAAAAAAAAAATCAAATAAGGAAAAGAAAACACCATCACTAGAAAACTGTTAAAATGACTTAAACATTTAAGCAGAGTAATTGTGATTTAATTGATAATAAACTTCATCTATCTACATTGTTTGCTAATACCAAAAGAAGTTTGGGGATAGATAGGCTGAATTCTTCAGCCATGTTCTTTAGAAATTAACATAAAATATTGCTCACCACTTGGAGAGAAAAAATATATTAAAAAATTACCCGAATGCAAACTGTTTTTTAACTTAATGAAACATATCAAATTGGAAACTAGCTATTCATTGGTAGTTTATAAGTTTATAAAGTTCAAAGATCAGAAAGGATTGGTTGTTTTTTTAAAAATTTGTGAAACTTTGTTTTTGTTTCCTTTTTAAAACTGGGTAATTTTCTTTTCCCCCCTTAATTTAGTATTTTATTTTCCCCCAGTTACATGTAAAAACAATTTTAAACACGTTTTTAAAATTGAATTCCAGATACTCTCCCTTCCTCTCTCCCTATTCCACCATTTAAGAATGCAAGCAACTTTAAAAATATATACTAGTAGCCACGCAAAACATTTCCATAATAGTCATGTTGTGAAAGCAAACAAAGATCCCTCCTCCTATCCCCCCCAACCCTCAAGAAAGAACTTTGCTTCAGTCTGCATCCGACCCCATCAGTTCTTCCTCTGGGTAAGGAAAGCAGGGCCTTCAGCAAGGTCTGAGATCATCATATTACTGAGAACAGTTGGGTCATCTCCAGTCCATCATCCCTCAACCTCAGCTACCTGGACTTGGCTTCCCTCTCACCCCATTGCCCAGATCTTTTACATCAGGGCCTAAGAGGTCTGGAAACTCCCCCTGATCTCACGGTCCAGAGCCCCAAGTCTTGTTCCTGACTGGCTGATCTCATCCTGACAAGATGGACCTTTCCTCCTGACCTTCCAAATAGTCCTAAGATGGAAAAGTATTTCCCTCCATCTTTCTATGGGTTCTGCTGCTGTAGAATTTGTTTAGTACCTGCTTGTACTCCATTCTGTTCCTCCCAAAAAGAACTGATTTTCTTTTAAATTTAAATAACAGACCCATTGATTGATAAAATAGCCTTGGCCAAAAATTAAACTTTTGTAAAACTAAAGAAGTGCTTTTGCTATACAGCATAACTGTTCTTAAAATAAATTCTAACTCCCTAAACACTTTTTTCCAAATACTACCAGAGGGAAAAAAAAATTCAATAAATCAGGAAAAAGTGATTTTGCTTTTTAAGTCACTAGTAACTGTTTTCTGCACAATTTGCTCCATGACATCTCCCTATCATAACAGACTTAAAACCTGGATACGAATTCAGCAACAGTGATGTTTTGTGCAACAGATACGTTTCTGAAAAACCATGTGCAAATCATTTTTTTTAATGCAAATAATTTAAAATTAAAATACCACATAAATGCTCTATAAATATAAAGAATGTTACAGTCATCTGACTCAGATAATTCTGTGAGGTCACCAAATCCAGAACTATTATTTTCTTTATGCAGATATAAGAAGTCATGGTGGTCATAGTTATATAATACGCTGAAGGTCACACAACTGTGGAATGGTAGAGCCCAGGTCTCTTGATTCTAAGTCATAATGCCTATCACCTTAAATGCATCAAAGTATTAAAGTTACCCCATGGAGAATTTTTATTAGTAAAGTGAATCCATAATCATTTTAAATGGAAGCTTTTCAAAGGCTTTTAACTGTACACATGAATTTCCCGGACATATGGAAATCTGCAATTTAATTCTTCATATACTGCCTACATATTTTCCACATGGATGTTTGAAAAAGGTCTGGATACTTCTATGTCCGTTGTTCGGCAATATCCTGGTCAGAACCCATTTTTGACTGCATGGTGTCCTTGAGCCCCACATTGGCTTGCCCACTCAATTTTATTACTGCCCTCTTACTGTCAAGTCTGCTGTTCTTTCTAAATCCTTCCTGTTAAAACTCATCTAAAACCTGGTCGGTTCTCAGTCCATTCATCTCCCGCCTTCTCAATACAAGAACACAGCCAAACAGGCAAGAAGGGCCTTCTTCAAATCCATCCCACAGTTTTCTATCTCACTTCATACTAATCCCAGCCTTTGACATTCCCACCCTCTCACCACGTACACACAAAGGCAACTGAAGCTAATGAAGAATTTTATAATTGTCAACTAACTTAGAGGAGAGAGGAAAAAATGTTGGCCAAGCATCAGTCATTTTTTAAGGAGTAAGTAAAACCAGTTTTGATAGATGATGCTCCTTAATTGTAAGGGCTAAAAACATGAAAAGAACTATAAAACCACAAACTACCACTAAAACCACCCCAACTCACTATGGGAACTAGCGCTTAGCATGACATTCAGCACCTTGGGCACTTTTATTAGTCACTTTCAATACAAAAATCTAGTGACAAAAGCTTACACAAGAAGAGGCCCAGTGAGACAGTGGGAGAAACTTTGGGTTGGCAATCAGCTCAGCCTCTCACTTCAGAGGGACCACTGATCCACTCTGTGGGGGTGGGGAGGCGGAATCCTAGCACCAAGGACCTCCGTTTTCTCACTTGGGAGTGGGAGGTCCAATTACCACTGAAAAAACCCTGGAAAAACCCAAGCCTGGAAGCTAAGTACTTTGGGCCAGGTCAATCAAAAGCAAGATGTAAAACTAAGTCTTCTGACTTCAAATGCAAAGTTCCTGCCACTTTGCTCCACTATCTCAAGATTCCCTTCAGTTCTAAAATTATTTGGCATTGTTAGTCCTGAAATATTCCAATCCCATTCACACTAAGGTGATGCTCATGACTACTCAGTTTTGCTGGGTGGGACCCGAGGGGCCAACAGTAACAGCAGTCATGAATGAGTTTCTAAATACTAAATGCACACTGAACAGATAATGATAATCTCAAATTTGTAGCACAACTGGAAAACTTCTGCAAAAACCTGCAACAGCCAAACTAAATTAAATTTCAGGGAATTGAAACAGGTGGCACTTCATAACCAAGACAGTAATAGGCCAGAACATTTAAGTGATAAAATAAACAAAAAGACTTGGAACTGGGTGCTTATCATAAACTAAATAGCACTATTTTCCTCGCCTTGTACACAGAAGGGGTTGTTTGATGATTTTTTTGCTATCCAAGATATGAGAATGAAGAATTAGTTCCAGATAATCATCTATCTATGGTAAAAGAAGCAAAAATTAATGCCTATATGACTTTGGAATATCATGTGCTTTGTAAAATATTAAAATATCCATTGTCCACTATGCACTGGATGGATAATCCCTATTTTTTCCATTCGTTTTTATGTTTGGAACATACAGATAGTACAGATGGATAAATTGGGCCCAGCATGGAACAGACAGACGGGGCTGAACCTCCAGGAAATTGTTGTTGTTCAGTTGTTTTGTTCATGTCTCACTCTTTGTGACCCCAAAGTGGTTAACCATTTCCTTCCCCAGCTCCTTTTACATGTAAGGAAACTGAGGCAAACAGGATGAAGTGATCAGCCCAAGGTCAGTGTCTGAGTCTGGATTTGAACTCAGAAAGAGGAGACCTGACTCTAGGGCCAGCACTCTGTGCCCCGTGATATCTGGATGCCTCAGGAAGCCTGGCCAGGCTTCCCCTAGAAATCAGGCTCTACCCAGTTAATGCCAATATGCGACTAGTTTTGCTGCAGGGCAGTAAGAATTAGAATAGAACATTCTCTAAAGAATTAAAAATGAGCATCACACAGAAGTCAATCACAAGGGACTTGGGAGGTGTAGGCCAGGAGACCCCAAACCAAAGAGGAAACTCAAAGAGGAAAAGGAAAGGTCCAAGAAGATGTGGCAAGTGGGCAGCAGAGGCATTGTGCTCTGGTTATCAGGAGAAAACAAGAAAGGTCTCCAGAGATGGATGTCATCTGTACCACTTGGGAGGGAGGCTCAGAGCACACAGTTTAAAAAGCATGTACCTTTTGAGAAAGGGAAGAGTTATGAATAATATATGGCCACATGAGGTGGATGCCACTGGCACCAGTGCTCCTGGGAACACCAAATCATCTATCTAAGCCCAAGTGATGAATGTCTGGCCTGCAGGCCATATAACATACATGTAATCATCTGCAAAGGCACCTGCAAGTGATGATGAGCTGAATACTAGACATAACCTCTTACTGCTTGAGTTCTATAAGCTGATTATTTTGAGTGGCCCTCAACTGATGTTATAAATATCCAAATGGGCCTTGGCCATTTAGAAAAAAAAGTTCCTCACCCCAGATCTAGACCTTCAAAGAGAATATCAGAATTACAAGATCTGGGAGTTGAGTCACCAGTGGCCATTCATCCCAATCCACAGCCCAAAGAAATCCCCACTATAACATATACAACAAGTGCTCCATTTTGTCTCCTCGACCCTCTCTACAAACAGTTCATTTCACTTGTGGAAAACTTTAATTGTTCCAAAGTTTTTCCTGACATCAAGTCTGAATTTGTCTCTGCAGTTTCTGTTCAGTACTTCTAGTTCTACCTTCTGGGGTTCTGGTGAATCCTTCTACTCTAGGACAATCCTTGAAATACTTGAACTAGAACAACTATTCTCAAAGTCTTCTTTGTTCTAGCCTAAACACACCCAGGTCCTTCAAAAAATCCCGCCATGTCATAAAACCAAGATCATCCAAGTTAACAACTCCCAGAAACTTTCTAACCAATCAAAGCTGTTCTTAAATCTTGGTGCCCAGAACTAAATACAATAATTTAAACGAGTCTAAAGAGCAGAGAATACAATGCAATTATCACAGCTGCGTCCCAGCAAACCATGTACTTCTTGATGCAACATGACTGCATTAGCATTTTTGGCTATCGCATCATACTACTAACATATTGAGCTTGCAGTTCATTAACACCTCTCTTCCCCTTACTGCTGGCTATCCATGTCTTCTCTGTGTTACATCTGTGAAAATGATTTTTCTGAACCTGACTGAAAGACTTTATTCCTATCAAATTTTATCTTATTAGATTCAGTCCCAAACTGCAGTCTGTGAAGATCCTTTTTAGAGCCCGATTTTGGCGAGCACTATTGTCAGCTATCCCTCCCAGTTTGATGTCAACCGAAAATCTAACAAGCTGGTCATCTCTGCTTTTACCCAAGTTATTGATAAAATCAGTAAACAATGTCGGGCCAAGTCAAGCCTTTGTGGTGCTCTACTAGGGACCTCTATCCTGAAGGACTTTGAACCCATTAGCAATGCCTCTTTAAGTTTTACCTGGTGAGTTCTGAACCCATCTGCCTGCATTATCAAGCAATTCATATTTCATCTTCCCCACAATGGTATGAAGTACGCAAAAGCTTTGCTAAAATCTAGACAAATGGCCCAGCACAGAGATACACATACAATCCCAGTGACTGGGGAAGCTGGAGTTAGTAAGGATTGCATAAGCAATGAGCTCTGAGATGCAGTAGGGCTAAAGTTGATTTGGTGTCTGTACTAAGATTAGCACCAGTACAATAAGCCCCTGGGAGTGGGGATGTCCAGGGAGAACAAACTGGGTCTGGTCAGAAAAAAAGAAGCGGGTCAAGCTTCATACAGTTCAGTGCTGGGATCAAGCCTGAGAGTGGCCACTGTACATCCAGACTGGTTGAGATAGGGAGAACCAGTCTTAAAAAACCCCCAAACAAAACAAAAAACAAAAAATATAGGCAAAATATATCTCAAGCAATTTACTCATCATTTAGTAATTCTGACCAAATAGAAAATTATGAATCTGGAAGGACCTACTCTGGATGAAGGAATGCTGGCTCTCTGAAATCACCATTTTCCTTTCTAGATGTTCACCAACACCTCCGTAGTGATTAGAATTTTCTGGGATCATGAAACTCAGCTCACTGACTTACAGATTGCCGACTGTTCTCATCCACTTAATGAAAATGGCAACATTTGCCCCTCTTCAATCCTATGGTATTGCCCCCATTTTCAAGGACGTTTCAAATATCATTGAAAGTTAAGAGGGAACTCAGCCAGCACATCTGCTGTTTGAGTCAGGATTTAAGGATATACTTCATTTGGGTCAAGTGATGTTTTCATAGAGCTCAAATAAAGAACACTTATTTATCTTGAAGATCAACTTTCTGGGGTTTCCCCCTTGTCATTCCTAATGTAAAATTCATTCTTTTATAGAGAGAAGTTAATCAGTGGAAGCATACATTAAGCTCTTACTGTGTATCAGGCACTGTGCTAAGTGCTAGGGATACAAAGAAAGGCAGAAACAGTCCCAACTTTTTTTTTTTTTTTTTTTTAAACTGAGGTAATTAGGATCAAATGACTTGCCTAGGGTCCCACAGCTAGGAACTGTGAAGGGTCTGAGGCCACCTTGGGTTCCAGGGCTGTGCTCTCTCCATTGTGCCACCCAGCAGCCCCCCAGTCCGTACTTTCAAGGAGCTTATGTTCTAACAGGGGAAACAAGTAAATGTGTTGTGAGCAGAGTCTGAACTAGGGCCCTGGTGTAGGAGGGGAGCAATGGGTAGAGGCGCTCTGAAGACAGAAATGCCAAGATCTGGCCACAATATTCCACTCACCACCTCACCTCCGCTATGGTATACATAAAAATATACACTTTCTTTCCTTACAACGTCAATAAATTTAAGCATACTTTTTAAGGAAAATAATTTTTTTTTAAATTCCTCTCTTGCTAATAAGTTATTCTTGAAACATATTGTTTTACATAGTATTTTACAGGACAGATGAAAAAATGCAGATGCATAGTATAAAGGCTAAACAGACCTTCAACCATAATGGAAGAAACATTTCTCCCCCAAATTTCAGCAGACTATACTGCAGTGTTTTCATGAACTTTTTAATAAAATTAATACTCCTGCCTGTAGGTAAAACATTCTAAGTACCAAGAGGGGACAGACGGGCAAGCCAGCACCACTAGTCACAATGACCATCAGGAACAAGCTAGTCCAGACACATGTTTGGTCAAAGGACCATCCACAGATTAGTCCAATACATGGATCTGATAGCTTTGGCATTGCTAGGCAACTGACCAATGCACAATGTGCAATTCCTTCACATAACATGCAAAAGAGGCTAAGAAACCTGTGATCTCCGCCCTCATCTCTTCCTTCGGGTTCTGTCTCAAATCCTCCTAAAAATTCCCTGACTAGGAAATTGGTATGATATATTAAGACCCCAAAACATCTAAAAACTGTAAATTACAGCTAACTTTTCTTCAAAGGTATCAATGAATAGATTCCCTAAACAGGAACTATGTGCTATTATAACAAAATTTTTATTTGTGGTAATACCCAGAACAAACTTCTTAAAAAAAAGTTTTTAACAATAAAACTGTACAACAATGGAACAGATTCCCTTTTGAAACAATGAGTATAACTGGAGTATAATATTCAAGCAAAGGCTTTGAGTTGTATTACTTGTATTTGAGTAGCATTACTTTAAATATTGGGTAACAATTTGAATTTGATAATCTTTACATTATCTTGAAATGACAGGACTCTCAAATTCTATTTTAAATATTTAAATATAACTAAATATTAAATATGCAAAAATATAATATTTTAAAATTTAAATATTATAAATAAATAAAATATTTACATATTTTAAAATGACATTTACAAACTATATAATGTTAAAAAGTTATTTATTTGGGTCTAATAGGATATAACCAACCATTATATCAATACATCTTTCAGAGATTATGTACAAGAGCTCTCTCTTCTTTTTCATTTCTTTCCTATGTAGACCTTTTTCCATCCTTCCTATTTTCTGGTGTCTCACTTTCACTTTCTTTTAAATGATGCTTTACTGGTCATTTTTTAAAAGTTAAATTGATGTAGTTTGTTTTTAGAAATGTTTACATACTTGTAAATATTTCCTCCTCCACTTTGTGAGGTTTCTTGTAATAAAATAAAACAATCAAGTCTAACAAAAATAACATCACCTTAAAGGGTATACAACATTCTACATTTAGCATACCAACCTCTTTATTCAGTTTTTTAAGATTAATAAATCTATTTTGTGTTGCTCCCATCCTCCACTTTACTGGAAAAAAAAAAAGGGGGGGGAGGAAAGTGTTGTAAAAAAAGTATTGCTTTAACTAAGCAAATTCCCTCATTTGCTGCGTACAATGTGTATCTGTCTCTTTTGACACACATACACATATTTCTTCATGGGGCCTTTAGAATCATGAAGGGTGGATGTATTTATTGATGAGCCTCCCTTTCAGGAATATCAGTTGAGTGAAGGAAGCAATTTAAAACAGAAGCAGTTTTATACAGTGAAAATTATTCTGGATACTGAGTTATGAGGCCTGGTTCTGCCCTTTTTCTTACCACGATTATTCCTGACTCCCAACATCCTGATTATGTTATCTCTGGTTCTATACTTCCCACACACTTGGTGCTTAGCTAACCTTGGCAACTGCACATATCCCTTTCCTAAGGTGGAAGCAGCCCTGAAAGGTTGAACCCTTTCCTGGATTAATTAGCTTCCCAATGTGTGAGTTCTTTATGATGAAATTCATTATTAAAGTTCCATCTCTAACAATAGACATATCTCTATTCATCATGGGAAGTGTTATTTATGTCACATTTTGCTTGTCCTTATTAAGAAAAGCCTATCTTTTTAATTCTCCCATCTCAGTGTCTCTCCTTATTTTATTTTTATCCTATTCTACAGTTAACAATATTTTTAAAAAACAATTTTATGTTTTAACATTACCTTCCTTTCAGTATATGCCCTTCCCCCTTTACCAAACAAAAAAAAAAGGAGTGAAAAAAAAAAGAATCCAACAAAACTAATTGACTTCTCAATCAAGTCCCAAAGTATAGATAGTATTCCACGTGCATAGTACACCAAAGTCCCCCACAAGGGAGTAGAATGTACTTTACACAGCTTCTTTAGAATCAGGCTTGGTCAAAGTTATCAAACTGTGCATACTCTTTGACCCAGCAATGGGCTTAGATCCCACAGAAATACTAAAGAAGGGAAAGGGACCTGTATGTGCCAAAATGTTTGTGGCAGCTCTTTTCGTAGTGGCTAGAAGCTGGAAGATGAATGGATGTCCATCAATTGGAAAATGGTTGGGTAAATTATGGTATATGAAGGTTATGGAATATTATTGCTCTGTAAGAAATGACCAGCAGGAGGAATACAGAGAGGCTTGGAGAGACTTACATCAACTGATGCTGAGTGAAACGAGCAGAACTAGGGGATCATTATACACTTCAACAACAATACTGTATGAGGATGTATTCTGATGGAAGTGGAAATCTTCAACATAGAGAAGAGCTAATTCAGTTCTCATTGATCAATGATGGACAGAATCAGCTACACCCAGAGAAGGAACACTGGGAAATGAGTGTAAACTGTTTGCATTTTTGTTTTTCTTCCCAGGTTATTTTTACCTTTTGAATCCAATTCTTCTGTGCAACAAGAGAACCATTTGGTTCTGTACACATATATTGTATCTAGGATATACTATAACACATTTAACATGTATAAGACTGCCTGCCATCTAGGGGAGAGATTGGAGAGAAGGGAAAAGTCAGAACAGAAGTGAGTGCAAGGGATAATGTTGTAAAAAATTACCCAGGCATATGTTCTATCAATAAAAAAAAAAGAAAGAAAGAAAGAAAAGAAAAAAGATACCAATGAATTCCTATCCAATTAGATTTCACTCAATGGGGATTAAACCTTCAACAGAAAAAAAAAAAATCAGGCTTGGTCAATAAAACTATTTAGCTCTCAATTTCAATTTCTGTTTCTGTTGCTGCTATAAATTTTTGGTTAACTTTGACCTCCTTAGAAGTTATGGATATTTTAGATCACTTTCTTAGTCTAGTTCCAAATTGATTTATAGAATGTTTGAAATAATTCTTAGTCCTCAAAAGAACATTATTGTGTCAATCTTTTTTCAGTCTGAATTGTACATATATTTATTTATCTTTTATCATTTTTCTAGGGGTAAAGTAGGACAGTCCCGAGTCCTTTGGATTTATTTTTCCTCCTAATAGTGATTTGGAGCAACTTTTCAATCTTTTGCTATGCTTTCAAGAACCTTTTATTTAAATCCTCTGACCAACAAGAAATGACTTTTGTTGTACATGTGTATGTATACACGTGTGTATGTACACATGCATAATGCAATCAGACCTTATTAGATATTTTTGTTTTCCCCAGCTGCTTTGCTTATGTTTACTGCACTGTTTTCAGTTGTACAAAAGCTTTTCAATTTCCTGTAACCTAATTTATATTTTGTGATTGCCTCCATGTTTACTTATAAATTCCTTTCCCTGGGAAAGATCTCTTTATTTTTTCTTTTTTTTTTTAAATGGTTGGTTTATCCTTTAAAAATCAGGCCACTTAAGAAATCTGACATAAGGTGTATCCTTTGGCATGTAGTATAAAATGTTGGTCTAAATGTAATTTTCATCAACATGCTTTCCAATTTTCCCAGCAATTCTTATCAAACAGGGCATTCTTCAAAGCAAGCAATTTTTATTCTTGGGTTAATACAAGGTGGTTAAATGTTTCATTCCGAATCATTCTTCCTAATCTTCTGTTCCATTTACCTAAACTTTCTATTTTTTAAACCAGTATAAACCAATCTTTTGTGTTTTATAACAGAACTTGAAACCTGGGAAGTGCTATTCCAACATCATTCCTACTTTTTAATTATGATTTTCCTTTCATCTAATAGGTCTTATTACTCTTTATTTCTTTAAAGAATGCTTCATAATTATAGCTAGAGGTTTGGAGGGTGTCCTAATAGAGTGACTCCCAGATATCATATGCCTTCTGCAGTTATCCTGAATGAGACCTCCCTCTCCCTTGGATTGTATCCCGAGTTGTATTACTCAATAGCAATGCAGATGTTTTTACAAGTTTACCCAGGAAATGAATATATCTTTACTGTTGACCTCTGAACCTGCTCAGAGTACATCTCAATATCCTATCTTTTCCCTTTCCTTCCATTTCCATACCATACAATTTTATACCCTACCACTGACAATCCTGCCCCCTTTCCCCAGATTGATCATTTCTGGAGGTTGGAGGATTTAATACGAGGGCTATGAATTCAGCTTTTCTAACTTTTCTTCTCCAAATGTAACTGCCCCAAAAATCTTCAGCCCTTTAAGTCTTTCGTGGTCATTCTTTTTAAATGTCTATCAACATGGAAGGATTATCTTTACAGAATAGGTTATTATGAGTTCCTTTGTTTTATGGAGTATACTAGCCCTCCAATTTCCCAAAACTTGTGTGTATTCCAGGTTTATCTTTCATATTTGAATGCCTTGTTCCTTGCAGCTTATAAACTTATATTTCTGAAATTGCAAAGTGTAAGCTCTACATCCCTTAAGGATTTCAGAAAGAGGTTATTCTTTTTTTGCATGATGCCAATATGTGAATGTGATTGATCAAGTAGCTGTTGACTTCACTCAAAAGTGGGGTAGACTGTCTATATCATTTTCTGGTATTATTTGCTTCAGTTTGAAAATTCAAGACATTCTTCTAGAAAATCTATTGGGCTTAAATTATGCTGTCTGAAAGGTTATTTTGTTAGCTTTTACAGAATTCATGTGCTCTCACCATTTTTGCTGTTTACATCTGCCAAATTTTCCTCTACTTTAGTATTATTATGTATCTTTCATGATCTCTTTCTGAATTTTTAACTCTTTGGAAAAATTCTCTATTGTCTTTTCAGTTCTATGTCCCTGTTTAAAAGTAAGTAGTAATGGCTCAAATTTCCAATTAAATTCAATCCCTAATATCTTCTTTTAGTTGCTTTCTCTCTAAATCATTCTAGAGTTTCTTGCAATCATTCTGTGACCTTGGGGGCAGGTGGTGGGGAGATTGCTGCAAATTCTCATTTTCATCGATGAATGTTTGTTCATACTCATTCAATGTATTTTGGCTTCTCTTAGCGCTCCCCCCCCCCATTTCTGAATCTGTTATTTGAACCTGGACTTTTGCTCATTTGGGGGCTCACCATTGGCAAACCCAATTCTCCTGAGGTTTTCCCATGTTGGAAGGCTCTGATGCCTCTGATGCCCAATGAAAGGCAGCAGGGGGTATCAGTGAAGGGCAGCCCTGGATCCAGCTGGCTCCCAGCCCTCTTGCCCTGAGGTATAAAAAGCTCTCCCTCGTATTGGATTGGGCAGTCACTGGGTGATTTGGGTGGTGGTGGGGGATGATTGAAGCCAAGTCCCAAGAGAAGAGAAAGAGGAAGGAGACAGGAGTGTGCTGAGAGCCATGGTGGGCAGAGCTGTGCTGAATGAAGTGGCTGCCCTAGGTTTTCACCTTGTGCAGTGTTTCTCTTTTGATACTGTGAACTCAAGCTTTAGTTATTCAATATCTGGCACGTAGTTCCTTTTCTTGAGAAGATCTTAAAAACAACTATTGTACTACTTTGCCTATCATATGAGCTTTAATTGGCTCAGTTAAAACACAAATGCTCTTTTTAAAAGAAACACAATTTCAAATTCTAAAAATAATTCTAAAATAAATAAAATAAATTCTAAAAATAATACAATAAAGTATTTTTCTAACTCTGCAATCACAAGCTTCTATATCAAAAGAAATTTAAAATTAATTCCTTCAATGAGTCACACCAGATGTGGATGTATTTTCTGTGACTTATTTTTGTTTGCATGTGTTTTATTATTTATTCATTTACTGTTATCAGTAAATTAATACACTCAATCTTCTCTCCTCCTATAGGAAAGTGCCAGAATACATTTGTTTCAAAGCTTACCATGTCAAGTAAAATCAAGAGTTAAGAAAAAGAGCTACCATTATTTCCAATATATAGTGTCGGTTTTGTCTCCCATTTAGTTCCAGCACAAACAGAGCAGTCAGGAAGCCCTGAATTCAAATCCTGCCTCAGTGATCCTACACAAGTCACTTTACTCCTCAGCTATCTCTTCTTCTCTATGAGGGTTTTTTTTAATGCACAGAAGAGAACAAAAGTTCAAATGGAAGCAAACCTAACCTTCTGAAGGGACTGCATAGAATTCATCACATCCTTTTTTGGGGGATAGGGAGAGGAGAGGAAGCGTCTCAATTGTTGATTGATGGCTCATACTCAATGTTAGAAACCCTGGGGAAGCAGTATCAGCAGAGCTGATCTCCAAACGAGACTGCAGGGTCAGATACGCATCCTCCAAACAAGAGGTCCAAGAAGCTGAGGCTCCAGAAGTGCTTTGGGGCTGATCTGGGCCCCTCTGAGGCAATGTCTGAGAACCTGAAACTTAATCAGTGTTGGTTCCAGGGGCCACAGCAAAGGTGACCCATGGCGGCTGCCATTTGTTTCACTTCCGTCTTCTCTGCTGATTGCTCAGGACTCATGGACTTCCTGGCCCTTCAAAGCGGGTACATGACACAAAGGGGCCCGAGGTGACAGTCACTGAGCTTCCCTCCCCGTCCAGTCCTCCTCACAGTTTCACAGACAAGAAAGCATCTTCCTGGTTGTCCCTATTGGCCAAATGTTGAAATAAACTGATCTCAGAATAATTTCTCACGGGGGCTGACTACTTGAGTGAAGTGAAAGAGTGCCAGACTTGGAGAACCTTGGTGCCTGACCTTAGGAAATAAGCACTAGCCTTCCCGTTGGCACACAGATGGAGACTGTGTCTAGCAACAAGGGCATCGGCTTGTTTTCCGTAGCATTGTTTGGATCATACCCCAGAACTTCTACATCCAAACAAAAAAAATCGCTCTAGATGTAAAACATCAGAAGACATTTAGTACCACATGAGAGTTGTGAAAAGTGAGCTATTCCAATAACAGACAAGAATCTAGCAAATGAAATAAAACAATCTGACTCTAAAGATCAATTAAAGGACTGATTTATAGGGTGGTTTCAGTCTCAGGAGGCTGACAGCCAGTTCCCAGATTTAGGCAAGGGGCCTAGCAATCAGAACCCAGGTGTAAACAAATTTCATGAGTTGAGAAAGTTCTTCCCATTACAGGATTAAGAACACAACGATGCCTAATGTTCCTTTTCTTGGCTAGTAGGGATCCTGAGATGGTCAAAGTCACCATTTTGTTAAATTATACACGTTCCAATGATGCTGCCATTGCTCAAAACTTTCAACTGCTCTTTCAAAGTTTCTTTAAGAAGCTGCAGTGTTGGGGTAGCTAGCCCTGAAGTCAGGGGGCCTGAGTTCAAATCCAGCCTCAGATAGTTAAACAATTCATAGCTGTGTGACCCTGGGCAAGTCATTTAACCCCAATTGCCTCAGGGGGAAAAAAAAGCTGCAGTGTTTTTTCTTGAATGCTAGCAGAAATGGCAAATGCTAATTTATCTTTTATATATATGTGTGTGTGTGTGTGTGTGTATATATATACACACATATATATATAAATATATATGTATATGCACATATACACATTAAATACATACACACCTGGATATTTAATGGAAAAACTTATTATCTGGAAAGAAATATCACTCCTCTAGTCTTTGCTCTTGAGCTATAAGAATAACTAGAAAGTGAATAACCATGAACCTACCCAAAGAAAATCAGAACTTACTAAAAAACAATTCTAAATATTTGTATTGTGCAGGACAATACTTCATGGTGATAGATATAGCTTGAAAAAAACACAAATACTTTAAAAATGACAACAAGATATTTCAATATCTATCAGTTAAATTGATGGAGTAGAAGAGAAATATAAAATAAAGCTCAATAAAGAGGAAAAAAGTATTATTATAAGATGGTCAAAAGCAATCAAGATAGATTCAAGAGTTTGAATAGTTGGGTAATATCTAGGGCAAAGACAAAGGGATAGGGGAAAAAGTCACAGCGCTGAAAAATGAAAACTTGACCAACTTCTTCAATCTAAAAATTACATGTCCTTTTCCTCTCGAAGCCTCCCCACCACATCATCACCTATCTGTGCCCTTCAAAAGCTTATCATAAGCCACCTTCAGTATGACAGTTAACTCAGAACTCCATTTCCGGTGCTGCTTTACTCGCCATGGTTCTGTAGTCGTGGTGCCGGCAGCACATCTATTCAAGGATTTCTAAAAAGCACCCGATTTCAGGAAGAGTTTTGAGGATGCTTTTCTTGGGGAAAGGAAGGTGAGTTTCTACTGACCAAAAGAAGATGCTCTATGATCCGCCCATGTGCACCTCAAATTGGGGCTCCACTTTCCAAGTCTTTGCATGGACTGTCCCCCATGGCAGAAAGCCTCTCTCTACTTTTGAGTTTTTCCTTGCTTCCTTCAAAATTCAGTTCAAATCTCACCTCCTTCAAGACACTGTTCCAGATCTTGTCCCACCTGCTACTACTTTCTCCTCTCCGATTACTTTCTGAATGTCTCTTCTTGTATCTCCCTCCACTACAAATTAAGCTTCTAGAGGCAGAGGTTATTCCCCCCCCCCCATCACAATACCTAGTATATAATAAGCACTTTTTAAATGCATGGTGGCTGTCTGACTTACTAGAAACATCTTACTATCATGCCACTGCAGACTAAATATACAAGTGCCATTCAGTTTTGACACAATTTACCAATTCTTCCTCTAATTTAGCATACTCCTACTGTTTTACTGAGACAAGGGAAGGGGAGGTACGAGTGTGGACATAGATATCTCAAGCATAAGTGAACGTTAGCCAACTTCTGAAACCAGAGGACTCTGATGAACTTTCTACAAAACATTCAGCATAAAATATATTTCATCATCATTACCACATCATCTCTTTTCTAGATGTTTTGGACCTTTTTGAAAATATTCGAAGGGGAAAAAAATACTAAAAATAGAACACTATCCCCATTAATATTTATGATATGACAACCCAACTTTATCCTTCCCTTTTGAAGTAATCATAATTTAATTCATTTGTCATTAATTAATTGATCAATTAATCAAATTTAATGAGTTCCTCATGAATGCATCAATATCATTTTTATACCGGATCAATCAATGAAAAGATTAAGATAAATAAGGTGACTTCAGAATGGGGTTTCTCTTTTTACATTGTTTCTGTTAAAAACAGTAAGCATTCACATTTCCGTTGCAAGGGCATGCTATATAAATGTGAATGCTTACTGTTCTTCACAATAACCCTGTGAGGAGGGAAGTGCAAGGATTATTTCCAATTGACAGATGAGGAAACTAACGCTCCAAAAACTCAAGTACTCCAAGTACAGCGAGTATTTGGTGGCATTTGAACTCTCATCTTCTGAACAGATGGTTTCCTATGATCAAGCAGTAGCTTCCTGGGGGGCTACAATTACTAATCTGGTCACACTGAGACCCCATCACCATGACAACCCCACCACATCTGGACCATGCGCTGGAACGTGGCCATCCTGCCTGGCCCCCAGTCTCCTGCCCTATTAGGGCACTCGCCCTCAGAAAGGGCTCCTGAAGCCAGAGCTCCCGGAGTGCTTCTTCTGAACCTGCTTATCTAACGGGCAACCAGGATGCCTTAGGGGAGGCGCAAAGGCCAGGAGCATCAGTAGGGGGCCGCGACGTCCCAACAGGAGAGCTGTTTGGCCAGCGCTGTGGCTCCCGGGTCGCTCAGAGGGGAGACCAGGTGGAGTTCCTGAGGAGCTGGCTGTTTCCAAATGCGAGGAGGATCAGAGCTCAGGCTTTAGTTGCTTTGTCCTTCTGCAGAGCAAGGCTAAGTGCAAGCCTCAGGGCTGGGAGTTTATCAAGGCCAGCATCCAGGAAGTCTCCCCACTGCTGACCCCTGCTGAGAGGAGCCAGTGGGGAAGCCCCAGCATGAGGTAGCTGCATGGCACACCGGGTCTGGGTCAGGATCACTGCATGGTGCTGCAGTTGGACACTTCCTGGGTGACTCTGGGCAAGTCACTTAAGCTGCCTGCCTCAGTTTACTCAGATGTGTTTTTCATGGGGATAAAATGAGAGACGTGCAAAGCACTCTGCTTTATATAATTATGCCTATTATGATTATGATCCCAGAGGCCCAAGAAAATAAAGCAATTTAATAAAGCGTAGCGTTTTCATTTTCCCCTTGCAAGAGCAATGGCTTCCAACCCAAAGCAGGAGAATGGATTAGACACAGACATCAGTTTTTCTCTTCTTTTTCTTTCTTCTATAAAGCTTTTCCTTTACTATAGTTTTTAGAAGAAAACGGTGATTTAAAAAAAAAAAAAAAAGTAACAGTTATATTAATGCTAAAAAATTCCATACCAAAAGCCTTACCCAATGTATGGCTGAATTATTAATTGACTTTTCATTTTCTCCCTAAATCAATCCTCTTACCAAATGTAATAAAGTGATAAGAGGACTGGAGAGGGGGCATAGGGGAGTTGAAGTTGTTTTAAAGAAGGCCTGGGTTCAAGTTCCACTAAGAACACAGGGGAAGCATGACCCCAGCCACGTCACAAACTCTCCTGGACAACTCTACAAGACTCTAAGTTGCAGAGCAGGTGATCTCTTACTTTAGTTGAAGGAATTCCTGAGAGGTTCTTAAACCAATGAAATCACAGGCCCTCCCCCAAAACACTATGCAGTCTACTTTAGTGGTCCCTGGATTGAGGAAAACCTATTAAATATAGATATTTAAGCAATCATACTTAGCTACCCGCTTTACCTGCCTACTGGCAATGTGGCACAATGAAAAACAGGCTGGATTTAAAATGAGATCTTCATTGAAATCCCACTTGTATCACTGTGAAAAGCTGGGTATGTCACTTAACTTCTACTGATTTAATAAAATGAGGGAACTGGACTAAACTAAAGACCTTTCTAGTTCTAAATTTTGGTTCCTATGATCACACATGGACATGCAGGATCTCTTAGCTTCTGTGTAAAAACAAGAAATGGAAATGCTTGTTACAGAACTAGGAAAATCCAAGATCCATTTTTAATATAAGTTAATGGCAAACATGAAAATGTTTCAGTCTTTGTAGGAGAGACTCAATCTTACCTAACTCTTACAAAATTGTAATTTCTTTGAGCTCACAAAAAACAAACTGTGAAATATCTTTAGAGTAGTTTTTGCTACATATGACTTCCCAAATAGACTTTAATTGCTCCTAACATTTTTTTTAAAATTGTGACATAACCAAGAAATTTTTGGCTTAGTTTTTATTTTGTTTTGTATTTTTTTTTTGCCCAAGCAAATTTTAAAATCTATCCAAGAAGAATGTATTCTAAGTCTTTCGAGTAAAGAATGGCTAAAGCATTCACAAGAACAGAATCAAAATTGATTTTTGCTACTTGTATAAGTATAGGGATAAAGGAAGGAACAAGAGCACAGAAATATTGGAAATCATTCACTAGGAATTAAAAGCCAAAGTATGAAATTTAAAAGTCAAAGGGGGGGAAAAAAGGAGGCTTTAGGTTATTAAGTTTTAATTATTTGAATAAGATTATTATGCTGGACTCCTAAAGTATCCAAATACTGCACAGTCTTTGAAAAACTTTATATATTAAGCAGGAAGAAAAGTAGATGTTTAAGAGATACCTTTTAGAAAAAAGAAAAATATATATGATACTTAAATATTTTTTCATCAAATATTTGGGAAGCATGTTCATCAAAAAGGATATAGCAAGTTCACAGGTCAATGACCAACAATTATCAAGTGGATGAATTTTTTTTAAAAGGTGGCATTTTAGAACACTAGATACTTGAGATGGGCTTAGTAACAGTTCCAAAACATGTTAAATTACTGAAATATCAAAACAATTTTGTAATAAGGTGGTCTTACCAATAAATTTGTGATATAAGATGATACTGGGATATCTTCTAAGATCAAACTGAACTGCATTACTTTCCTATCTGTCCCCAACATACAATACACTGTTCTTTATTACTAAAGAAATTTTGTACTTTGCATATCCTTATAAATACAGGATTTTTCTAGAGCTGCTTCATGTCTTACTACCTTTCACAAAGCTTTTAGCAACAAATATGAACTACCAAATTAGGGGTTTTCCATGGTTTCAAAAAGTCAAAATGGTTCTGATTGCATCACTCATGTAACATTATAAGAACATAAAAGCCTGAACATATTTGGTGGTTATGGATATCGTGAACCTCGAATTATGATTATTGTTAACCACAAACAGTAAGAGTAAGACTAAGTACCACAAATACACAGATTATGATTAATAAGACATACATTTCTGAATAAAAAATAAACATACTATTAAAAAATATGAATCATTCACTTTCCTGAGTGAAAACTTTATATATAGAACAAAACAAGTACAAACTATGGCCTCCAGGAGTAGTCACACTGAAGCAAAGAGAAAAATCTGCACTATAAACTCAAACATTAGTTACAGTGTAAAATGGGTATTACTCTGAATTTTGATTTAAAAAAAAAAAAAAGTATTGTCCATTACCTATATAAAAAATTAGATAAAACTTAATAGTTGAGAAACTCCTATAATTCGTTTTAATTTAGTCCTTGAATTTCAACAGTATGACATACAAGTAAAACATTTAACCCAAAATGCTAAATGCTATAGACTCAAAACTATATCTCTAACCCACATAATAAAGTACCTTGGACTACTCAGTAATTATTGCTAACAAAACTAGGTTTTACTCTGTCAATGCCCTCAGTACAATGGGTCACTGGGATGTTTCCAAGCCATACCTTTTAATCCACGCCATGGTACTTCAAGAACATGTTAAGGTGAGCCACGGCTCGGCACACTTCGATGCACCTCAAAACACCTCAGCCAGTGTATCATTCTCCTTTCCCCTGGAGATCATAATGGCTCCGAAGAACTATAATGCTTCCATTTCAATGTCAGTCTCATACAAAATTTCAATAACTTTAAAAAAACAAAAACAAAAAAAAAATGACTTTAAGTGTTAGTATGTTAAAACACTAGAGAACTGTGTTAAACAAACTGCCGTGACCAAGAAAAATAAATAAGCTGCTGCTAATGTGAGATACTGTCATTTTAAACAAATACTATTATGTACACAGGAGTCAACTTTTGCGATAGTGATCTGAGGGATGTAATTATGAGAAATTCCAGGCTGTGATTTAGGGTGGTCTCCAGCCCGGGCAGGCTGCTGAATCTCCTCAGTTTTCCCAACAACAGCAGAAGACAGATCACTCTGGTCTAAGTGGACGGACTCTGCATGGCACTCTTGCAGGCTGGCATTCTCTCTCAGACATGAAAATCATGTTGAATTATTTAAATTTGTACACTTTCTAACAAATTGAAAAAGTTTCCATTAGGAAGGTCTCCTTACACCTCTCTATACAAATGGTAACAAAATCTATATATGGGTTTCCTCAAATTTGCAATCTCTTGATTTTTCATTATGTGTACTGATAGAATGTTCTTTCTCATTAAAAACCATACTTCAACTTGAGGAGGGAGGAACATTAACAAAAAAATTTCAATTATAATTCCTATAGAGATAACTTGGAATTTGGCCTACAGGGAGGGAGACAAAAATGAGCTAATAGCTACTCGAATGTATACATACATTATTTATCATAAAGGAAATAATGATATTTTAGGATCAGCTCTCATTAACCAAGATAAGTTTGATAAAACTGAACTTTAAATAAGAATTTAATGATCAGAAGAAAAGGAGAAAAAAAAAAAAAAGACTAGGTAAATCATAAGAGATAAATAGGTAAATCATAAGAGATAGAGTACTAAGTTATTTCTGTTTATAAATGATAAGGAATATGACAAAATCACAATGAAAAATTTACTTTATAGATGTGAGATAACATTGAGACTGATACTAAACCACTAAAAGATCAATCCAAAACAAAATGTTATTAACAAAATTAAATATTACACAAGGCTGCCATCATCAGGTACTATAACCTAACTGGTATGCTGAAATTAAAAAAAAAAAAAATGAATTTTTACAAAATAAATTTTAGTTTAAAAAGAGGCACTGCTTTATAAACTGTTGCTGAAACCACTTTTTATACCCAAATTACAAAAAACTATTAACTTGTTTATTTTTTAAAATGGAGACATGTTCCTATATTTTAGAATTAAATATTTAAAGAAGATCTAAAATATTCTATATTCATTTAGCAGTTATTTATTAAATACTTATTGCAAAATACCGACAGGATACTGAGGAAGATATAAAGATAATTAAACTTCCTCCCATCCCTCAGCATACACACTCCAAAGTATGCATTAATTTAAAATAAATATATAAAACAATACTACTAAATAAAATATAACCTTGAGCATAAAATGTCATGTAAAGGCCAAGGAACAAAAAAGTTCATTTTCAGTTTTTGGAAAGGGCCAGGGAGGTGGGTGGAGTAATACTTAAAAAAGAGACTGTAGAGCTTGAGCTACCTTACAGGATTAATAGGATTTCATAAAGCAGTTTTACTTTTTTTTTTGTAATAAGCAATAGAGGAATATTTCTCAAAGACACCTTCATGAGCTGTAACTAGATTCATTCATGTTTATTTCAGCCTAAGTAATAATGTCACAAGCAGACATGGCCACAGAGAATAGAATAGGTACACTGAATTTTTTAAATGTATGAAAAATGCAAAGAGAAAATGGTTGAGAAATTTCATATTTCCTGTACACTTACAGGGAAATTTAAGATTTTATTGACAGCCATCCATTCATTACATTCCCAATTTTATTAAATATAAACTGCAAAACTGAGCCATTAAGCAGTTCATTTGCATGTTTATAGATTTATTATCGTTACTGATAATAAAAATCAAAGGATTTTAACTTTTCTTTGTGTCATGGACCTCTTTCTATGATGACAGTATATAGTCTTCCTTAACCTAGGTTGTTTTTTTTTTTTCATTCAAAATGGAAAGAAATGCAATCTCAGTTTGTTATCATTCAGTCGTTTTTTAGTTGTGTCCAACCCTTTATAACTCCATTTGAGATTTTCTTGGAAGATTTACTGGAGGGGTTTGCCATTTCCTAAACTGAGGCAAACAGGGTGAGGTGGTAGCCCAGGGTCACACAGCTAGCATGTGTAGGAGGCTGTATATGAACTAAGGAAAGTGATTTTCCTGACTCCAGGCCTAGCCACTCAATCTACTGGGCCACCTAGCTTCCCTATTGGAGGCTAGTAAAAGTAAAGATGTAATTTTAAGTTCACAATCTCTTGAAATCTATCCACAGATGGTGGTTTGTGGATCCCAGGTTAAGAATCCTTGGCTATAAACCAATTCCACAGTTGGTAAAAAACAAAACAAAACAAATAAAACCCCCACAAACACAAAAACACTTTCAAAGAAAGTCTATTATAAAATACCATATTATATTTAATCATACAATCTAAATATAACACTCTTCTCTAAGCCCCAAGACTGAAAGCAGTAAATGGATAATTGGGTAAGGAAGCTTTTTGAAAGTATAAAAAAATTATAAAATATCACCCTCCTATGGGATGACTTAATTAAAATCTCACAGTCTCAAATGGTAAAAATAATTAATGGCCATTTTTATAGCTCTTCCTCAAATTATTTTTAAAGTTAAGGGAATTAAGGTCTAAATACTATAATTTAGATATTAGTGGCCACAAAAACTCTCAATGCTCAACTAGTGTCCACAGTATAGTAACAAATATAGAATGCCTGGTATAAAAAGATTATTTCTAAGGTAATTTTACACCTCTGAAGCTTATGAACTAAAAAGTCTATCTGATAACTCAAAATTTTGCCTCTTAGGAATCAGTATCTCCCTTTTAAGTGAAGTATAGAAATACTACTTTCTACAGGAATCTTTTCCTGATTCTCCAGGTTCCAGTACCTCCTTCTTCCCTCCCTCGCCTCATCTATGTTTTGCCTTTATTTGTGAATGTTTTCCAATAGAGGGTAAACTCCAGGAGGGCAGGGGATGCTCTCCTCCCATATGTGTATAATATGGATGGAACCTTAGTGAAACCTCAGAAAAAACCCAAACCAGAAACCACTGCAGGAACTAGAAGACAAGCTGAAAGCTAAATAAAAAAAACAAGAAGACCAGACAAGGATAAGGCCAGCAGCCCTCCCCCGCCCCCAGTCCCTCCCCACTCACACCTTTGCCTGCAGAAAATGCCCTAAGTCCCAAAAGGGAAGGAGCAGACCCAGCCAAGCCCAGAGCCAGAAAGGCCCAACGAACCCCATGGGAAATGACAGGGAGCAACTTCCATATCAGAAGGGAAGAGGGAATCCAACAGAGACCTGGGGGCAACAGGGAAGGGGAGCTGCTGTAAGCAGCCCTCAGCTAAGCTCAGAACTGGACAAGGAGAGGCCCTATGGAGAGCCTCTGAATCTCAAAAACAGGGAGAGGGTGTGGGGGTAACCTGGGGGGAGAGGTGGAGATCAGCACAGGAAACCAGGGCACGACCAAAGTACGCAGGAAGTGAAGCTGGGCACAAAGCCCCAATTCATGAACTAAAGCCAGAGATGAGTAAATCAAGGAAAACAAGGCCTAAGGGGAAGAAGGACCGCAAGCTGGAGTCTTCCCAAGCTGGCCAGCAGCGGCACAAGGGGAAAGATGCCTTCCACACGCGATCCGAACCCCCGACTTCATTCAGGGGTTGGGAAAACCAAAATGAAAGCTGGTGAGGGAAGGTCCAGAAGGAGAAGAAAGTTCAGAAAACTCCCTCTCCTGGGAGTGGGAAAGTCCAAAGAGAAACCAATGACTTCACGATGTAGGAAAAGTATTAGAACACACCAAACCATCCTGAAGACAGAAGAAAACAAAATATTTTATTTTTAAAAATTGACTTAGAAAAGAAGTCAAGAAAAGATAATTTCACTATCCCCATAGCCCCTCAAAACTATCATTATAACAATGAAATCTCGACCTAATGCCTCACAAAAGGACAAAGCAGATAAGAATGAGCATTTCCACAGTGCCCACCATGTGCCCGCCACATGCCCACCACGTGCCTGCCCTGGACCAAGCACTTCACCCCTTCATCTTAGCAGATTCCCCCATAATTCATCCAGAATTGTTCGAGGGGAGGCGAATCCCAACCAAGCCACAGCCTAGACCCTCGACTCCGGCATCGGGTCCCAGGCTGCAGACCTCAAGCATCGAGGAACACTTCAGAGTTGCTGAAGAGTAAGCGATTTCTATTAAAAACGATTATTGTATTTTAGAATATTTTAACAGGAATACTCCAATATTCCAAAAGACAAAATGACATGAAATGATAACCAAAGCTCCTTTGCCTTGGCACAAGTATGGGTAATCGACAGGGGGAATGAGCTTTTAATAGGCAGAAAGTGTGAAACACCTAAGAAATAAGTTTAGCGGGAAGAAAGCTGACCTGGGTTCTAGACTTGGGTCTGCCAATGATTAGCCCCATAACCTCGAGCACGCCAGATCTCTTAGCTTCTCTGAAATAATTTCCTGGTCTATAAAATGAGAGGGAGAAATGAGAAGATTTTCCAGCTCTATGATTAAAACCTGACAGTCAGAAAAATTCAGCTGACATTTGAATGAACAGGACTACTCTCATGGTCTGTCAGAAATATTAAAATTTATTAAGAATAGAATTTGGAAACGATCATCTGACAGGCAGAATGGGTGGTGCACTACGTGTGAAAATAACGTGAACTGAGAATGATTTTAAAAAGAGAATGAAAGACATAGATGATGTTAGAGTAGTCCCTTCCAACTTTTTAAGAATCTACAATTCTAAGAAAAGACAGGGTATGAGTGACCAAGCAAAGCCTCTTAAGAGCTTAATAATTTAGAAACTTATTCTGTGAATACTTACCTTAAGGACACACTTGTTCTCAATTACTTGGAAATACTTAGTTATGACTTAGTGACCCTTCCATTATTAAGAATGAAAAAAACTCCACAAGTTCTTAGAATGTCAACTGCTACAGACTATTCTTTAAAAACTATGCTCAACCAGAAAATATATCAAAACTGTGAAAGGAATTATAAAAAGATCTAATTTATACATTAATATTGTAATTCTCAATCCAACCAAATACTAAAATAAATTGCCAAGTGCCGAGTTTATTTAAGAGGCTAAAGACAGAATTAGTACTTCTGAATTAGTACTAAAAACTAGCAATAAAAAAAATATGCTCTTTGTATCACTTTTGGGAGAGGGAAGGCCAAGTTTTCTTTCTTTCTTTTTTTTTTTTTTTTTTTTTAAATAAAGCTCCACTTGGTGGAGCTCTATTCCTATTCTTTTAAATGTTTCCCAATTTTTAGTTTCATTACTATAAAATAAGTTAATATAGCACCAAAACTGACAATGAAGAAGGACTTAAGGCAGTAATGACTCAGGACTCAAAATAAAGAGCCACAAATTTCAGCCTTATTATGAGGAAAATGCAAGTATGAAAAACTTCATCCAAACTCAGTAAGGCAAACTTTAACAGAGCTACCTACATGTATAAGAGTGGAAAGAGCCTAAGCTTTTCTTAGCTATGGATCTTGTGTTAATCCTTCAGAGTCACAATCTCTTCATCTATCTGTAAAACCTATAAATAAAAAAAATAATAATAATGTAACAATATAATATAAATATATTCCCGCATGCCACAATCCCAGAATCTCAGAGATGGGAAGGAACTTAAAAGCCATCCAGTCCAAGCTGTCCCCAAGCAGAAATCCCTTCTCTGACATCCCCCAAAAATGGCAATCTAGTCTACATCTATCTGACAAGGAAATGGATTTTATTTTTGTATTTCTCTGAACATTTTTTCCTAAAATACATCTCAAATCTTAACTTAAATGTTAAATCTAAATTTGTATCCTGATAGATTCCTATATAACTAGGCAAATAAAAGGAAATTAAATATGATTTTTTCTTTTTAATTACCTTTCCAAAAAAAGCCCCTGAGGGAGGGGATATATGCATGTGTGTATATATATATATATATATATATATAGACTTTTTTCATGGCAATAATTGTATTTGTGGGTAAACTCTAAAATTAAATGTTCAATCACAGTTTTAGTGTTATTTCTATACCCTTTTTCAACTCCTCCCTACAGTTAAACTAATAATGGATATGTGGAGAAGATGGAGATATTACTGAAATTTTCTGCAAAGGATGGTGGCAATCCTTTATGCAAAACTGAGTTAAAAACCAACATTTTGACAGAAATATTTGATTAAACTAATCTGGATTTTTAGGTTAGGGCCAACAAAACTTATTCTGATACATTCTTATTAACACTGAATTTTAAGTATAACATTCTAAATGGGGCAAAAATATTTCCAATCCATCTGATTATTCAGGAGCTGAGGATGTATAATCTATAGATCATTCAGTCATCCCATTTGTTATTTCCCATTCTACTCTGGCCAAGTCAATATTTTGCTAGCATCAAAGACAAGCAGAAATGAAACTGAAATCAGTCCAACTTCTGCTCTGGTGAAGGAAAAGAATGAAATTATTAGTAAAAATCAAACACCTTGAATGATCAGATTTAAACCATACATACTAAGATGATCAATTATTTGCTGGTAGAGCTAAATAATAAGTAATTTGGTAGAACATTTATAAAGCATGTACCAGAAGATTTAATTTAAGAGAATTGTTGTGGTTTTTTGTTACCTATATACTGTAATAATATAAAAGTGATGCTACTTGAAAAATGTTAAAAAGAGCTGAAAGGTTAATAAACAAGGAAGACCTGTAACTTTACTTTCCTTTATGAATAAAACTAACATCATTTGGAAGTACACATATAGCTGAAAAGAACAGCTGTATATTTATTCAATATGGCATCTAAAAAAACTCATTCAACTCTTGAGTATTAATTTGTATCTGATTAAAATTTACCTTTACCACTCCACATACCTTCCCTTTATTTTTCCCCTTTACAAATGCCGATTGATTTAAGATATACAATTGATCTATTTTTTTTAGGAAAGACACTTCTGGTAAAATCACATTATGATAAGTTAAAAACTATACAAAATAATTTTGCTAAAATGAGGGCAATGTTATTCTCAGTCTTTTGGACCTTGATTTGAGACTTAAAATCACTGGCTGAGCCACATTACATACAAGCAAGCATAGAATAATGTCCACCTTAGTTAGCTCTTAGATCTTTTAGATTTTGTTTGCCATGTGGCAGATGGTTTAGAGTTTAAGTGGTTGGGATTTTTGAAGTGAGAAGGACAATTGCTACCAGAAAAAAGGGCCAAAGCTTAATTCTTTTTAACTACAATTCAAATGATACTCAATCAGGTACATTCATTATAGAAGGCATTTGTTTACTGGATAGAGACCCAACACAAGCCAGATCACTTGTATAGAATTTTCACTAGTTGTAACAAAACCAAGCATTATTTCTGTAACTCATTCTGAGTGATATGGAAGTAGTTTTCTGCAACAAAAGTCATTGGGGAGAGAGAGAGAGAGAGAGAGAGAGAGAGAGAGAGAGAGAGAGAGAGAGAGAGAGAGAGAGAGAGAGAGAGAGAGAATATATGTGTATGTGAGATTATTCACTTCAACAGTAGAGATACTAAGATAAAATGTTTGAATACTTATACCCATCAGTACTGGGATCAGTAGTGGTTACAGATAAAGATTGACTGACAATATATTTTGAGTTGGCTGATCAAAGTTAAGATAGCCTATGTGATTAGGGAACATTTATTCTATACATATTGCTAAGTGGTTTACACAGGGATTGAATCTCTTGTACTTCAGTCAATTACTTTATAAAGAACCAAAACAGATATTAAATATTAAAGAAAGTTTATGACTTTAAAACTGAGCTTTTATCTAAAGAAAAAACAATGAACAACTCTTAAGCTTAAAAACTAAAAATATTCCAACTCAAAAAATCTTCAAAGGGCCAATTCTATACTAAAAAACAAAGTTATTTTCTCATTTGCAGTAAATTTTCTGAATGGAAATGATTTGTTTTCTATTTCTTAAATTGCTTTTATTTCTAAAAAACGTATACGTTAACTGTGAAAATCAAAAATCTGCAGGGAAATATATAAACAATTGTGACATAAACAGACCGAAATCAACTTTACAAAGTTAAAAATATTTTAAATTTATAAACAATTAAATATAATTAAGGAATTCCTAAACTGTGGCTAAGTTGTTTAAAATATTGCTCAAAAGAATTTCTTCATAGGTGATGTCAACTCCTTTTACTGAAATTATACATAATTTTGCAGGAAAATTATATATATATATATATATATATATATATATATATATATATATATATATATATATATATACAGATATCATCATGAATATGAATTGGTTACTTAAAATGGATGCAGAAAAACTAAGTAAAGCAATTGTTTTGAAGATTTTATCCAAAATACCGTATATATACTGAGGTAAACTAGACCTTCACAAGTGGAGATGATGCGACATAGGAGTGGCTAAAATACTCCAAGGAGCAACTAATGTACAATAATCAAACTAATATGGCTGATGTGCATAAGAACACAGGATTCTTTAGATAAAAATGGACAATATAATCTTAGATACATGCGTAACCAAGAATAAGGTAAGGATGTCTGGCCCCTCTTCCCCTGCATGAGATAGCACACTGACAAGTCTGATGATGCTATTGGTGACAATCAGAATAAGCCCTGAGAGAGAAGGATGAGGCTACTATTCACACCAACTGGCCGGTTAATCTGCTCTAGGCTGCACTCCCCACTATCTGGGCGCTCCCTCGCTGCAGTCTGTCCTTCCTTCTCCAAGAGGACCGGGGCATCTGGGAGGCGACACCCTTGAGGAGCTGGGTCTTGGCGGGGAAGGCCTGGGCGAGGTTTTGTCCTCTTTTCCCCTCTGGAGCTATCTGGGTGCAGGGCCAGGCAAGGATCAGGACAGAGGCAGTGGGGATGTGGGCCTGGTTAAGCTCAGAGGTAAGAAAGGAGGCAGAAAACTGCCTCTCTTAGCACATATGAACGTGTACCAGTGTGTGTGAGGGATGAAATCCTCACTCCTTTCTGGCCCAAACACACCTGACTATATTCACTCAGCCTGGGACAAACCCCTGGAGCTCCCTCCACTCAGAGATTTCTTAACCCCCTTAGTGGCTCCTGGCCCTTCGGCCTCTCCCTCTGCTCACTCCTTCCACCTTTCCCTTCCTCCTCTCAGGCTCCTGCCTCTCGGGCCCTTCTCTACCAGGCCTCCCGGGGGGGGGGGGGGGGGGGGTGAGGGGGTGGGGGGTGCCTCCATTCCTTCCCCTTAACTCCCCCCCCTTCCCTTTTCCTTTGGTGCCTTGTCTTCTCCCCATTAGAATGTAAGCTCCTGGGAGGGCAGGAACTATCCCTGTTATCTGCTCTTAACACAGTGAGTGGGGTTATTATAAGTACTTAATAAACGCTTGCTGACTGGTTTAATTAGAAAGTTTGCAAAGCACTTTATACTGGTGTCATTTGATCCTCACAAAACCCCTTGGATGTTCACATTTTACAGAGAAGGAAACTGAGGATAAAAGTGGTTAAGTGACTTGCTTAGGGTTACAAAGTTAGCAAGGATCTGATGCAGGATTTGAATTCACATTTTCCTAATTCTAAGTCCAGTACTCTTATCCACTGTAGCACTCTGTAGATATGTACATGTAATACCAAATTGAAAACAATATGCCCCAAACCAGCAAAAACTCTTACATAAACTTCATTTATACAGCATAAAGACACAAAGTTCAAGAATGTGCATATGGAAGCATTGAGAGCCACATTCTCTCAGTTTGAAATTTGGAGGAATAATGTATATTCTTACAAAGGAGACTGCAACTTCCAATTCCTAAATTATACCAAAGTTTATTCTATAAAAGTCGCATTTATAGTAATTGGTTTTCCAGGGAAACCAAATTACAGTAAAATTTTCATCTGCATTATCTAGAAAAAACATTCCCTCTTAAGTGAAACTAATTAGTTTTAAGTTTATTTTCACAGAATTGCATTTTAACTCCTTTGGATGAAGACTATTTTTTAAAATGTGTCACAATTTCCTTATTTAACTATCTTCAATTGTAAGAGACTTTATTTTTAGTTTTCTGAAATTACTAATACTACCATTTTGAATATTTTGTTTAAACAAATTGGTCTTTTTTTCTTGTCAACAATATCCATAAAGTATAAAGCTAAAAAAAAAAAAAAAGGGGGGGGGGGATTGCTGGGTCAAAGAGTGTGAGCAGTGTTCTACCTTTTATTGTATCTAAAATAAGTGACCAATTTACAGCTGCCAAAAGTAGGGAACTAATTTTTTCCCCATATTCCCAACATTTTTTTCCCTTTCTCTCACTATCTTTGCCAATTTGCTTTAAGTTATTAGGGCTGATATAAAAACATTCACAATTCTTTCCATTTGCATTTCTGTAACCAATAATGACTGAACAGTAAAGGACTGAAAGGACAACAAACAGATGAAATATGGGAAATGGTAACATTATATCCAAAGGATAGGTGTCTACCACGTTACTATGTGAACAAAAATTATCCAAATTATTATTACCGAGATGAAAATTTGGGCAACTTTGAGATGCTCCTCTACTAAGATTGGCAGAGTTCACATAACAGAAACATGATAGTTGGAGTACCTCAAGAAAATAAGCATACTTATCTGATGGAGCCACGCATTGGTCACTGTGGGAAGCAATTCTGAACTATGTTCCACAAGTTATTAAATTAAATTGGGTGTACCTCGTGAGTCAATGACACCTTATTAACCAGAGAACCCCAAAGAGATCGACAATGCATACAAGCATGAAAAAATATTTATAGTAACTCATTTTGTTTTAACAAAAAGAAAAATGGAAACTAAGGGAGTGATCATTAATTGGGGAATGGTTAAACAAATTATACTATACAAATGTAATGGAATATTACTGTGCCATAAGACATTATGAAAGGGACTCTTTCAGAGAATTCTGGAAAAGCCTTTTATAAAAACTGATGAAAAGAGAAGTGGTAAGAATTTGGAAAATAACTTATACAATAACACTGTAAAGAAAACCAATTTTGAAAGACTGAAGAAATCTGATGAATGAAATGACTATGCACTTTTTATCTTTTATATATAATGAAGGTAGATATCTACTTCTCTACAACAGAGAAGTAACAGACTCAAAAGTGCAGAATGAAACATACATATCTGGACTTGGCAAATATGTGAATCTGTTTTGCTTGATTATGCTTACTTGTTACAGGATATTTTGCTTTGTTTTCCAATGGGGTGAGATTTGGAAATAAGAGGAGAAAGAGGTTAGTAATACTGTTGTCAAAAAATAAAAAAGAAGGTTACAGCACATGTAAAATGTATGGGATTGCCTGTCATCGGGGGGAGGGAATAGAGGGAGGGGGGGATAATTTGGAAAAATGAATACAAGGGATAATATTATAAAAAATATATATATAATAAAAAATTATTAAGTAAAAAAAAAAAGGGGGGGAAGGAAGAATGAAGGGGAAAATGTGTGTTATGGAAAAATAAAATTTCAATAAAAAATCTACTTAAATATAAAAAAAAAAAAAAAAAGAAGGTTACAGGAATATGTACACATATTCACAGAAAAAAAAAATTAATAACAGAAAATAGTTCAGAAGGACCTAAACAAGTAAGGCATCTTTGAAAGTTAAGACAGAATTTATTTTCTACTTTAAAAAAATATATATATATACATAATAAAAACTTTAAATTCACATGAAATGCCTCTTTCCTGTTCTATTTTACACGGAGAAATGTTTTTTTGGAAGTAATTGTCAAGTTTAGAATAATTTTTCTATAAAAAGAAGGGAAAGTAGTCTAGTTGATGAGGGGCTAAGGGAATAAACAGAACAGTGGTTAATAAAGAAAATGGCAGAAATGATACAAAAAAGAGGGGAAGAGAAAAAGTTTAAAAGAGGGATGAGAAAATAAAAAAGTAAAAATGCATTACAAGCATTACAAGGTCTTACAAAAAAGCAGGCCAAAATGTGAGACACTATTTATTAAATAATTTGTTAAAAAATAGTGAACTCCCAGAATGAAGGCAAATCTTTAAAGTCATGATTTAGTACCAATTAAGGTACCTTTTAAAAAGGATCACTTAATCTTATTTCAATTTGCAGTTACCTTAGGTGCTATCATTACATTTATGAAGTAACTTTTATGTGCATGCTATTATTACTCACTGTGCTAGGATAGTCTGCAGAATCAGTAAAAGACACAAGAAATGTCCTCCTGAAGGAAGTATAAGTTGATCTGGCCAATTGTTTTCTTCTGTATTAATTCACGAGAAGATCTTGAATGTCTGTCTGTATGTCAGCATTTTTGAATGGTGCCAAAAGCTTAAATATTTTTCCCCCATGCCCTAATAATGAATAAAAAGCAAACAGTAGTTTGGTCTAGCTTTAAAAATTAGCTTTAAATATTTGAAAAAGAAGCTCACAAAGTTAACCAGGCTACAGCAAACAAAGCACAATACAAAGAACATCTCAACCTCTGTGATAAAGTAGCTGATGCAACTGTATGTAGACATGCATTATAAACTATTAACTAACTCTATAAGCAAAAGGCTCCATTTGTTTTAAATAAAATAGAGGTTTAAAAAGTATACTCATAATTTTTAACAAACTTTTTGGTTTTTATGGAATAGAGTATCACAAAGGTACTCAAGATGTATTCTAACAGAGCACCCTGGAAATATTTAATATCCTGAAATACTTCACTCAAAAGATAATATGATCTAGAGTGGAAGGTCCCTTAAAGATGACTTAATCCAAGGCATGATCTTTGAAGATGAGGAAAATGACTGGCAGAAAAATTAAATTAAATGATTTCTCCAAAGATGTAAGAAATAAACAGCAGTCAGTATTTAAACCCACATATTATAAAACAAATCACTCAATTGCTCAGAGCTCAAAAAAAAAAAAAAAAAAAAAAAAAAAGCAAATGTGTGCTGGACTTGGGAGTAGTCCATCCGATTTAGAGCAGTCGAGCAGTCGTATATGAAGTGATTTACAAACCTTAAAGTATGTTACAATATTACCACTTATTACCACTACATATAAAGTTATTTGCAAACCTTAAAGCATTATATGGCATTATTAAGCTTCTCTGTTCTTCAATGTTCTCATTTACTCTTAAATACTTTTATGCTGTTTTATGTTTTTCCCACCTTAACTTCCCCCAAAAAATTTACCTTAGGAAGTTAAGTAATTAAACTAACCTTCCTAATCACAATTGGCTTAATTAAGTTAATAAATCAACATACATGTAATTTTTCTTCTCTTTATTACAGCAGGTTTACAATCATTTTATCAAGTTCTTACTAGATGCTAGCACTATACTAGGTACTCAGGATACAAAGGAAAGCAAAAATATTGGTTCCAACCCTCCAGAAACTCATGTTTTAAAGGGAATAACATGCAAGAGAAACCCATGTACATATAAGATAAACAAATAGATGGAAGGAAATTTTGGAAAGAAAATACTAAATGGAGCAGGGAAAAGGTGAATTTGAATTAAATTTTTAAGGAAGCCAGGAAACTCAGTAAATGATGGTAAGGAAGGCATGGGAGGCAGACATTGAAAAGGCAAAGGGAGACCTGGGCCGGGGAGAGACAGAGAAAGGCAGACAGACAGAGACAGGAGATTTAAAAGTCAAACAGATGACTTCACATTTAATCCTAGAGCTAAAGGAAATCAGAAGAGCTCAGAAAGAATAGGCGACAAGGACAAAGGCAGGGAGAACCTCCATAAGGCTATTGCCAAAATAAAGGCAGGAGATGATTAAAAAGACACAACCCAGGCCACCCAGTGCCTGAAGATAAGGGGCCATTCAGAAAAGGTGCTGAAGATTAAAAAGCACAATTGGGCAAGAGCTTGGATGTGTCAGCTGAGAGAAAGGAAGGAGCTAAGGAAGATTCAGGTGTAAGCCTGGGTGGGAGTATAGATACCTCATTAGTAATAGGAAAATTTACAAGGGGGGAGGTTAGGGCAGCCAGATGATGCAGTGGGTAGAGCAGCAGCATCCCTGAAGGACCAGAGTTCAAAGTATCCTCAGGCACATAATAAGGGTGATATCACATGATCTCAGAATTCTTGACATATCAGTTAAATTGTTATCTTTGTCAAATTTTCTAGAGCTTGCACTAAGATAAAGTGCATTTCAAATTCTGTTGAGTCATTTCCTCATCAGTTCCCAGGAGTTCCACTGTCTCTATGTAGATGACTACCATATTGATGTGGCCAACTCCAACCTCTCTCCAGAATTCCACTTTTATATCACCTCTCGGACACCTTGAACTAGACGTTTCATAAGCATTTCAAACTCAACCTAAATTTATATTATTTCAAAACGTAGACAAAGTTTTAGATAAGATACCTTAACTACTCCACATATTCCTCCAGATCCCCGGGGTGCCCAGCCTTAAGATAACCTTGAATCTATCCGGTATATCTTGTACATATAGACTTGTTTATCTGACTCCTCCATTAAGATAGCATAACTTGAAGAAAGAGACCAAGTACATTCCCAGCACTTAGCTACCTACCGGGCATATCCTAAATGCTTAATGATAAATGCTACCTGACTGACCAAAAAAACCCTTTTAACTTAATCTAAAAATATAGGACACTTAAATGGGGGAATTTAGAAAATTCCACTTATATGGAAACATGCAGCACCTAACTATCCCAGGTAAAAGTGTTGCTCTTTCTATTCCATATGCACAATAAGATTATGCCTTGGAAAATTAAAAACTGGGGCAAAGCATATTATTATTATTCTTAATAATAGTTGACACTTAATAGCTGACATACAGGGCTTAAAGACCATAAATGTTTTACACATATTACTTTATTTGAGCCTTATAACAATCATATTAAAGTATTAGTGTATCTATTTTAAAGATAGGGAAATGAAAAGGTTACATAAGTAACTTGTCCATACAGGTAGGAGAAGACAAAGACTTCAAATTGAGATATTTTCTTTTATAAATCCCAGAGTGACTCAGGTGCATAGATAAGTAGTGCCTTGTCTTCAAAACCCTGAAGTATTTGCAATTTCCACTACACTCTAAAGTTAGGATAGAACTTAAAAGGCATTTTTTTTTTAACTAAATCACTTTCATGTGTGCTTTTTCTAAGCACACCTGGTAGTTTTTAAATGAAGGCATACTTCATATCTATGTGGGGCTAAGGGTTCTCTTAAGCAAGAATGTATCTCAAGGTTCTCTCCAAAGCTTTCTCTTCTCTCTAGGCGACTTCATCAGCTTCCGTGGATTCTATTATTATCTCTACGCAGAATATTCCCAGATGCACAGAGCCAGCCCTAGTCTCTTTCCTGAGCTTCCAGGTGTATATCACCAAGTGATTACAGGACAAGGTGAAACAGATGTCCCGTAAGCATCTCAAATTATATCCAAAACAAAATGCATCTTTCCCCCAAACCCGACCCCCATCTCAACTTCCCTGTTTTTGTCTACTATTCTCCCAAGTCTCCAAAGGCAATAACTAGGGTGTCCTGTTCATGATCCTTCACCCAAAGCCAATCTGGCCATTTCAACATCCACAAAAACGTTCATCTACGTGGCTTTTTCTCTATTCACGTCACCACCACATTTGTTCAGTATTTCTCACCTGAAATCCTCCAAACATCTCCTAACTAGCTTCTCTCTTTTCCATCTCTCTCTCTACTCCAGTCCAGCTTCTACACAGGTACCAAAGAGCTTCTCCTAGAGCCCAGATCTGAGTGTGAATCCATTACAATACACCCTAGTCCTTCCTGTTATCTTGAGGGTCAAAGATAAATTCTTTTTGACATCTACAGCCGGAGCCCAATCTACCTTTACAATCACATTACACAACACATAAGCACTTCAGTCCAGCCAAACTGGCCTCTTTACTCTTCCTTAACACATAGCAAGCTATTTCTCATCTCTGCTTCTGTAGGGGGCTGAGCATCCTGTGCCTTCCCCCCCCCCCTCAAGAACTTCCACAAGCTGAGAATCTTTCAAGATTTAGCTCAAGCAACATTACTAGTCAGTGCTCCTCCCTGCTCTGCACTAGCTTGGTACACCCTCCTTTTGTGAATCTGGTGGAGTGTAATCTCTTCCAATTCAAGATAAGCTCTTGGAAAGCCAGGACTTTTACTTTTCTCTCTATATTCCCAGCCTACCCCTCACTAGATGTTTTCTAAGTACTTATTAGGACAATGCTTCCTCCTTTTCCCTTGTGTCTCTCCACTCTCTTCCCCTTCCCTTCCAGCCACCCAGCTATGCCCATCAACAGAAAGTGCTTTCATCTAGTAGGCTGACAGAAAGAGTGAAAAAAAAAGAAAAAATTGGGGCTGCTGCCTTAGTCTCTCATTTCCTTTTTCTTTTTCCTTTTTCTAATAAGCCCAAGAATGGCAAAATCATAGCAACAGAAAAATACAGCATTTGCACCAAAAATTTCTGAAAGATTTCAAGTAATCCAGAAAAATGCTACATGGAAGGCAGTGTAAACAGTGCTATGCAATAGGAATTTAACTTAGTGAAAAGGGCATGAGGAAAATTAATGGATTAATTTTCATTGCATTTCCAATTTTTCATATGCAACAAATGTAACCTTTTTTGCAAAATAAACACAAACTACCAAAAAACCCTTCAACAATAAGATCTAATAATACACCTTTTGAAAAGTTTTTCCTAGTAGACCCTGAGTTACTACTAAAATTTTATTAAGTACCACAATATTCAAAAAATATTTTTCCAGTCTGCCATGTCCACAAGTAGCAATATAAATTCAAAGCCAACATAAATCTCACTGGTCTCGAGCAAGGGATGATCCATGAGGCAGCACTAGTTTTAAGTTTCAAAGCTCTTGGCTTACCTCGAAGCTGTGTTGCACCATCCTCATGAATGTACTCACATACAAGCATCTTGGGTTGCTATTGGCTCTATAACTTCAATTCATTCCTAAATTATCCTTAGTAGCCACTGACGCCTATTCCGTCTCCAGCTGTCTAGAAAATTGTGGTTATTTTTTTTTTCTGTAGGTTAAATTCCTTGCAACTTTCACATTCAGCAAACCCAGGCCAGAAACATAAAATAATTCTATAAACTGTTACTGACAGAAATGTTGTATTTTTGAGATGCCATGATGATTCAAGAACAAGTTCATATCTTCTATTAATAAAATAAAATTTTGTGACATGAAATATGATGATCTCTTGCTTGGTGTTTATATGGAAACTGTAGATTAGCTACTTTATAGATTATACATATTAAATTTTAAAGTCATAAGAGATAGGCAAAGTAAATCATACCAGCTCCCCTCAACCTCTCATAGATATATAAGTAAAAGTAATTTTTAGAGCCAAATCTGGATTGGGATAATGCAGGATTATCTATCTTACTGCCTTTGTCCTTCATCATGAAAATGAAAAATCCAGTAGTTATTTAATATGTATGTATATATATATAATGTTCTAAAATCCATATGGTTCTTCTGTGTTTCTTCTTTGGGGAGAGGGGCAGTGAATGGTGAATTAAAGAAATATTCAAAGTATTATTCAAGTAAGGTATAAAATCTTCTTGTTTTTTTTTTCAGTCACATGTTCTGAGCTAAAAGCCAGAAGATGTTTGGGATAATTAAAAGAGCAAGGGCAGCTAGGTGGCCCAGTGAATAGAGTACCCGCCCTGAAGTCTGGAGTATCTTGAGTTCTTAACACTTCCTAGCTGTGGGACCCTGGGCAAGTCACTTAATCCCAATTGCCTCAGGGGAGGGAGAGGGAGAAGGAGGGAGAGGGAGAGAGAGAGGGAGAGGGAGAGGGAGAGGGAGAGGGAGAGGGAGAGGGAGAGGGAGAGGGAAAGGGAGAGGGAGAGGGAGAGGGAGAGGGAGAGGGAGAGGGAGAGGGAGAGAAAGGGAGAGAGGGAGAGGGAGGGAGAAGGAGAGAGGGGAAGAGAGGGAGAGAGAGGGGGAGAGAGGGAGAGAGAGGGAGAAAGGGGAAGAGAGGGGAAGAGAGGGAGAGGGAGAGGGGGAGAGGGGGAGAGGGAGAGAGGAAGAGAGGGAGAGAGGGAGGGAGGGAGGGAGAGGGAGAGAGGGAGAGGGAGAGGGAGAGAGAGACAGAGAGGGAGAGAGAGAGGGAGAGGGAAAGGGAGAGAGAGAGGGAGAGAGGGAGAGAGAGATTCCCAAATAGAGCCCCTGTGCTCCTCTACCATTGACTACTTATGTGATCTGGGATAAGTTAGAGCCTCTCTGAACCTCACCTTCCTCGGTAAAATAAGAGAAGAGGAGGGACAGAATAAGCATTTCTTTAAAAGCCAGGCACAGTGCTAGGTGCTTTGCAAATATTATCTCATTTGACCTTTACAACAATCCTGGGAGGTAGAGGCAATTATCATCCCCATTCTACAACTGGGAAAACAGAATAAGACAGGCTAAGTGACTTCCCTAGGGTAACACAGTACGTGTCTAAGGTTACATTTAAAGTCAGGATATTTGAACTGCAATGCTTTACCAGCCTATGAAGTGACTGGACTACCTTCTACCTATAAATCTAAACTTGTCCTATATGTATAAACAGTTTCCAATGAACAAAGATAGGAAAGCTTGTAGCTTTCACTGTGGTCTACTTCAATTCCAAGGTTATACAATCTTTATTACTAATTAATTTAAAAATCTGTAGCAAAGTCAGAGCACTAACTAACAAAAGCACTTAAAAGTTATACAACCACCTTAAAAGAGAATACTTGCCTTTTAAGATATCAAAATTACCCTCTCTATTCACTGGTAAAAATAATCCCTTTAGTCAGTACAAATCCAGGCGTTCTCCAATGTAACACTGCCCACTCTCAGAACTGCCTGAATTATCATAACATTAAACTGGGAGATAAGGAAAGAGGAAAGGAAAACATTCATCTTTACTTGTACTTTACAAAACACCCCAAATGTCTCTAGAACCAATGTTAACACCTCCAAATATATTTAGAAAGCAGCCAATGATTTCAACAGTCAGTCCTTACATTTTCTGAAAATCAAACTAGATACCAAATTATTTTATCGAAGACAACAATAGACATCTCAGTCGGGCTTTGGAAGTGTGGGAAGTTTTAAAAGAGAGTACTTTTCAGGATAATGTTTGTAAGCAAGCTATGGATTACTGGTCAGCCAAAGGAAATGCATCCCTCCCACCAGTGACATGGAGCATTATAGGATAATTGGCAATAGCTCCATCTCTGTGGTTATTAGCCATGACCTGCCCAATCTTGACAAATGTCAGAAAAGAAGAGCAGGGCTGAAAGAAGCACCTGCCAGCTGTGCCAACTCACATCTTTTCCCATGCCAACAAAAACTTCAGAGCCCCTTCAAAACACTAGATTGTGAGAAGGATCTAGCTCATAACCAGGAATAGGAACAGCAGCTGATAAATGAGCTAAATCATGACAGGCAGTAGAGCAGTAGGTCAATGGCACAACTTGAATGTATTTGAGTTAGAAATAGGCTTCAGTGGTTCTAAGAGACACAAAACACCAACTGCCCAAAGATGGGTACGCTGAGGGGCAAAATCTCTGAGGTACCAACATTAAACATGATGTCTACACGCAAATTTTTGGAAACTGCAAGATACCCCAAATTAAGCCACTTTCAACACTATTTCCTATGTCACAACCAGGTATAGCTTACAAAACATACTAAATTTCACCTAACATAGTCATGAAACTCACTAGGTGCTGCTAGAATCCTATGCTGGCAATGCCATCTGTGTGAAGAAAATAATATTCCTACTTCCCAAGTGGTATAGGTCTATTAGTAACAACTGTGAAACCCAAGGGAGAAGAGGAAATTTTAACTGGCTTCAAACTTTAATTTCCTGGCCAATTCATGTGAACATTAAAGTTAATTTTACATAAACGATCTCTAGTTCTCTTCCTTCCCCAAATATTTTATATGATTATTCCACTGGTAATATATATACACACTGTGATTTTTTAAAAATGGTTATGAATTAAAAGTAATTGTCACAAGGAAAGTCTTTGCAACATATATTTTTTAATTGCCATAGATAGCTATACTGGGCATAAATTATGACAGAGTCAAGGAAACAAAGGTAAAGAGTTAGATGTGGAATCAAGAGATCTGTGTTCAGATCATAGCTCCATAATACTGGATACCACCTATAATTCCAAGATCCCAAATCATAATCTCTTTAAGACTAAATTTCCTCATCCATGAAATGGGCATAAAATTATTTATACGCTTACCTTCAAAGGTATGGTTTATAAACATCAACAGCTTGGTAAAAGACATTTTAATTTCCACTTCGTTTAACCCAAGATAACAAAAAAATTTATAATCAACATATATATTTTGTTCTACTTTCATTCCTCTATCAAATAATGTTTCTTTAAAAAAAATATTGCAAAGGTTATTAAATATTCTTCCTTTGGAAACATTAACATAATCTTTAAACTCCATGCTTTTTGCCAAGTCCTCTGAATCAGGTTCTATTACTATTACCATAGCTTGCTTTTCCAGAAGCTTTCTACAATCTTTTTTATTATATAAAAATATGAGAAGCCCCTCTTCTCAAATCACTACTTGTTTATTATACTTTTTGGATCAGAAAATTTCTCCTTTATTGCTTAGAGTACCTCTCAAAGTACAAGTATCAAAGCTCTTCATAAATTTGCTAGGAAAGCTAATGTTTTGTTCAATTCTCAATGTAACACTATTTGCATACAAATTTGATATATCTTAGACTAAATGCAATAGATTTAGGGCTCTATACTATATTTAGGCTACTTGAAAACCAACATGTAGCCTGGGCTGTGGAATTTTAGCACAGAATCTATCATAGAATTGTGCACAAAGTAAATGTTCAACAATTTATTAAATACAACAGAAAACTCCTGTTCTTGAGCCTTACAGTTCTTTTGAGCACAATTATAGACACACCTCCCCACACAGTAAGAAGATAAAGGAAAAAACTCAACCTTGGAGATAATTTTCAAAAGGGGGAAGGAGAGATAGGACCTATCAGTATGTAAGTGAGCACTTAGAGAAATAACTCCAAAGATTTCCAGAGTAAAGTTGTCTCATCAGTGCCATCTCAACTGCTCATTCAGCCTTCGGAATAATACAGGAAGAGAATATATTCTAAACATTGGCTTCCAAAAACTCTTCAATGCACTTTAGATACTAACAAGTTATTAAGCTACACATTAAGCTAGTATTTGAGTTATATTCTAAAGATAAGGACTAGTCTTGGGACTTCCCAGATATACAGAATTCCTTTTCCAATGTATCTTTTTTATAACTTAAGTGTCTGGGGAATTAGCTACCACTGAAACCTAGAACCTAGGTCTTTCCTAGATAAAACATGAAAAATGGACAGCAGAAATGAATTTTTAAAAAAGGATTTATTATGTGCTGTAAAGTAGGTGGAAAGTTAATGATCCTTATTCTAATGCTATGAAAGGGAGGATGGCAAGGCCCAGTGGTCTGCAGGTATCGTAGCAAGGTAAATCGCAAACTCTGGAGGTCTTTCATCCTACCAAAGGACAACTGATGACGGACTCCCTGGTCATGGATGCAGTGTGTGCAACTCTGTCTGCCCCAAAGTGAAAAGCCCAGAGAGGCTCTGACCAAAACCATTGGGATAGGGAGGTCTCAATGAACTCCAAGTAAAATATAGTTGGGGCATTGGAGGAAAGGGCTCAAACTTAGTCTAACTGGTTCTGTCCATGCTTGAGAGCTATGGCATTACAAAGCAAAATTTTGGGCCTAAAGGGAAATGTGAGGCAGGAAAGTTAAAAGTAAATCATATAGAACAAATACAGCTTTTTTTTTTTTCTTTTTACAAATAAAGCAATCAGGACATAGAGCAGGTAAGTGACTTCTCAAAGGTCATCCTAGGTTTTTACCTTTAACCTTTTACCTTTAAAATACTTAGAGCTAGAAGGATCTTAGAGATATGGTCTAATCTTTGATAGGTGAAGAAAGCACGGTCCAGGCAATTTAGGAAATGTATCTTAGATTATGAACTAAAGTAGTGACAACAAAGCCCAGTTTCAAATTCATGGGTTCTGACTCCAAATCCAGTTTTTTACATTTTCTTCCCAAATGATGTTCTAAAGAAGCCTGGTTTTTCTATACAATATGACCAAGAGTGTCCAGAAGAAAGCTTCAATGCTAGTGATATTTTCACTTCTGAAACATTAAAAGAAAAAAAATTATGTAATAAAAAATTACACATGCCTTTTGTAGGAAGGAAAATTAACTTCTGTTTCTTTGTTCCCAAATTTCCCCGATATCCCCTCTTTCAATTTAATAAGCACGCACTAAACCCCACTCATGTGTAAGGGATATTTTAGGGTTAAAATAGATGACAGAACCTATATATGAAGACTTTGGAAGTATTTAACTTACAAGTATCTTTGAGAACAGTACCCACTCTATTTTCCTTTTCTCATGATTAAAGTAAAGGAATACCAAACTAAATTTTTGTAATGACTTCGTCAACTCCATAGAGAATGGGCATATTTATTTGTTCCCTCAATATATTTCAGACCCCAAAATATTCTATGTTCAAATGAATCTAGCATCAGAGTAGAGAAAGGAGTGAATACTAAAGATGTTATGGAGGTAAATTTAGCAGGCCTTGGCAACAGGTTGGAAATGAAAGAAGATGGGGGAATAACAGTGAATGATAAGTAAAGAAATACAATGAAGTGGCAAGCCTGGGTGGGTGACTGGAAAAAGACTACTATAGTCTGGACATTAAGAAAAAGAAGGATAATGAGTTGAATTTGGAATCCATTGAGTTTCAGATGTACAAGGTACATCTAAGTTCAAGATATTCAATAGCTGCATATCCAATTTTAGTTTGAAATGCAGGGAGCAACTCAGAAAAAGTTATGTTCTAATATGTTAGGAACACAAGGAATTTTGCTCTCCAGGCCATGTCATGGTATTTGTTCCTTATGACCCTCAGTTTGCTCCAGGTGTCATGTTTTTCCAGGGGAACTGCACAGTCAGCCCCGAACAATAACAAATCTTGGAATCAAGAGAGATTTGAATTTCAATCCTAATTCTGTTACCTTGAGCAAGTCACTTCACTTATCAAAGTCTCATCAGTGAAATGGTTATTTCCAATACCTATGGTTCACAAAGTTGTTATCATAAAATGCTACGCAAACAGGAATTTTGTAATAGAAGAAATTTCAATCACAAATAAACTTTTTATAGAAGGATTTCAGATTACAATCTAGCCATTTTTAGAAAGTGAGCTGCTTTAAAACTGAATTTTAAAATACAATATGAAATCAAATTTGATGTTTTCTACTTAGTCACTTCATCTTTAATAGAATTTTGAAGTCCCTGAAAAGTAGCATATAAAACATTAATACAGAATATGATACCAGTTAAAAAATGAACCCTTACTTCTAAGAGAAAGCATTTCTTTTAGGTAATTATGGAAACAAAATAAAATTGGGGCTAATTCCCAATGTTAAAGAACAAAATATAAAATAATTCCTAAAAAACTAGACCACTAAATACATTCAAAAAATCTTAATGTATTTACATTTATCCCATTTACAGTACAACTGTCATCTATGACCTCAATTTAAGATATAACCTACATAAGAACTAAAATGAGTGAACCATCACTTCATTTTGCTTAAAAAATATTTCTTCCTCTGGATAAACAAAATTCAATCACCAATAAATACAAAATATGCTTTTAAAATTATTTCTGAAAAGCCAATTGTTTACCGGTATTATATTAATGCAATAATACCCTTCTGAAGAAGGCTTTGAATTGTACTGCCTGCCAAAGTACATTCATTAATAAGGTACTATAAAACACCATCATTTAAACAATAGGTCTAACATACTTCATATGGCTGAGACTAATACTGCTGGTATTAGAATAGATCTAGTGTCTTTCAATATGGCCTACAAACCTGAAATAAATAGTCTACTATAGTGTGTGTGTGTGTGTGCGCGCGCGTGTGCAAACACACACATGCACAAACTTTGTTTTAGCTATACAATTCTGGGATTTTTCCAGAGGAAGCACTGCACACTGCAAATATCACCAGCTCTGGAGACCTTGAGCTCCAATTCCACCTCTGGCAATAAATACCTTCTGGCTGAGCATGTCATCTCACCTTTCCTGAGGAGGACTGATATTGCTGCTGCTGCTCAAGAGCAGGCTGTATCCCACAGATTGATCTTTACTCTCATTTTGGTGTAAGTAGCTCTAATAGCTAGTTAAAACTGGGCTAAGATTTTGGGGATGTCCTGAATTCAATACTAAAATAATAATAAAATAAAATACTAAAAAAGGGACCAATTTTAAAATTAACATACTCATGTATATGTATGTCCCTATGCATATGTACACATATATACAGGGTGCTGTGTGTACATATGTAACTATACATGTGAATTTATAGCCATACATATATACATAAACTGAAACTTAAAGCAGCCAACTGCTATTCACATTTAGAAAATGGCACTAAGATTTTAGAGGCCTTATACTAGAAGATTCTTCTACCTGCTCCCTTTCTTTTTCCTGGGCAATCCACTAGACAAGCAACCAAAGAACCTAAGGATAGCAGGTTCAAGACAAATAGCTTGGATCCACGGTAGAACCAGAGTGACAGTGACCCTCAAGTACAGGATTCAGCTATGGGCAGATTGGGAGCAGCAGCCCGAGCAGGACAAAGGCAGGTGAGGATGGGGGGACACAGTTGCCTCTGTGCCCCAGCTTATCAGGGAGCTACTTTCTCTACAATAATTGGTTTTATAAAGGAGTCTTTCAGAAGATCAAAGATGGGGAGGTGAAACAGGTTTCTGAGAGACTGGCTGGCCCAATCTCCTCTTTCTAGAGAGGGGGACAACATGGTGCTAGGGGATTAAGTGGCTTACAGAAAGCGAGAGAGCCACTTCCACCCTCTGCAGGCTTCCTCCAGAGAAACCACCTAATCCAGCCTGCTCGTTTTATCTACTAGGTAAGTGAAGCCCCAAAGGGTCAAGTGCTTTACCAGGCAAAGCTGCTGACCAAGAGCACAATGAGCTCAGAAGCCAGGCCAAGCAGCTCTCATGCTGGTTCATTCCTAGAAGGAAGGCCTTCCAGGACCCACGTGGAGCCCGTCAACGAGGCACAAGGTAGCTTCTTGGTTGTTATCATGATCATAAAACAACCAACTACTTTCACATTTATAAGTGTCTAAAGTTTACTCTATCCTGGGGAAAGTTGTTAAGCAACAATGAAATTGTGGCACTGAGAGTGTGGGTGCCCCGAGCCAGCACGGGGAGATTTTTCACATCAGTCACAATAAGGGGAATGTTGTAGCTTTTTATTCCTTAAATATCAGCTCGAAAACCAAGCAGGATAAAGACTTGAAGGAGACCATGGAGAGGATACTGGAACCAGCACCACCAGATGACAGGTTTTAATCCTAGCTGTTATGGGCCAGTCAAATTTGGTACAGACTCTCAAGTTCCTCCCCACTCCACTATTCTTTGAATGTAAAAGACATACCAGAAAATATAGTACATTAAGACAAAATTTGCAAGAGCAAATGGCAATGCTCCTGAAAAAACAAGATGAAATTCTAGGAAATGTCCTGCAATTCTAGTGGGACAATACAAGCAGTTGTAGTCAGACTCCTTTTGTGGACATTGCATTTGTCCTTCGCTAGCCTCGGGTCCCATGGCAGCAGCATCTAACTGGGTCACTCACTTTCTGGGACTCTCTTGCCTCACCTGCAGGTCTAAACCTTAGGTCTGAGACCTGAGAACAAGATGTGATTTGTGTGTGGGGGCAGCTGGGTGGTGCACTGGACAGTGCTAGGCCTTCAAGTCAAGAATGCCCATCTTTTCAATTTTGAATCTGGACAGTGCCTAGCAGGGTGATCCTGAGCAAGTCCCTGCACCCTGTCTGCCTCAGTTTCTTAATCTATAAAATGAGCTGGAGAAGGAAATGGCGAAGCACTCAAGTATCTTTGCCAAGAAACAGGCAAATGGGGTCACAAAGAGACAGACACAACTGAAATAACTGACAAAATACACACATACACACACACACACAGCAGATTACTGCCTTTCTACATAAGTGGTGGTCTCTGTAATACAAAGCATTTTATTTTATGCATCTAAAAAATGTTCTAAGGAAGCCTCAATGGGTTTCACCAGATGGCCAAGAGGCACGGCACACAAAGGTGAAGAAGGCATGGACTCTCAGCTCTGGCTCTCAGCTCTAAATCCGAGATGCTTTGCAGGTAGTTAAACATCACTTATTTCTTTTTAATCTTCTTCCAGAAAAGGAAGGGCCCATATCCCTCCTCTCCCCCACCCCCTTAGTGGCATCTGCTTCCATGGTGATTTCCCCAAGCATCAGAAAATACTCCCTCTCATTTCCCATATTGGTCCATGCTTAGAATGCCCCAAAACATCAGCCACATCATAAAATGAGATCTCTTTGAAAAGGAACACACACACACAGACCCTGACCCACACACAGACCCCCCCACACACACATACTTGACCAGACTAAGGATTTTGCTGGTACAGGAAACTCCCAGTGAGCAATCTCCCATTACCAAAGTATAATATTTATTATCATCTAACTGTGAGACCAGCTCTCTATTCAATATTCCACATTGGCATATGTGTATATGTGTTTGTGTATATGCATGTATAAAATGTGCTTTAAAAAAAAGTGACTAATGACAACATCAAGTTTTATTCACGGAAGAGGAAGAAGAAATGTACCTTACATTTGAGCCAATGCAGCTACCTAAATCCATCTGATTATACATAAGGGATATTAATCATAATTCTGCTCTGAAAAGAGAAGAACTATTAACTATCCCACTAATAAACCTTCATACTCTTGGAAAAACCAACAGTGATTTTTTTTTTTTCCTTCAGATATATTCTCCAGGATAAAAGATCATTCCATTATACTTTTTCCATTTTCTCTCTCACCGGCTTGTCTTTCTACTCTATCAAGTACTCCATATTCCTTTAACAAACTAAATCACCCCCCCCCAAAAATCACAATTCTGTGGTAAAAGTATAACCAGTAAAACTCAAAGCCAAGATATATATGATCTTTTGTCATTGATAAATGTGGTAGATCAGAACTCTAGTTAATAAAATTATTTAAAAACAGCTAATATTTTCCCTAGCTAATAAAATCTTATACAAGTTATTTTTAAAATCTACATCCATTGTTTATCATCAAATTAATATCACCTTTCTCAATTAAGTCTCAATACTTGAATTAACTGAAGCCTGGTTGCCAATAGTGTAGAAGAAAATGTGCATATTCATTCTAATCTCTAGGACTAGAGAGATGAGGGCAATTTTTATCCTCTAATGTCTTTTCCTTATGTCTTCTAACATCTAGTCTGGTACAAACCCTTACAATTCAGGGAATGGCAAGCTCCAGCAGGCTCTCACCACATCAGTGATGAGGGGGAGCGCAATCTGTCGTACCACACCAAAAAAACCTTTTGAGGTACTGAAGAATTTTACCTTACCATGGTTAGGGCAAAGATTCAGCTCCTTAAATATATTAAAAGTTGTCTATCTTTAACACTTTTCGCACCAGCACCATTTCTGCATCACAGACTGTCTGCTAGATATCTCCACTTAGATGGTTCAAGGGCATCTCAAACTCAGCAAGTCCAAATTGAGACTGATCTTTTCCCCCATCAACATCTCTCCCCAGATTTTCCTAATTCTGGTGAGAGTACTACCACCACAAAAATCACCAAAATCTTTTTTGTATAATGTCAGCTCCATTTTTTCACTCTCCCTGTACTTCACCCCTCACATCCAAGTCCTGTCCAGCTTACCTTCACAACTCTCTAACGTGTCCCCTTTCTACTCCCACAGATACCACTCAGCTTCAGGCAATCATTCTCTCTCCCATAGATCATTGGAACAGCTACTTAATTTGCTTGTTTCCAATCTCTTTCTCCTAAGCTCTAACTTCACAGAGATGACAAAATAATCTTTTTAAGGCACAGATCTGACAGCATACTCACAGTTTTCAGTCTAGCATTTAAGCCAATCTATGTTTCCAAACTATCTTTCCAAGCCCATTTTATATTACTCTCCTGACAGCTTTGCTGAATCCAACCCCGCCCCCTGCCCATTTCAGCCAATCCCCAGCTCCATATTCCCTGTTTCACTTCAGAGCCTAGAATGAACTCACTCAATCTTTGTTGTAAAAGAAGCCCTTCTCTTCCTTTAAAATTCACCTCAATCATAGAAATGTGTTTAAAAGAACTGCATATATTTAACGTATATCAGATTGCTGCTGCCTAGGGGAGGGGAAGGAAAGAAGAAAGGGAGAAAAATTTGGACACAAGTTTTTGCAAAGATGAATGCTGAAAACTATCCTTGCGTGTATTTAGAAGAAAAAGTTACTATCAAAGAAAAAAGGTTCAGTTCAATTACCAACTCCTTAATCAACCTTCAGTTTTTTTAGTGCTCTACCTAAAAAGCAAAAAACAAAAAACCTGTAAATCTATGTCCATTCAACATTCCCCAGGGGAAAGTGAGATCCTTAAAACCAAGAGCTTTTCATTTGTCTTTTTATCTCCAGTACCTTGCATAGAGTAGATGCTTATTAAATGTTTAAAGAATATCACTTTGTAATTGGCAATACCATTACACTAAATTTTTGTGTCAAGCAGTCCTAGCAGTATATTAAGCTGAAAAATTGACTCAGCTGTATAGAGTCAATTAAAAATGATTACTATCAGCAATAAAGGGTGCCAATGGGGTACAATGGGAAAAGCACTTAGACCTGAGGTCTGGGTTCTAACCCCAACTTGCTTACCTGTGTGAAAATTATTTCTCTTTCTCCCTTTCACTTCCCCAGCCCCAGAGCCCATCGATGACCCCTTCCCGATAACTCTTGGATCTCTCCACAGGCTCTGCAATCCAGGACTGCTGCCCCGGCTGGCCTGCCGATTCCCCATCCCAAGCCTCTTCTCTGCTCCAAAGCAACCTTCTCAGAGAGCAGATTTAACCACTTCCCACACACAGGACCCTCTGATTCAATCAACTGTAGGGCTCCCAGCCACCTCCAGGATCAAATATCAAACATCTCCTTTGGCTTCAGAGGCCCCCCTTGCCCTGATCCTGCTCTCAGGCCTGATACTCAGAGACACTGGCCTCCCTCGGGTTCCTCCCACAAACACTCCATGGCCACTGGGGCTGCCCCTCACAACTACGACATCTCCACCTCCCCGCTTCCCTGACTCCATCTCGTTTGGAACCTTTGAGGCCCTGTTCTGGGTTCTGGGCAGAGAGGCCAGATTGGATCGCCATGTCCTTCTCCAGGTCATTTGACAGATGAAGAAACTGAGGCAAGCAGGCTTGTGATTTGGCCGGGGACACACTGTCTGGGGCCACATCCGAACTGGGGTCTTTCCCCACCTCCTCAGTACCCCTAAATGCCGGGGGCTTCCTTCTAGCAGAAGCACCAAAGGGCAGGACTGTTGGGAGCTGCCTTTATCATTGAGTTCTTGCCCCAAGCAGAATCTGGCGCAGAACCTGGCAAAGAACAAGTGCTGAATAAATGCTGGTTCAGAGTTTCCCTGGCCCCCGTTTCCTGACTGAAAACATAAAAAGTCAACTCTGCTCAATTAAGGGTTTGGATTAAAGAATCTCCCTTCAAGCTCAAAACCTAAGATCCTATTAACTGAATCAGTTCCCCAGATATCTCTGCTCTCCTGGTAGCACACTGAATATATTAAGAAGGCATATTGGCTCTTTTAAGCCATGAATTACTTTTAAATGGACTACAAATAATGACACAAAAAACAGTGTTTCAACATGGTGAGCCAGACCCGAAGGGCTTTCAGAATTATTGACAGGGTACATACCCAGAATGTACCCTGTATGGTACCAGGTTGGCATTCAGAGCATCTGTAAAATGAAAGTAACAGTACTTGGGTTACCTATGTCCCAGGCTTACTGTGATTAAAGGGTTTTGTAAATTATAAGGGAATAACAGGACAAGTGCTATTTATTATTATTATCATTATTACTATTAAGCAAGTGTGAGACACAACAGATGGCGGGTGACTCTAGGATACTGGGAACAAGAGCCAAGCATCCACTAGAGATTAATATACCAAATCAGACTACTTAACAAGCCAGCATATTTGCGCTAAAAGTACACTGTTGCTGCTCTCTAATACAACCAAATAGAAATGCAAGGAAAACCATCTTGCACTCAGTCCAAGGGAATCGCTTGGTTTTCCCAAGAAACATTTAACAGTGTCAAGTTCTAACACAGACCCTCAGAACAGCATGACAAGACGGCTTCAATGTGCCCTCTCCTCACCTGAAATGAGTGGACATGTAAATACTTATTAGAGGCAGGCACAGATCAAGTCCTGCAAATATAAAAAAGCAAACATACTTCCTGCTTGCAAGGAGTTTATACTCAAATGAGGAAGAAAATACACACATAAATTAGTATATAAAAAGGTAAATGCAGTATAGAAGCCGGATAGTCTTAAAGAAGGCTGAGAAGAACTACTTAGTTCTGAGAGGATAAAGGAGGTGGGGTAAGGGGAGTAGAAGAGTTGAAGAGGGGAGAAGGGAGACATTGAGGAGGGCCTTCAGCACTGACACTCAGCCAAAGAAAATAGAAAATGGACAAGTATTAAAGACTTTAGTTACATAAAAAATAACTTAACAGATTCGTTAATAGTCCAAGAAAGAAAATTAGAACCTTCCCTGAGAAGGCTGTTCTCAGAAGCTATACTTCAGAAACCCTTGGAGCTATGACAATACCTTTAGTACCATCGGTGAGTGGGAACCAATATAGCCTTATAATGAATTCTACTCCCTGGGAATTACAATCTATCCAGGTTTCAGTCTATCAGGCGGCGCTCGGGTCACTTTTTCTTAATCGGAAGTCATTTCCATCCTCACTGTTCAGAATATTCTTTAGAAAGTAACTCAAGAATGACTAAGTATGGGCAATTCATTTACTGAATGATTTCAGACTTGGGAAATACTTCCAAAACAGAAATAAGATCCCCCAAATACGCAACCTTAAGAGTTTATATTCTCTATCTAGATAATCTTATGGAAAGATAATTCCCTAACTCACAAGGTATCTTTGTGTTACTTGACACTCTGTGGTAGTTTTTCTTTCTGTCCCAATCCCAAACAATCCCAGCGCATCCATCCTTTCGTGTGCCCTCAGTTTTGCAGCATCTGCTTTGTATGTAAAACTTTAGAACCCGTTCCCCGTTATTCATTCTCTTACGCCGTTCGGACTTCCATGAAACGGAAGAGCCGACAATCTGACGTTCCTGATGAAATTTAACCGTACCCCCCATTCAGCTCCAGTGATGATTCAAACACGTTTCGGCTGAGAAGACGCCCGTAAACAGCGGTGCACAACACCGCGCCTTCGCAGGGAGGCGGCGAGCGTTATCGGTTCCACTTTTTACCACACAGTTGAGAAACTAACCCAGAGGGGGTAAAGTAACTTGGACACAATCACACAGTCAGATGCCAAGAACAACTGTCGGTCGGTCCATGGAATATGCTGCCCCTAGTTGAGAGAACATGAAATTCAGTAGTAAGAATGGCAAAGCAGAGAAACCCAAGAGCTTGAAAAAGTTATCTGACCCTCAGAAATCAGGAAAGGGAAAAGTCATTCACACGTGTATTAACTAACACTGCTGAGGGCAAGCAGAGATGTTCAAAGAAGCCATTTTCCTTCGATAGCTGCCTGAGGAATAGTGGAACTCAACACAAGTGCTTTCCTGTACTCCTTTCATAATCTTTATTTCATCCGCTCCCGTAAAAACATGGTTTTGTCGTTACATACAGCAAGTTGTTATGGGGAAATAACGTTAAAACCTCACGACTTAAAATTGAGTACACATGGATGGCTAAAACTTTAAGCTGCCCCAGGACCTGCCCTTTAACCCGTACTTGGCGATTCATCTAGTTACCGACACAATGAATTCTGCATACAACGGCACGCTTTATTTGAAGCTTTAATGTTGAACGTCTCCTAAGTCTTCATTCGGTGCCTCCCGAGGAGCACAGCAGCCACGTACTGCCGGAGGACTCTCGCTCTGGGACCGCTGCAGAGGGAACAGGGCTGTGCCCCGCGACCGAGCGCACACGGGAATGCGGCGCCGAGCTTGGGGACACAAGCCCAGCCTGTTACACAACCCAGCCCTCACCCTAAACAGCCTCACACACAGCGGGGATTCTCGATTTGGGTGGGAAAAAGTCTCTCGGACCTCCCGAGGAGGATAACACGAGGGGAGATGGAGGCTCATCTCATTAATGAGCCCAAACTGCTTAAAACTCACAGAACTGCAAGAAAAGGCGCCGCGGCTGCAAAGACAGCCGGGCACCGATTCAGGCACGGGGCCGCTCCGCCGGCTCGCGGCCCGAACGCCGTCCGGCTGCTACGCGGGGCAGCATCCCCCGCGCCAGCCCACTGGCCCCGGTCACCGCGCCGAGCCCGCCGACCCACCCCCGGGCCGCCCGGCAGCCCCGCTCACTAGGGGCCGCACTCCCGGGGCGCCGAGGGCTAGCCCGGACGGATCGCGGCCCCCGCGGCGCACGGAGGGGATCCGCCGAGCGCGCCCCCCCCCCCCCCCCGGGCCGGGCACCTCCGGACGAGGCTCTGGCGGAGCCTGGCAGCGCTCGCGGAAAGTTGAATCGAGCCCGGGGCGCCCACCCCCATCGGGGCCGTGCCCGCCGCCGCGGCCCCCTCGGACACGCGGTCCGCGTGAGATGTCACCGGCGCTGGCACGAAGGACCCCACCGAGTCCACCAGCACAAAGACTGGCCACTCAGCGGCGAAGATCCGAGGCCCCTCGGGCACCGCCGCCGACACGCACGCGTCCTGCCGCGGCGCCCGGCCCCCCTCGATGCCCACCGGCGCCTGGGAGCGGGGGCTGCTCGAGGACCGGGGTCGCCCCGGCCCAGGGCACGGACGGGGGGCTGGCCCCGGCAGGGGCATCTCGCGGGGGATCCCGCCGCACCGAGCCCCCGCAGCCAAGGCGGAAGACACCCCAGGGGGTGGGAGGCCCCCCCGGGGAGGAGGCTACGGGCGGAGGGGGCCGCCCCGGGGCGAGCGGAATGGGGGGGGCGTGGGCAGGGGGCCCGGGGGTCAGACAAAGCGCTCGCGGCGGCGAGACAAAGAGCCCGGGATGGGGAGAGCCGGGGGAAGCCGGGCCAGACAAAGCGCCCGGGCGGGCACGGCGGGCACCGGCGGGCACAGCCGGGCGCCAGACAAAGCTGCCCCCCGCGGCGGAGAGCGCCCCTCCCCACGCGCGCCGACACTCACGCCCCCCACGCCCCGGCCCCGTGTGGGACCAGCTCGGGCCGCGGGGGGCTGTGGGAGCACGCAGCCCCGGTAAGGGGCGCGCGGGGGGCCGGCTGGCGCCCCCGTTCACGCTCGCCCCCACGCACACGCGCGCGCGCGCGCACACACACACAAACACACGGGAGCTGGAGCAACAGTCCCGGGGAAGAGCGCAGCCCCGCACGCACACGCACACACACGGACACGGACACGCCGCGGGGGCACCGCCCCGCGCGGGGAACGCCGTCCCGACCCCGAGCCCCGGCCCCCGCCGCCCCTCGGCGAGCCGGGAGCCGCCGAGAACTTTACCTCTCCCCGACCCCCCAGCTCTGAGTCCCCAGACTTACCCTGTCACAACAGGCGCCATCTTCCACAAACTCTCGCCAAAACTCCAAGCCTCGCGAGATCCCTGCCGCGGCCGCCGCCTCCCTCCCTGGCCTCGGCGCTCTCCCCACCCCCTCCGCCGCTGGCTCTGCCCCCCGCGCCCCCCGCCCCCCAGCCGAGCGCCGCCCTCGTAGTAGGAGATCCCGCGGCTCGCGCCGGAGACCCAGCCCGGCGGCGACGGCGCATGCGCACGCGGGCCGCCGAGCCCCAGCGGCGCCGCGACCCGGCTCCCCGGGGGGCGGCGGCTGAGAGCGTGCTTCAGCTCCGGGCTACTTGAGCTCGGAGCTTGGGGAAATCTCCGGGGACTACCCCTGGAAAAAAGGCTGGGCTTTGGGGTCAGGAGGAAGGGCCTTCAAGAAAGGTAGCCGAAGACCGGGGAAAGTCTGCACGCTGCACGTGGGAGCTTTCGGTGCGGACTCTGCTCCTGTCCCAGAGTCTTTGCCTCTGGGAACCCGGATTCCCGAGGCCGAGCTCTGCGGCCCATGGCCTCGCACTAGCCCTTGGCGTCAGCCGCCTTCCACCCCGAGCACGTTCAGAATGAGTCCCAAGCCGCCTTCTAAAGCCACGGGCACCCGTTTTAACTGGTGCTGAGTAATTGCTTCGCCTTTGCTTCGGCCCCCCAGAGATCCCTCCCTAATTCTTCCCCTAAGGGATCAAACTTTTTTTTTAACCGATAAGTTCTATTCGAGTCCATGCTCCAGGGGAGGAAGCTCCCCATTTTCGCGCCTAGCTGTTTCCTTGGGAAATAGCAGTTTGCAAAGAAAACTGACCCCTACTAGCCAGTATTTCTTTACGATCCCGTTGCAGAAACCCAGTCCGCGTGTGTCGGGCATTATCCAGGAGTGACCACGCAGAAGGAGCTGTTCCCCTCTGCACTTGACCCGGGTCCTCCCGTACTTAACCCGACCCCCAGTGAGTGTTTCTGTCCCAACTCCCCTTTGTAATCATTAATTATTCACACACGGATAGGAGTTGTCACTGACGGGATGGTCCCAGAGTCTTAGCCTAAAACCGCACTAAGATTTGGGGGACACCCTGTAGAGTGACAGCAACAGGGGGTGTAGGGAAATAGTAGCTGAGAAACCCGGTCGCTTAAAACTGATGCAGAACCTGTACTACCGTGTGCCCAAGCACGAATCCATTTGGAACTTTGTCTCCAGGGCTCTAATGCAAAGTCTAGAACAAGGTGCAGGGCTTTCTCCCGATGTTCCTTTCAGAGCCAGAAAACTCCCGACCCTCAAGAAAGCCAACGGAGCATGTGCGGGCGGCCCTTTGCGCATGCTCGTCTGCTAAAGACGACTTACTAGATGCGAGCGGCCCTGTCTCGCACATCACCTTTTCGGCCACCCTTCCTCCCCCCGCCGGGCCCCTTCAGACACAACACGGCCGTGGGAACTTTCCCAAGCCTCGCGAGAGCTGCCCCGGAGCCGTGCGGCCGCTGCGACCAATCTCGCGAGACTGAGTCTGGACGGGCTTCTCGGCCTCCTTCTTTCCCCCCCCAGTCCCCCGCCTCAGCGTCTCGGAGCGCCGTTATAGCCGCTCGCCTTCGGCATGGGACGCTAGCCCACCGGGCTTTGGGGGACCTGGGGAGGTTCGCAGACCCGAGGCGAGCCGAACGGGGAAGAAGGTCAGGGAGGGAAAACTGGGCGTGAAGCCCCTTCCCCCTCCGCCGACCTTGACCCACATCTCCGTGGCCGGAAAGACCCCGGCGGCCGCGGGAGAAGGTCCCCCGCTGGGCCCGGGCGAGGTTTCCGGGGCCTCCCGGGTACTTTCCTCAGGGTGCCAGACGAGGCCCCGCCACCGAGTTACGCCTCTGAGTCATGCTTCCCCGGGCCCCGCGGTTCCCCCACCCACAGACGGGAGCCGTGGGGATGCGCCTGCCCCCCGCCCCTCGCGGGGGCCGAAGCCGGCGCTTGACCTTGGGAGCTCTTTGTCCGGCAAAGTCCATCCGGGAAGCCCCGATCCTCGGGCCCTCCTATTCGTAACCAATTAAGTGGAAACCGCCTTTACCGAGATAGATCTCTACACACTGCGCCCAGCGCGGATGACAAAGGAAACCAATTAAATGGAAATATCTATCCCGGAGAAAGATCAATGGACGCTGCGCCCAGCGCGGATGACAAAGGAAACCAATTATTTCGAACATATCCGGGCAGAAGGATCCTTAGATCCCGCGCTCAGCCAGTGCCCGGCACAGAATAGGCACTCTCTATTTATTAAATTATCCATCCGAAGATTCGCCCCCCTCCCCCCCAGGTTAAGCGCTGCTTCCCTCTCCAGCCTTCCCGGGCTGGACTTTAACCCCACTGTGAGCCCCAGTTTTAATCCCTGCCCCCACCCGGTCCAAACAAGCTGTGGACGGTGTCCTGGAGGTCCGAAGCCGGCCCTCGGTCCCCTAGCCTGACCAGCTCCAATCAAGGGGTTTCTAGGCTGCGCTGCCCCCCAGGTGCCCCCCACGCTCTTTCTGGATCCGGGCTTCCGCAATCTGCTCGGTCGGCCGTGCTCGCTGCAGGGGGTGGGTTACTCCCCGTGACCCCCACCCCTTCCCCAAGGCCCTGACCCGAGCGGCCCTTCAGAGGGGTCCGCTTCCCTCGACTTGTCTTTTCAACCCTTTTTTTCTCCCACTGGGGAAAGTCGCACCACTTAAAATTTTTATTTTCAGTCATTCACAAGTGGCTGTTATTCCTTGCTTTATCTAGTTACCATTAGGCCACTGAAGTTTCTTGTTCGACGCCATCGGAATCCTCTTTTGGTAGTTGTCCTAAATTTGACCACAATGGTGGACGTTTCTGTGGTGCACACGGTGCGTTTCTCAAACCGGCTCTGCAGAGCATAACCTGAGTGTTAGTAACTTCGTGGATGGCAGCTGGATTAAGTCACGCGCTTACGGTCATTCCGCCCAGTGTCACCTCCAGGATTTAGTTATAACCTTTCTAATCCCAAGTTGTACTACAGATAACTACTGCGCTCCTGGGGAAGTTAGGTTAGCGTCGGCCCAACTAATGCTTTCCTTGCGAGCAAGAAGCATTCCAATTAAGTTGCAAATTATATTTTACTGGATAGTCAAGAGACTTTGATTTCCTTTTTTTTAAAATTTTGGTTCTGTTGGATATAATACTGTTAGTTGACTAGCAAAATGTACAGTGGGAAGAAGTAAAAACACATATAGAGATCTGGATAATTTCTAATTAGAATAGAAGAACATTAGCATGTCCTTATTCTTCTCTGTTTCCATCACCTGAGCTCAGGCTCTCATGCTCTTAGCTAACAGGTTTCTCTACTTACACTCTTTCCTCTCATCCCACATGGTCTTTTTGGTGCACAGACATGATTATATCAATCTGTTGTTTAAATCCCCACAGTGGCTTCCTAATAATTACCTGCTGAATAAAGCACCTATTGCTCCTAGTCTTCACTAGCTCACTAGTGCTCCCAAGCACGGGGAGTCTAACATTTCAAAGTGACATTTCCTCTGGGGGTCCCCACACCCCTATCCTCCCTGCCTGCCACTCCTCCATCCTGCCCCCCCCCAATTTCTTCTCTAGTATTCTCTGGGAAAGAGGAGGAGGATAGCAGCTCTCTGGCTATCTTTAAGTGTTTGAAAAGCTGTCACACGGTAGAAGGATTAGACTTGCTGTGTTTGGCCCCAGAGGTCAGAACAATATATTCCACAGGCATCTTAAACTCAATATGTCCAAAACAACTCATTATTGTTCCCCCACCCCCTCACCTCCAAACTTCCCCATTACTGGGGAGAGAACCACAACCCATGTTTCATCCTTGGCTCCCGGCCATATATTCATTCTGTTGCTAAATCCTTTCTACCTTGCAACAATTCTCATGTCTCTATTCACACAACTCTTACCACCCTCACACCCAGGACTATTGCAATAGTCTCTAATTGGCCTCCCTATCACTCGTCTCACCTCATTCCAGGGCATCTCTACTCTGACTGTGTTGGTCTTGAGCTCTAGAGACTCGATTGTCTCTAAGGTGGAACAGAAATCCTCCATTTGTCTTAAAGTGTTTCATAATCTAGTATTCCCTTCCTTCCTTTCTAGTCTTCTTACACTTTCTTCCCTTCAGAATACTCTGCAATCAATCCTTCTTGTTATTCTTTGCACATGACCTTATTTTGCCTGACTCCCTGCTTTTTCATTGGCTGTTCCTCCATCCCCAGAATACCATGCAGCTTCAACTCCTCCTCCAGTTGTCCGGGTTCCTTCGAGACTCAACAACAACTTTCTGTTAGAAGCCTTTCTTGATTGTGTCTTCCCTCAGAAATTACCTCCAGATGTATACTCTGTATATATATTGTATATACATATGTGTGTGTGTGTATATATATATATACACATATATATGTAGTATGTATATAATTGTTTGCATATTGTCTCCTTTATCAGAATATGAGATTCTTGAGGACAGGCCTTTCTTTTGTATAGGATGTCAGCATGAGTACTTAATAAATGCATGTTGACCAAATAACTAAATGCTTGCAAATGAAAAAATCCAGTCGTGTCCCATTGTAGTTGTCAGCAAATCAGAAAAACAAAAATAATATATTCTTCCTCTTCTTTTAAAATTGTTTATTTGATTCCCCTCCCCCAGAATTGTCTGGATCTTTATTAAGATTCAACATACACTTCTTTAGTACCTACTATGTGCCAAGAATTATGTTAGACACATGTTGAATTTGTTTTGCCTTAAGATTTGTGGGACAATAAAGGAAAAGTAGGAGTTGTGGAAAGGTTAAGGTCCTTAAAATAAAATGCAATTACTGCCAATGACCATTTGATGGGGAAAGTATTTACAATTATAGCAATTTTCCATTCCTTTGGCTAATTTAGCAAATTGGAAGAAAATAATACCCTATACTGAATCAATTCGGTTCAACAAACATCCATTAAGTACTTACTCAGTGTAATGTTCTGTGCTAGGAACTGGAGAGATCCAAAATTTAGACACGGTCATTTATAACATAACCAAAATAGCAAAACTTAGGTCTAGTAATAGTATCACTTCAATAAATAGTTTAAAAAAACCCTATCTGAATCATAAAATTGAAGCCATGCAATATATAAAATACATAAAAGTGGTTTCCTTAACTTATATTTTGGTAGTACCTTATATAGCCTAGCATCTAACATTTTGGTTAACATTGATTAACTTGAAGCTTTCTGTACCATCCACTCATCTTTGTACCCTTTGAATCTAATGCCTCGTACACAATAGAAACAACAAATGTTTGTTGAAGTTATTTGAGTAAAATGTAAGAATTAGGTTGACATATTACTATTAATTTTGGGCATTAGTGACTTATCAGTCGTTTTTAAAGACAACTTAGCTGTTAGATTTCACTCTCTATACTGTTTTATATTAATAAGCATCTGTATGTAGATATGACCTCTTTGTACAACTGCTTCTTATATAAAATAAAGATTGAAAGGATTAAATTTAAACCAGTCTCTTACAGTATGCACTTAAAAGAAGTATTTTATTGCATGCACTTTGCTAAAGGCAGTTACAGTCTTTTAAGATGAGTTTAATATCTCAAAGCTTTAAATGCTGGTTATTACATGTTATCTTTTAACATATCCTAGTATTTATTTTTGATAATGGGAAAGATATTTGGAACTTGATGCTAATTTTGTATCTTTCTATCTTTATCTGGATCTATGCTTTCACCAGCTAGGGAACTCCCTGGAGCATAAACTCTCCACAATGAATGCGGATGCAGTGTGGATCTACACTTCATTGCAAATTTATAGTCAAGGGGTAGTTGGTAATTGAGAGGAAAAATGACTTGTCAATGGACACACAGTTATCATGTCTCAGATGCAAGATATAAACTCATGTCGCTCACTCTAAGTTCAAGCACTCATCTGTCCCATGAGATTTTCCTAGCTGGTGTAAGGCATTAGGATTACTATTTTTTACTACCATTATATAGCATATCCATTCTGTTTTAGACAGTGATGTACTCTATTACCAAGATTAGCACTCTATACAAAGCTGACAAAATTATCTTTAGGTATTATGTGTGATTGTCCCACCAAAAATTTTTTTTTCTCAAACTCTTCTTAATCATAACTCAGAATCTAAGTCCTTTGGAAAGATTTGTGCATTTATGCATGCTTCATCATTTTTTACTCAAGCTTTCCAAACACTTTGGGCCAAACACTTCCCTCAGAATTACTCCTGACTTCAGTGAGAGTTATTAACTATCATCAGAGGAAAGAACTTGGCTTCTTTTTTTCTCCATTTCTCAAGTTCTTCAGAACTATTCTGATGAACTGTAAACCTGATTTTCATCATACAGTTTTACCTAAAATACATACTATTTTCCTTTACCAGCAAGTAGTAAACATTTATTTTTAACTAGCATAGTTATATTTATACTTTCATAGTACTTTCCAAGTTTCCAAAATAGGCGTAAAGTATAGACTCTCAGAAAGGGGAAAATACTTTTTGAACAGAAAATAAAACTTCCTGTAAGAAAACTTCTGAAGTACAGCATATGACATGAGTATAGTTACTGATAAATTACACATCAAAGGAATATAAATAAATGATTTTAAGTAATAGCTAATTTCAATATTTTAAAGAATCTCTTGGGTATAATTTCTAAAATGCAAATACCCCACAATATAATCAATTTTATAAATTCAGATTTGAGCATAGAAATAATTCTTAAACTTTTAGAGCAGTTATTAAAAATTCAAAACATAGCTTATTTTCTTAAATTACATTCTTTAAAAAATTGTAAAAAGGAAGAAAAGTATTCACTTCAAAGTATTAAGCCTATTATAAAATTTATCTTAAAAACTTTTATGTAAAATTCAAAGGGATAGGTTACGTCATATAACATTAGTTCTTTGGCTTATTTTCCTCCATTAACTTCACTATAGGTGTCAGATTAGATTTCTGATAAGGGATTATGGTAATTAAAACTAAAACAGTTTTCAAACATGTCACCAGAAGCTTCATAATGATAAGTCATTTTCTCCAAACTATAATTTAAAATTATATTACTTAAAATATCCACTAATATTCAAATAAAAAGTAGTTGGTTGAGGGGAGAAGATAAAATATTCTATTATATTTACACATGGAAAATATTCAGTTAGTAGGACTAATTTAAGGTGTTATGTACCATTAATAACCCTCCTTCCCTGAAAATCACCATGGATTCAAAACATTCATTTCAATTTGGCCTGAGTGGGGGAAGGGGTATTTAAGCTTAATGATTGTGCAGACAGATTCATAGTGATGTTTATCTAGAAAAGAAAATGAGTCTTGGAACATATGTCTGCCACCCAGGTTGTTTGTTAGTAAGGCTTGAGAGAAAAGTAATTGGGGGGGGGGGGGGGAGTGGTACTTTTGGAGAAATGAGGGAAGATCTGTCTATAAGGCAGACAGAAGGAAGCTCTTCCTCCTCCTCCTCCTCACTTGGTCCCCATCCTTCCAGGATGTAGCAAATGGCTCTTTCCGAACGTGACTCTGGTCCAAACTGACTTTGATATTTATTCCTATATCCTTGTATTCTTACCCAGATTGTTAACGCCGCAGCCTCCCAAAGTGGTGAAATTATATTTGGTTGTTTTCGGTTTTTGAGAAGTTGCCATTCCAAATGTCAAACTAACACTTGATAATTGTCTGCAGACAGTGGCTGTTTCTGGTTTTTAAGTGAGAAGTCTTCTTAGTAATTGACCTCATCTCAGAAATACGTTCCTTTTCAGAACTCGAAGTTATGAAATTACAGAACAGAACGGACTCCAAAGCTGCATAATAACCGGGGTGCCTCTCTCTAATTCAGGATCCTGGTCTAGACAACTGTCACTTTCATTCAGTATGAAGCTTCTAATGTAAAGAATTCAGCCCTGCCTTCCTTCTTTCAGTTCCATTTCAAGTTTGTGTATCAGTCACTCTCTTGCTGCTCTGCTCTCAGATCTCACACTGGCGACCAAACAAGCATCTCCAAGTCCTGCTCCCGAGCCGGTGTGCACAAAACTGAACTCATCTAACATCCCACCCTCCAAAATTCCTTGTTTGTGTCAGAGCACCAGGAGCCCTAAGGCGTCAAAGGTCACAGTCTCACTGTTATCCCCCTTCCTTCCTTGCACTCACCCCACTTATCTATCCAGTAGACTAATCTTATTTTTACCAGCCCAACACCTCTGCCATCAATCCCTTTTTTCTCTATTCACACAGCCCTGAGCGATAAGGTTCACAGTAATAAAGGTCTAAAACAGGCCCTTATCACCTTCCGATTAGTCTCCTCCCCTCAAATCATCCTCACTCCATTTACCCTCCACAACGCTACCAGAATGATCTTCCTGAAGCTCAGATCTGAGCATGTCACCTCTCCCTACTCAATATAAACATCAGTGGCTCCCTATTACTTCTACAATTACACAGAAACTCTTTTGTTAGTTATTGGAAGCAGTTCACAACCTGGTCCCTTCCTGTCTTTTTACAAATCATTGCTCTCATATATTCCAACCATGTTGACCACAAACCATCCTCATTCCATCTCTAATCTCCATGCCTTTACACTGACTCTTGCCCATCCCTAGATTTTTCTCTAGAATTCTCTTAAAATTTCTGGTTTCCTTCATAACTCAGTTCAAGCACCATCTTTTTCAAGAAGCCTTTCCCAATTCACCCAGCTGCTTATAGAAGCTCTTGAGCAAGAGCTGCTTTTCATTTTTTCGTTACACCTCTAATTATTACACAGTTTCTGACTCATAGTAGGCACCTAATAATAATCCAGGTTATGGATTGGCTGGTTTCTATTTGTTTTTTCTTATTCATTCTGGAGTCTCTCCATTCTGTTACACTATTCACTCACCTTAAAGTCAACTTATATATAATACGTCAAACAACTTGCTGAAATTCACTTTTCCTAAAATTTGTTAAAATCAAACTTTCAAGTAATAAACCTGAAGCTGACCACCTTGTAACCTAAAATTCATATTTAAATAAATTGCTATGTAAATGGATGAGAAGCAGTGACCTGAAATTGTGACCAGAGCCTCCCTGTGGCAAAGCTTAAGTAGGCCAAGTTAAGTGGTAGTAGGAAGTAGGAGTGGAATTCTATTAGTCATTAATAAAACATTTGAGGGAGGCCTTGTGTTTTACATGTGTGCCCTTTGGAAGGGGATAGTATTTTCCCAACTGCATTCTGCCTAAGTCAGATTCACCACATAATTTCTTAATGTTTCACCTCAATTTTTATGTTAAATCACAGTAATAGTTTAATGTAAATTAGCCTATGACAGTAGAAATACAAAAATGATCATCTATTAGTAATGACAGCAAGGACTAAATTCATTTTAGAGCACTTTGGTTCCTGAAAAGCAACTTAATTGTGGAGATATTACAAATAATGTAAATCCTGCTTGAGAAATATAGAACACAAAATCTCACCTCTCTGTTCCTTATCAATGACATGATTCATTTCCCTCATTTGACATGAGTCAAAATACAAAAAGTCCACAAATGCTAAATTAGTTAATGTTTTTCTAAGAATAAATAAGATATTAAAAAAAAAAGAAAGAAAGAAAATTCATGGAGGTACAGCAATCTCCCTAGTGCCTGTAATTTATATAGAGAAAAAAAAAATACTAGACACCAAGAATGGTTGCATAGATGAAAAATAGTTCTTAATGTTTAAATGGCTGTGAAATTTAGAGCAAATCCTTTTAATGAAGAAAATTTTTAAAACCATTGTTTATGTTTGCCATGTTCACAAATTTAATGGAGATATATAAAATTGACCAGAATTAAAAAAAAAAAAAAAGAGCTATTAAGTAAAAGGATCATTGCACAACTAAAAATTAGCATCATTGTGAAATCCTTTTTATTCATCTATGACAAGTTCTATCTTTGACTTTCAGTCTTCCAATTATTTTTTTGTCTTTGGTAAAATAGAGTATTCTATCTCATTGCTCCTCCAAGAGATTTTTTTCTTTCATTGAAGGAGGATCAAAAGTATGACAGAGTTGGAAGAAGTTGGTTAGAAGACCCAAAGCACCTGAAATTCTCCTCCTACCATGTTGTTGAAATCACAGAAAAGACAGCTAAGAGAGAGAGAGGGTGTGCTAATGTTTCTATACCCTCTGACTCCTTCATGCACTGTGAAATTGTTCTCCCTGATGGAACTAGAGAGTCAGCTTTCCAGGGACTGGCTGAAGATCACCCACACCCCAGTGGCTTATAAAAAAAAAAAACAAGCTTTTCTGCTTAACACAGCTGAGATGGAAAGCAGTGTCAAAGGGTGTGAGGTCTGGCAGCCCAGAAGAGGTCTGTCTATGAAGAAAGAATCCAGCCTTGAAAGACACATCAAACAACTCCCTGAAATTCACTTTTCCCTAGATTTGCTAAAATCAGATTTTCCTTCAGGAAATTAAATGTCCCTCCAGGTAGGAGCCGGAGAGGCAGTGGAGAAGATTAGGAGCAAAATTTCTTTCTCAAGCTTCTCTCCTCAATTGCAGCATATCTTATAGACCAGAAAGCGACATTTTATCCATCAGGGAATAATCAATGGAAACAGCTCCAAACAGTATAACCCTTGGCAAGTAAGAAAAGAGTTAATTCAAGAGAGAACGGGAAGAAGTAGAAGAATGAGATCTAAGTTTGAGAGGATAATATTTTGTAGTTACTATTATTACTCTCAGTAAATGTCTTTGCTTTGCATTAATTATGTCTATTGGCTATTCAAAGTAAATGTAGCAGTGGAAGCTGATGAGCTATAATTTTATTAGTACAGACCCATAGAGCACTGAAGTAGTAGCCACTTGATGGATCAAACCTATGAAGAGGAAAGACTAAGTTATGGTATGAGTAGCTCAAAGGGGCTGCTTTTCTATGGGAGCTTTGGAAGCTCTATGAATGTGCAGGACCTATCAGAAAGACTATCGATCCAAAATCTCCACCTACAACATCTTAATTTTGCAGGGATTTCTAGACAAAAATTAGCATTTTTTTCTTTTTAGTTTCCCTATTATGATTGGAAAGTTTGTTTTTTGGCATGTTTCTTTTATAGCTTTTGATGGTTGAACACTGTGTTACAATTCTCATTTTAAGTGTGCAAACTATTATGAGGCTACAGAAGAGAATAAACATTTGTATAGCACCTGCAGGCACTATTCTAAACATTTTTATAAATATTATCTCTTCTGATCTTCACAACTAGCCTGACAGGTACAATGTGAAATAGGCACAAATATATCCATAGTATCACAGCTGATTTTCTATTGAGAGCAAATCTGTCTGTCCCTCAGGAAGAGTTTATTTTGTACCGCACTTCCATTCTATTTGATGAAATTACAGAAGGGACTAATAAATTATTATTATAGGAGTATCGCCCCACAGAGTTTCTGAATCTAAAATAATGGAGACTCTTTGGGGGATCTGGCACTTGAACAAGAAGGAAGAGCACCCTGAGAGAGTGACAAAATAGTATTTCTTTAATTTACTTCAAGGGACTAAGAATTATTATCTCTTTGAGGTCAACTTGTGGCTAACTTAATTTCCTCCCATTGCATATTAATTCTAATTCTACTCCAAGTTCCCTTTAAAAATGATGTTTTAAATCCTATTCAGAATACTTTGCAAGCATCAGTTCCATTGGTTTATTGGTTTCCCTGCTTACAAGAATTCAAGTTTTCCATTTTCATGGACTTAATTTGGGGTTTTGAGCTTTTTCTTTCCTTTTGCTTCCCCTTACCTAACTTCCACCCCAAACAATCTCTGTGAAGAACAAGTAAGTATACAGAATTAAATTTTGTATTTCATGGAGATTTTCTAAAATTCTATTTATAGTTATTCGCTATCAAGGAGAGATTATTTCCTCTCCCGCCCCTCTCTATTCTAAAAGCCTGATTTGCCTGTTTGTTTTGGAGCCATGTAGCTAATATAAAGCACAGCAATGCAGATGTCTCGTGTAAATCCTGCATATTGTTTTGTAAAACTGAAACCCATCATAATCTTTTGGAAAAACCTCTCCTTTCAACACAGTGATGACTTTCACTTATACAAGCTCCAAACTTGAGTGGTTTTTGGATTTTTGCCATATTCATCTCTGGATGGTCATCTGAGTTGGTGAGGCCTGGAGAAAGGGGAGTAGAGTTGGTCCCAGTTTGTGTATGTATTTAAATGAAATAAAATCCCAAAGTACCAGATAGAAGGCCATAATGTGGGTTCAATTTGATTAAGATTAGAATAATGACAATAAACAGAGTACCAGAGAATATATTATTATTAGTAAATGTTTTCAAAATGGCCCGTAACTTTCAGTCAATGGTTCAGCTAAATTAAGATATTAAGCTGTTCGTTTCTTTTGCTAGTAGTATAATGGACTTTTAAATGAGAAGAAAAGAACGGAAATTTAAGAATTTTTAGGAAGAATTAGAACAGCTTTTTTTTTTTTTTAGAGTAAGTAGTTGAATTTTTGTGCATAAGGCAGAAGACTTAAATGAAAGTTTGTCTTATTGTATTTTTCCATTTAAAAACTAAAGTACAAATATGATTTTTATGCAAATTCAGTCTGCTTACATCAATAACTCATTCAGGATTTTTTTTTTTCATTTTACTTCACAAGTGATAGTTTTAGCAAAGTAGAGTATCTGGCTTTGGTTATCTATGTGAAATCTCTCTATTCTTTTAACCCTCAATATTTATAAAAGATAACAGATGCTGAACTTACTAAACAACAAGTATAAGTAAATGCTAACATCATTTATCTGCATTCTTATTCATTATAAACTGATAAATTTATCCTCAAGATGTTTCAGTTTACGTTTTGGCTATAAATCACACATACTACTAGTGCTTTCTATGATATAACCTTTCTGGAATTCTATAAACACAGGATATGCAATATGGGTTAACCACTTGTCTAGGAAAGAAAATAAGCAGACAGTTGCCCGCGGAACACATCTTACATTTATGTTTATGTGCGTGCCAGGAAAGTGATCACTTTAAGTCTGTGCCTGAATAATAACAGGATCTTAAAAGTACCACTGCTATTTTAAATGGCTCTTACTTGGGAACAATGCATAAAATGAATTATAGCATTTGTAATAAGTCCTTCTATTGTTGGGGACATGGTTGGCCCTAATGATCTCCTCAAAGCATGAGGTAGGCAGCAATTTGAAACTGTGTAAATTCCATGTTTTAAGAACAATATCCTCAAATCTAAGAAAAATGTACTTATGTTTAAATACGATAAAATAAATTCACGAGAATGATAATTAGCTATTTGTTTTAAAATATCATGCATTCACATGCTACTCCCCTCACTCTCCATCACTTTAGTAAGGTCTTCCTAGAACTTTATGGCTGTTATCTTGACGGTCCTTGCCACGAGAGGGGACATGGTGAAGGGTGATGGATAAGCTCTAGGAGAAGAGCTTCAAGTACTTATGCTCTATAACAGTCTCACTATTTAGAGGCTCCTTGATCCAGCCTAATCCCAGCTATATGGACCTGAAAGGGAAAAGAGCTGTCAACAAGTGAGGGGGTGACTAGCAATATCAGGGAGGGTCATGTTCCTGGTGGCTACAAAACTCAAGGGAAATTAGATGCCCCGAACTAGTGAGAAAACAAGACAGGGTAGTGGACTGAGCACTGGTGGTTGTGGCTCGGTGGGTGCAATGACTCCAGTGGGCTTTCCTTGGCAAAGATCCTGGGATGGTTGTCCAGTCATTTTACAGATGGGGAAACTGAGTCAGGCAGAGTTAGGTGACGTGGCCAGGGTCACACAGTTAGGATTTGAAGGTTTAAAGATGAGCTTTCCTGACTCCAAGCTGGGCACTTTGTGCAACATGGCACCACCTGGTTGCCCCTAGAGTCCAGCACTGTATCCACTGTGCTGCCCAGTTGCCCCCTAGCCCTGGACTTGGGAATCAAATAATATTAAAAATCCTGCTTTCAAATACTTGTTACCTGTATGCCTCTGAAAAGACCATTTAACATCTTTGAGTTCCAGCTCCCTTATCTGTAAAATAGCAATATAACAGCACCTACCTCACATGTTTGTTATAAGGATCAAGCTAAATGATGTAAAGTGTTTTATAAACCACCAAGTGTTGTATAAATATTAATCATTATTACTTACTTGTACTACACGAAGAATAGAGGTGACTTTTTTCTTCCATTAGACCCATTATGCCATTTGTTATAATTCTTTAAAAGACATGTTTTTTCACTTAATTCATATTGCCGAAGTTGCAAGGAACTTTTCTGCATTGGGTTTGCTCCTTTTATTAGGAAATATTGTCCTTATTTTGAGACAACTTACATTCTCCAGAACTCTTGATCAAAATAGAATTCTTGTCTCTCTTGTAAATATTTCTATAATCTCCTTTTAAATAGTAGAAGACTGGTGTCATGTCCCCCACCTCCCCATCCCCATCCCCACCCAAAGTCTTCTCTTCTCCAGGCTTAAAATCCCTGCTTCCTTCAACCTCACATGCTACGATCTCAAGGCCCTTCACTACCTTTGTCACTCTTCCCTGGAAGCTTTCCAGTTTATTAGTCCCTTTTAAAATGGGCCATTCTAAATTTAACCCAATAAGCCTTGGCTAGTCCGAACAGGGCAGAGTACAGGGAGATTCCCATCTGAGTGTGGACACTGTCTCTTTACTTGAATCTAAAACAGCTCTGGTTGTTTGGGCTGCTATATCACACAGGTGAATTCACCTTGAATTGCATCCCATAAAAACCTATCCTTGTCCTGTCTTCCTTAATTTGTCTTGATTTTTGAAACCTATTGTAGTAGTTTATATATACTTTTAGATTTGATTTAGCCCAACATTCTCGCCTATTGAGACCTTTTTGGAACCTAACCATCATCCAATTTCTTAGCAATGCTTTACAGCTTCGTTTCTTACAAATGTGGTAAGTCTCTATACCTCCTCCCAGTCATTAATAAAAATGTTAAATAGCATAGGACCAAGGACAGATCCCTGGGACATTCCCCTAGGGAACATCCTCCAAAGGGATATCTGCCTGTTAATAACTAACTTCTCTTTGGTTACAATCATTCAACCAGCCTTGAATCCACTCAACTATACCGTGACTGATCCACATACATTTCTCTATTGTGCCTATAAGAATAGCTTGAAAAACTTTGTCAAATAGTTTACTGAAATAAGAAATGTATATTTGATAGACTTTAGGATGCTGAAATTTAAGTGGCAGAGCTGGGATTTAAGTCCGTATTTCCTGACTTGTTGAGTTTCATGATGTTTTAATATACAGTGCTTTCATATCCTTGGTTATACAGCTAATCAGTATTTAAAAGGATATAGATATTTAACATGTTAAGAATAAAGTATCAAAAGCTGGAAAGCAGACAGACAGAGGAGGTTCCTCCTGCCATAGAGGGAACCCCACTCTGCAGAAAGTACCAATTCCCCATGAACAAAAGGGATCACTTCTATCCCTCTGAAAGGATCAAATCCTCTAATTATTCTGATTTTGGCACTAAAGACATCACTTCAAGAATTTCCCTGTTCCAGTGAGCATTTAAAAGAGGCTTACCCTTGATTGGTGTTTCATTGACCAAATGGAGATCTTTAGACTTCCTGAAGAACTGCTACCTATTTCTAATAATATATATGTTTATGTATATATATATATGCATACATATATTTACATATGTGGGCATATGTGTATGCATATATATTTCTATGTATATATGTATACAGAATACACATATCTATACATTCACCAATGGATTAAACAATAATAGAAGTAGTTCAAAATAGCTCCCTTTCCCCCCCAAAAAATTCCAAATCATTAGTTATTTAGTTTGAAGATGGACATTTTCCTGCTAAATTCACCATCCTAATTATCGTCACATCACAGAATTGCAGAACTGAAAGGAATCTCAAGACCATTTAGTTAAACATGTACTTAAGCAAGAAACCCCTCTGTGACATGTCTGATAAGTGCTTCATCCAGCTTTTGATCAAGGCCATTATTCTAATGTTTAAGCCTCAATCATTGACAGTAAAAGGTAACAGAGAAGCACATAGCATATAGAAAAGTGTTTGGGTTTTAAAATATGCCATAAAGAATCCTAGGAAAGGTAGCATGGTGCGGCAGGCAGAATATTGGGCCTGGATGAGCAAAACTTGAGTTCTGCTTCCAACACTAGGTGTGTTTCTCCGAGCAAGTCACATAACTTCTAATTTCCCAGCCAGAAGCTCTAAACCCGGTCACTGGGCTAGATCTCCATTCCCTACCATTTCCAGCTTCCTTTCCCCATACTAAAATCTAATCTCCCTAAGAACAGAGACTGTCTTGCTTATTTTTGTATCCCCAGTTTTTAGCAAGGGCTTAACAAATGCTCTATCTACAATCTTTGTGCCTCATTCAACTCCCTAAGACATGGCTACTAAGTACCATGAGTACTCCACACTGGCAAGCTTCCCTCCAGCGGTCTCTTCCACAGCCACAGCCACCGCTGCCCACCCCAAAGGTGCCCAAGATGAAGTTCCCTCTTGAGTCTTTACTTTCCTGACCAGTAACTTCTTCCCTTGATCTCTCTCCCCAAAGCCCTCCTTTCTCTCTCTTCTTCCTAACCCAACTCCATCCAGTTCTGAAATCATGACCAAATCTACCTGGCCATTGTTCTTGCCCCTTCCTTCCATGCCCCCACTTTTCTATGACTTTTAAAACCAAAGTGCTTTTTTTTTTTTTGTCTTTCCCCATTCAAATAAGAGCTCCTTGAAGATGGGGGAGTTTTCTTAGCTTTTGTATTGATACCCCAGAAACTTAGTATCTGGTATATAGTGAAATGCTTTCATGGAAGAAAAAAACTGAAAGGAAAAGTGAATGCCCATTAATTGGGGAATGACTGAAAAGGAAGCCTATTTGTATATAAAGGTAATAGAATATTGTTGAATGACCTCAATGACATGATGCAGAGTGAAGTGAGCAGAACCATTAAACAAACAAACAAACAAATAAATAAATAAAGGAATAAATAGATAGATAAGTAAATGAATGAACAAATAAAAAAATAAACAAACAAACAAACAAACAAACAAACAAATAAATAAATAAATGACTGAATAAATAAAAGACACTGAAAGGTCTCTGCATTCTGATCAATGCAAGGATCAGTTATGATTTCAGTAAGATTGATGGGGAAATGTGAATTCTTGATGGAGAGGCATTCAGAATGTGGCATATATTTTCAGTATTTTTTTTTTTTTTGATGCATTGATTTTTCCCCCAAGGGTACTTTGCTACTTTAAGAGTGAATTCTAAGGAATTTGGGGGCTAATTGGAAAATGATAGTAATGTTTCAAAAATAATTCTTTCTTTTATTCCTTCCTCCCTTCCTCTTTTCTTCCCTCCTCCCTTTCTTTTTTCTCTCTTCTCTTTCTCTCTTTTCCTATCTCTTCCCTCCCTTCCTTCCTTCCTTCTTTCTTTTCTTCTTCTTTCCTTTCTTTTTCTCTCCCTCCTTCCCTTCCTTTTTTTCCCTCCCTTTCTCCTTCCCTTTGTCTTTCTCTATCTCATATTCTTTCACTCCACTTCTTCTCTGGAAGTAATTCGTGCAGTATTACTGAAGTTTCATGGTAGAGAAATCTTGAATTAACAATGTAGAAGGAGTTCTGAAATGACAGTTAGGGGTTTTACCAGCTTGGTCTGTATATACAGCTGTTGGTGCAAAGGGGAGGGAAATATTAGGCCTGGCTGACTGTTCAAAACAAAAAGATATGGCACATGGTATTAGTTCCACATCACCAGAGCCCCTGCACCACCATCTGCTGGGGGTCAGAGCGGTTGTCCAGGTCGGCGTCACATACGCCCAAACTCAATGCCTTCCTTGGGCTACACCACACTGGACATATTTGAAGGAACAAAAAATTAGAGATCAAGGGAAGAAGTTACTAATCAGCCCAGTAGTCTGAATTATCTCAAATGAAAGAGTACAATCATGCATTGCAAAAGATGAACTCAACTTGGTAATTTCAAGTACTAACTCAAATAATTCCGGTCACTCAGTTGAAAAACATGGAGGTAGCGATAACAGAGGACCATTGATGAAATGCACTGAAATCTTTTCCCAAAATTATTCAGGTAAGCATGATACCCTAGATAAAATTAACCACAAAACTGTCAAAAAAAAATGTGGTACCTTGTTCTGTTCATTGTGCTTATGAAAGTAATCATTTGTGAACTTGTGCTAAGGATTCTTTCCTACCTCATTTAGGATTTTCATTCTCAGATATTTAAAAGAAACAATTTCTTTTTTTTTTTACCTCTCAGTGTTTATTGTAAATGTCATCCCAGTTTTACCTGCGTCCCTCAAAAATCTATCATAATTATCATAAAAGATATCAACAAATTCAATTAATATCTCATTCACAGATATGTATTGGTACTGCATACTTTCAGAATGGTAAGTATGTGAATCACAATGAATTTGAAGACTTATGGATCAGTGTCCTCACCCTTAAAACAAACCAAGAAGTTGGAAGACAAGTCATTCTATTTAACCCAGGCCTTGGAACTTTTGTTTGTTCTATATAATTCAGCTACATGGATTAAACATTTATACTTTTGTGTGTTTAATCTATTAGTCTAGGAACTAACCATCATTTAAAATGGCTGTTCGGTATGGAATTGTATTCAAAGTTCAAAAAAAAAATCAACAAATTTTGGATTGTCTAGCTTGGCCTAAGTTACCATAGAAATATCTTAAGTCTAATTAAATTCTACTCAACAAATCTATAAGGGATCAGCCTAGGCACTGGAGATCCAAAGATAAAAACTTTCTGACAAAAGCCCTTGTTCAGTATTAAGATGGTTTTCTGAATAAACAATTAATTCAACATACTTTTAAAGTGCTTTCAATATGTTCAGTGCTGAGGAGTCATGCCCTTCTGCGTACGTGAGAGGTCTATCAGAGTGTATAAGGGACAATACAAAATTATAACATGGCAGACTTGGAAGGGACCATCTGGTCCAACCGGAGGCTTCTTGGACGCAAGAACTCTCACTTTCCATAGTATGTAGCAGTGCACCCGGCACACAGTAGGCCTTTAACAAATGCTTATTGAAGCAGCCGGTGGCACATAGATACAGCACGGCATCGGCAGTCACAGAGTCCTAGCCATGTGACTCTGTGAGTGACCTGTTTGCCTCAACTTCCTCACCTACATTTATGAACTTATAGTCAAGGAGGAGCCTGCTTGTTGGGCTTCCCAAATTTTAATTATGTGTGTATGGCCTTTTAAAAGTAGGCAGAAAAAAAGGCCATTTTAACTTGAGTTTCATTGTGTTCAGGGCTGGGAGGGCCTTTAGAGAGTTATAAGTCCATCTGAGCCTAGGAAAGGGAATGTAGTTTCCCCAAGGTCATATTGGTAATAAAAAGATTTTTTTTCATATTCAAGTCTCAGTCACTTCCAGCTCCAAAATAGAATTATTTAAATGACTCTCAGTTGGTATAATATGCCATCTAGGAAAAGAAGGAACTTCAGATAGAAGGTAATGGATTGAGGAGAAAGTCATTATATTTTTATTGCTACAGAGAGGGAAACAGAAAATAGTTTCTTAATTGAAGAAAAAGGGGGCTATGTCTTACCTACTAGGAGCTTCTCCATTTAGTGACTGTAGCCTCTCTTTTGTTAAATGGAGGGGATGTTCAGCTTGTTAGTGTTTAACTTCATCTCAGGCAATCTGATGCAACTAAGAATTCTCTCTGTCACTTGACCTGGCCACCTCCTGGTTTATGATTTTAAGTATTTCACCTTAACATTTTAACCAAAAAAGTATAAGATAGACACAAAAGACAGTTTATAGAGCATGCGAAGAGAAAACTGAATAAACATTTGTCCAGATTACTCTACATCAGGCCTTCTTACACTTTTTCAACTCATGATCCCTTTTTGCCAGAACAAGTTTTATATCAGGTATATAGGTATATAAAACATGTAATCAAATGAGAGAGACAGAAAGAGAGAGAGGGAGAGGGAGAGGGAGAGGGAGAGAGAGAGAGAAACAGACAGAGAGAGAAAGAGAGAAACAGACAGAGAGACAGAGACAGAGAGAGACAGAGAGACAGAGAGAGACAGAGAGACAGAAAGAAACAGAGAGAAAAAGAGAGAAACAGACAGAGAGACAGAGACAGAGAGAGAGAAAGAGAGAATGAGAGAGAGAGACAGAGAGAGAGAAACAGAGACAGAGACAGAGAGAGAGAGAGAGAGAGACAGAGACAGAGAGAGAGAGAAAGAGAGAAACAGACAGAGAGACAGAGACAGAGAGAGAGAAAGAGAGAATGAGAGAGAGAGACAGAGAGAGAGAAACAGAGACAGAGAGAAACAGACAGAGAGACAGAGACACAGAGAGAGAGAGAGAGACAGAGACACAGAGAGAGAGAGAGAGAGAGAGAGAGAGAGAGAGAGAGAGAGAGAGAGAGAGAAACAGACAGAGAGACAGAGACAGAGAGAGAGAAACAGAGAATGAGAGAGAGAGACAGAGAGAGAGAAACAGAGACAGAGACAGAGAGACAGAGACAGAGAGAGAGAGAGAAAGAGAGAAACAGACAGAGAGACAGAGACAGAGAGAGAGAGAGAAAGAGAGAATGAGAGAGAGAGACAGAGAGAGAGAAACAGAGACAGAGACAGAGAGACAGAGAGAAACAGACAGAGAGACAGAGACACAGAGAGAGAGAGAGAGAGAGAGAGAGAGAGAGAGAGAGACAGAGACAGAGAGACAGAGACAGAGAGAGAGAGAGAAAGAGAGAAACAGACAGAGAGACAGAGACAGAGAGAGAGAGACAGAGAGAGACAGAGAGACAGAGACAGAGAGAGAGAGAGAGAGAGAGAGACAGAGAGAGAGACAGAGAGAGAGAGAAAGAGAGAGAGAGAAAGAGAGAAACAGACAGAGAGACAGAGACAGAGAGACAGAGAGAGACAGAGACAGAGAGAAACAGACAGAGAAAGAGAGAAACAGACAGAGAGAGAGAGAGAGAGAGAGAGAGAGAGAGAGAGAGAGAGAGAGAGAGAGAGAGAGAGAGAGGAGACTCAGAGTGGGCTTAGTCCTTAAAAAACTTAGCAAAAATGTTCCTTATGAGCAGATCTTTTATGGGGGAAGGATAACCTGGGGGTTTCTCAGGGCAGATCAGAGGAAGGGGCCAGGATGGAGTGCCCCTGGTAGACCGTGTCCCAGCAGATGCCCACCGGCTGGGGATAGACAGGGGGCTTGATAATGAGTTCCGTCCTCACAATCACTCAGGACAAACAGGAGAGTCTGGGAACTGGTTGTGCCTGGGAGTAGCAGGTTGGGCTTCTTCCTGACAAAGGGAAAGAATACGTCTCCATATCTATACCTGCTTCCCCACCTTCTCAATTTGTTCATTAATTCTCCAAATTCTGCTTGTAGGTAATAAGCCTGTGCCATACTCTATGTGACTGGCATGGAGAGGAAATTCCCTTATTAGAGGCAAGGCTGAAAATGAAAAGCCCCCTTGGAAAAGTAAATACATTGACTTAAACTGACTCCCTCTAAAGTATGATTACAGATCCTTCCTCCAGAGCAATTTTTAATAGGTTAGAGGTGGGAGCATTAATACACTGAGGAGCCTCTGGAATGGAGGAAAGAGGCAGAGGAGGGAAGTCACAAAAGACCCCAAAGTTTCCCAAACCAAAGGCTAAAGATGCTAATTACAAACTTGACCTAGGGGATTGTTCTGAAAAGGGGCCTGCCCTGAATATGGCTGCTGGTGAGAAGAGGTGATAGGTGTTTAAATAGTTATATACATTCCTCCTCTCTTCTAAGAAGGAGAGAGAGGGGATGTCCAACCAATTATCAAGCAGCGATGTGAAGGAGTTATCAAATGATCTAAAATGGGATCATTTATGGGCCTGTAAATGATTTCCCCAAATTTCAAAACTGCTCTGAAAATCTGTGGCGCTTTTTGGTTCTTGGACTCCTGACAGGCTGTCCAAAGCTGGCAAGATCTTCCCCCTTAATGACTGCCAGGTCCAGCTCGAGAGGCCCGCCGGCTGTGAATCAGCTCACATCACAGAGGTCATCCGTTCTCTCTTAATGGGGAATTTGGAAAAAGTCACTTGTAGTTTACAAAGTAGGAACTACTGTGGTGCACAGACAATTAAAACCTGAAGCTAAGTGGATGTGAGGCAACAGTTTCTTCAATGTCGATTCAGGAAGTTTTACACAAGTAAAAAGTGGGGGGCAAGGGGAGATCTGGGGGGAAGAGGAGTCCAAGAGTTGCCAAATCAAGAAATTTGAAGAACTATCCAGGAGCTTACAAAGATCCTGAAGCAATGAGAAGAGGGGAAGTTGGGGGGCGGAAGGGTGGGGGGAGACAGAGGCAAAGAGAAATCCCAAAACACTGACGTTTGATTTTAATTCAACAAAAACAAGTAATTCTGTTTCTAAATATAGTCTCTTCATTTAATGTTTCTTTTATCGTGTTTGCTTGGAGAAATTTTAAGTATTATTTCCATGACTCTTCACTTCAAGAAATCTAGAGTGTTATTTCCACCAGTTTTAGGAACAAGAAATCAAAAATTTAAATATGATCTTCAGAGAAAGAAAAAGCTAAGATCCGAGCTAGGATTCCAGTGGTTGTCAAGTAAACATTCACCTCGGTGCGGAAACTCTTGCTCTTACTGCTAGCATCAAGTTCCCCTTTCACACCACAGATCTACCCACAACTTTCTGGGCTATATATGGTTTTTAACAATGAATAGTTTAGGCAGATAAAACAAGATCTTCCCCTCCCCACGCACACACAAAATGCTGCTACCACCATGAAGTCTGTAACATCAAAAATAATCAGCATATCATAAGGTCACAGCCAAAAGACACTTTTTTTCAGTAGGTGTTCAGGAGCAACGAGTGAATCAGTATGAACAAGATCAAACAAAAATATATTTGTTACTAAAATCAATAATGAGGATTTTTAAAGGTTAACTTTTAAAATGTCTCTCAGTTTCATCTGAGACTAGGAGTCGGTGTTCTGAAAAATAGGGAAGGTTGTATATAGTGCTATTAACCCACGAGCCTCCCACCCAATTCCTCAATTTAGTCATGAGAGAAATGGCTATGAGGTCGGGGGTAAAGGATAAATGCTGTTTCTTAGCATATCCATCCAGAGACCTAAATGGGGTCACCAGTATCGGACAAGACAGGGAGCAGGAGACGTGCCGTTCTATTACCATTAATGCAAGATGGGGATAACAATCACATGGCCCAGGGATCAATAAAGCATCTTCAAGACTCAATTATACAAGAAAATGGACATGGCTAGGACTTGAGGGTCATTAAATAGGACAAAACTCCCCCTTGGGCCAGTGTGGTTATTGTTCTGCCCTTTTGTACAGTACTGATAGTCAATCCCAAATTAGAGAAATAGTTTAAACCAAATACAACAAAGCTCACCAAGACTAAAACAAGACACTCCCTATATAGTAAAGATACTGTACCTCTCCTTGCCATAAATTTGTCTCCTGTGTAAAGAATGTGAACTCTTTCAGTGAATAACTGCTTCCATCTCTTAAACAGTACACAGTTTGGGATAAAGAGTGGAGAAAATGGAACTTTATCCTTCTCTAATTTGAAGATCCTCTCTCTCAATTTGCTGGCAGGCCCCAAGCACTGTCGAACAGTAGTTTTATATACCTTAGTCTCTTTTTTTTCCCCACCCTATTCTCTCCCCTTCTTTTTATTTCTCCTCTTTCTTTTCTTATCCTATTTTTCCTCCTCCTTACTTCTCATCTCTGTCTAGATCAGGTTTAGAAATGAATAACGATATTGAGCATTAGTTGAAGGGCTGAAACACAGAACGGTTAAGTTAAGGAAGAAAGCAATGTGCAAAGTAGAGTCAATGGCCAGGGCAATCATTGCTTTCTTAGCACAGTGGGAAGAATGTTGAACTAGAATCAGAAAATCATAGTATTTAGAGTTGGAAGGTCACTGGGGACCAATTTCTTCATTTTACAGCTGGGGAAACTGAGGCTCAGGGAATTAAGTGACCTGCCCATGACCAAAAAGCTAGTAAGTATTAAAGTTGGGATTTGGACCCAGTTTTTTGACCTCAGGTCCTTGACTCTATATACTTTTCCATGCTCCCTATTTCTTCTGTAATTCTGTAACTTTGATTCTTTTAACTCTGTGGATTTCCAATATTTATATCATCTGAAAAATGAGAAGTTGGAACTAGGTATTTTCTAAGATTTTTTTTAGCTCTTAAGATTTTACTTTCCTATAAAGTATCTGTGCTTAAGCATCTAGATTTTCAGAATTCAGGATTGACTTTATTGAAATCAGCCTTTTTCTCCCAAAAGATAAAAATATGAAGAATATGTTTAATCATACAAAAATATAGGGGAAAAAGCAAAACTGGTATTTCAGGACATTATAGGATCTATGATTTCATTGCTTTAAACATATAGGACATTATAGAATTATGTTTTCCACAATGCTAAATGCTTAAATGAGACTCCGATTTGTTACTGTAGGATGAAAATAGAAATATGAGGGATTTTGGTTTAGCTTTTTTTTAAGGTTAAAAAAAAGAGAGAACTGCTGAGCAGTTAAAGAATCAGCAAACTTGTATTCTTTTCTAGGTCATTATCTGGCCACTGGACCCAGATGGTTCTGGAAGGAAAAGTGAGGCAGGTGACCTTGCACAGCCCTCCTCCCTTAAATCCAACTCGCTTGCTTGCCATGGTCTCTGATATCATGGTCCTCTTAAAGAATCAGGGATAAACAGAAACAGGTAGAACCATCAAATAAATCACTTTCTTCCAGTGGATTTTTTAAGACACAGACTAAGGATGAAAAGATTTTTCCTTGAGCTATTGATAGAGATGTTGGAATATGACACTACAGTTAATATTGGCAGGATGAATTGATATCATTAACCCGTATGTGATATGTTTGACCTTTCTTGGTTGAAGAGGGAAGAGGCAGAGAGCCGATACTTCTGGTGTATTTTACCCGAGCAAATTAGAAAACAGACCCATTATAGCTCAGGCCAAAAGAAAAAGTCCAAAAGCATGAACTAGACCAAAGAGAATTACATCATTTCCTTTGTATCTTCCCTAAGGGCTCTCTGGTCTTGGAGAGTATGACTCAGGCCAAAGAAATGAAGTGAAAACAGCCCAACTCAAGATACTGATTATTTTGGATTCTTACCTTAAACAGAAGAGAGAAATACATTCCTCCTTGGTGTGAAACTTTTGGAAAAACAAGCAAGAAGAATAAATCAGGAGCATGACTTTCTGATTAGGATTATACTAAAGCAAGCTGGGCCTTTTGATAACTTCACACAGAACCTGCTTATAGCAGCTAAATCATAACACATGGGACCCTTCCGTCCCTCAGTCCCTTGTTAAAAGCAAAAGGGCTTATGCATTTAACCCAATGGAGCTCTCCATTTGGTACAATTCTCGACACGGTGACATGGATCAGGAAAGTTATTATTTCTGCGTGCGTTTTTATTATTATAAGAATGTCAAATCTATTTGGGCTGATAAATAAGTTAGCGTTCTTCCTTTCATACTGACTTTGGCAAGTAGCTGTTAACGCTTATGTTGAAGTCATAAGGAGCTCCTCGCCCTATGAATGTCTCATTACATCCATTTGTTGCGCCTCCGACAGCATTAACTCCCTCTTCCTCCTTCTTCTCGGGGATGGTTCTGATCCTGACATGATCCTAAAAATACGTTGCGACTTTCTTCACGTGGGGCTTCTCCCAAAAGAAGCTCAGGATGAGGCTTTGGACAATGTCCGTGACAAACTCTCAGTTTGGCAACCTGGGCTGCACTCACATTTGGATAGATCCTACACTGGGGACAGAACCCAGGGCAAGTCTCCCAGGCTTCCAGACCAGGGAGCACATGGGCAGAAGATCGCTGGGAAAAACAAAAGCCAACCTCATTTTAGTGACAGCTTAGGCTTGGCAATGTTTGAATTCCCACTGCGGCTCCAAAGGAAAGCTCAGGTAGTGTTCAAAAGTATGCTTTTCTATATCATTAATTTATTTGAAAAATAGATGAGACAAAGAGAAGGGGCTGACATCATATTCCTATGTCTTTGTCCACTTTCCTCACTATGGCACGATTCTACCATTTAGCGCTTATCATTTCCTTCTGTTATTGTTAATTTGGATTCCTTGGGGTCTCCTGAATATGGCTTCTACTTTCCCATCTCCTGGGCTTTGCAGGAGTTCTTTTCTGTGCATTGATATGCTCCCTGTCTACATCCATTGTCCTACCCGTGGCTTTTGAGTGATGGTTAATAAAGTAGAATCCCATTTGGCTCATTTTGTAGCCTTTGCAGCCAAACCCAAATGCTATCCAGCTCCTGGTCACTGATTACTTTATCCCTCTTGAACCACATATGGTGCTCTATTTTACTTTATCTTCCCATTTCCCTAATTTGCTTATACTTAACCATCCAGATAGGAGACAGCGGGGATCTGCTGCTGGGAGAATGTATCTTATTACCTGATCAGGTAGGTAGAACAGCCTCTTCTCACTGGCTATGCGGTAGAATAGATTGTGACTTTAAGACTTTCACAACTGCCAGGCAGGGAGCATGGTCCTAGTCACCCAAATCATGGTACCCACACACTAAGCTGGAGGACCTGAGGCCCCCAGAAATGAGGATTTTGTTTTGATTTTCGTTTGTCCTTTTTGGTTCTAGACACGGGTGGTCCTGGCGAAGTGGAAGCTCCCACCACAGAGTCCATGGAGTTAAAAATCTCCACCTCTCTTGTAACTAGCTCTTTCCCCTGCTCCATTCTAGTCTCACTGAGAGCAAGGACTTATGGGAACTCTGAATCTCTCCTATCACCCAGCATTGTTAATGTGCATATTTGTGAACTGCATCTTCAGAAGGTAGACATTTCAGAAATAATCCTTGTATTTCCTATACCTGTGAAATCAGATACAAAGCAAAAAATCCAAAAAAAAACTAGAGTTGGTGGTTCTTAAGCAAACGGCCCGTTATGGATACAAAGACTTGAGAGAGAAATTCAGATTTTACAAAGGAAGGTTGTGAATAACCAGGGGGAAGCAGTTTTTATGGGAGATTCTGCTCAAACTTAGACTATTTGAGGAGCTGTTTAATCTCTCCCTTAGAATACACTATTGGTTCTTTGGAGCTGAACTCCATAGTCTCTTATTTGTATGAACCTAACCCCTCCTAACTACCCTGTGTGGCCTTTGCTGACGTCATAAAGTGAATGGAAATTAATTTTGTTCTGAGAATTTCATAGCACTCCTTGAAATAATTAGAGAAATCCCAGTGTCACAACACTACAGCTGGATTTGGCTACTTTAGATCAATTAATCAATCAACATGCATTTATTAAGTACTCCCAAGGCATTGTGCTCAGAGGGATAAACATGGAACGCTACACAATCATTTGATAGGAAAGTTGACAAAGTATTAAATAGGGAACGAGGATTTGGAGTGGATGATCTTGCCTCTACTTATCCACAAAGAGGGGAAATATGATTGTAGAATCTAGCAGCATTTGGTGCTAAAACAGGATCAAAGGTTGCACGAACTTGAAAAGTAGAAAATTCTGTCCTTACATTATTTATGTTTTGCTTAGTTTTCAGTATGCCTGAGTTGGCAATGGGGAAGACAGGGTTCCTTTCTTGGGCAAGTTATTCAAAGCAAACTTAGCTTGGGATCATTTTAATAACAAAAGAAACATATCCTGCTTCTCTTTCTTCTTCCTCTTGGTCCCCATTTTCTTTTCTCAGTTCTGTTGTCTTTGACCAAGGAATATGGCCTTCCTCATTTTCCCCATACTTCCTGGTACTCAAATTAGTATCCTTCGATACTAATTTCTGAGTAACAAGACATTTTCTGGAGAAGAAATGCCTTCTCCATTTCTTTCCTTTACTTCTTCCTCTCCTTTTCATTTTCTTATTCTTTTCTATTTTTTTCCTCTCAACAATAATTTGCCCTTTATGTTTTCAAAGCATTTTCTTCACAGAACTCTGTAAGAGATGCTATACTTTTGTCCATCCCCATTTTACAGATAAGGAAACTAAAGCTGAGCACTTGCCTACATATAGCTAATAATAATATAACTGGATGGTGTGGTGGACAAGGGCAAGGAATCTGGAAGACTGGCTGTATTGATAGGATGCAGCTTCTAGGGGAAATAGAGCAGTAATCCTGAGGTCCCCTGATCTTAGAATGCTATCATTCTAAGTCTGTTTGTCAATGATCCTAAAGTCTCCGGACTTTAGGAATACTATAGTATGGCCCTAGAAACATTGCTGACTTCCAGATAACAATCTGCTGGTCAGTGATCACAGGGTTTCTAAGACAAATGATGAGGTGCTTACCAGACTACTCCTTAGTTCTACCTCTGGGCCATAAAATGAACATATTAGCGACTTGAAAAACCAGAACTCTGTCTTTTCCTATACATTTATCTTCTAGCTACTGGTTCTTTGCTAAATTCTTTTGGAACTTAGCCTGCTTCAATTGGCATTGCAATCATAATAAATTTTGCCCCTTGACTGGGAGATGGATTCAAGCTTGCAAATTCCTTTGAGACACCTCCTGACATCATCTTGCAATCCCAACCTTTTGGGGTCTCCTTTTGAACTTCAACAGTATGACTAGAAATCACTTATCTCTGTCTGCCTCAGTTTCCCCAATTAGAAAACAAAGATGAATGATTGTTGCTGTGAGGTTGTTGTGAAGATCAAATGTAATTATGTATGTAAAGCACTTAGCATTGTCCTTGACACACAGTAGGTACTATATAAATGCTAGCTGCTCCTATTTGTTATTATTTAAAGAAACCTTGGCAAGACATCCAATTTTAAAAGTTATCATAAGGGCATTTAAGGATAAGTATAGATGGATAAGCAAAATAAAAGTGGGAAAGATTTATTAAAAAAAAATTATGAGAACTGTGTATTCCATTTAGAGTAGTGAAACCCTGACATCACAGTTCCTGCCATGCTTTTAGAGTAAGTAGAAATGGTACCAAAAAAGTAAAGATGGAAAAACTGGCTTTATTGGACCAAAGAGCATATAGATATTTGTGTAAGAGGTGACCCAATTGTGAGAGAACTAAGGAGGGGAAAATGCTAAACACATGCTAAAAAAAAAAAAAAAAACCCCTCAACTCGGGTCTTGTTAATACCAAAAAGGTGACTTAAAGTTCATCAATAATTGTCAACTTATGTATTTACTCTCCCATTTTTATAAAATCTTAAAAGAGGGTCGCCTCTATGCTAATCAAGGAGAACATCATTTGGGAACAATTAGGCCTTTTCAAACAATATTCAGCAATAGATCACCTCTTTACCATTTCACAATTGACTGTATGATGTACCAAATATAAAATTCTTCCTTCTCTGTTACTTATTGATTATATAGAATTTTAGGAAGATCAAAATATTATTTTAAAGGCTTTTTTGACAAGATCTCTCTCATTGATCATTAAAATCATTCAAGATTCCCTGAAAGATATGACCACAGAGATAATCCTATTCAACAATTCTCTGATCTTAAACATTGTACAAAGCATAAAAGAGGATGGTAGATTTTTGCCAAAGGTGCTTGTCATTATGATGGAGAAGATTCAATATAACAGAGGTATTAGACATGCTGTGGCTCACAACTTTCCCAAGAGTAGCCTGGCTTAAAATGTAATTGGGGGGATGGCCATCAGTTGGGGAATGGCTGAGCAAGTTGCTTGAACAAGATTGAGATAGAAATGATGAGCAGGATGCATTCAGAAAAACCTGGGAAGACCTCCATGAATTAATGCAAAGTGAAGAGAACAAAACCTGCAGAACATTGCACACAGTAACATGATCCAAAAGACAATTCCAAAGGACTTAGGATCTACCTCTGGACAAAGAATGGATGGAATCTGAAAGGAGATTGAAGCATAACTATGTTTTCTTTCTTTCTTTTTCTTCTTGTTTTTATTTTTATTTTTGTTTTCTTTTGCAAAATGGCTCATTTGGAAGTGCGTTTTGCATGAGTTCACATATATAATCTATATCAAATTGCCTGCTTTTCAAGGAAAAGACAGGAGAAGGGAAGAGAATATTTGGAACTCAAAATTTTAAGAAACAAATATTTAAAAAATCTTACATGTAATTGAGGAAAAAAGGAAAATAAGTAAAGAAACAGAAAATTATATTAATGATTGATTCCCTGGTAGCCCAAAGAAGGATTTATAGGCACAGCAGAACTTCAATAGCTCAAAAGAAACATGAGGTGAAGAAATACAGAGACATCTTCACTCCAAATGTTCATGTGGACTATTTGTGTCTATGGTAGAGCTTTCCAAGCTCAGATTGGTCTGATCAGCCACAATGGAATACACTGCACTTGACCCCCACATAAGGATGTTAGTCTGGTCTCCTAAGTGAATGAAAGTGTTTTAGATAAAGAACACAATGAAGAAAGAACAATTAGAAAATTAACGCCCTGTGCTACTTTCCCTTTAGCTTTCAATTTCCTCAGCTATTTGTTGCTGTCCTGATTAGTGCCATTAATGACTGAAAGTAGGCTTGCATTTCACTGGTTTTTCCTTAAATCCCACACTGCATTCAGACTCTGGAAGCATATATATGCTCACTTGCCAATAGGTCTCATCAAATTCAAACTTTAGCTGAAACACCTAAGCCTTTGATTATCTGAGAAATAAACAAATCATTTCTAGATAACCCAGACGCTTTGCTGCTCTCCCTCTACTGCAACCCCATTAGAGGACTTTATTGAAGAGTTTTCATAGCGTTCTCCAGTTAGGAAAAGTCAGATTTGAATTCAGGAAGCCCAGGCTTTCGACCCCTTGCTCTAGGTACCATGCCCCCAACTGCCCCGGAATTGGACATTTCAAATGACCTTGCTAATTGTTAGTTTCTAAAACAAGCTTAATTATAGAGAAAATAGGAAATAATTGATTAAAACAAACTGCTCTATTTACTGTCGAATTTAATTGTATCAGTATCTATCCTATAGATACTTTCTTCAAGAGCTGTCCCCATTTTAATGGGAATGATTTCAAATGGGTTTAAATACAAATTATCTAAAGATATCAAATTATCTAAATACAAATTATTAAAAAATATCAAATTATCTAAATACAAATTATCTAAAGTAGAAAGGCTACTGAGCCATGAGCCAAAAGACATGGGTGTGAATATCCCTCTGTTGCTTGCTAGTTGAATGACCTTGGTCATCCCTCTGAGTGTCTTGGAGTTCTTATGAGGATCAAACGAAATCATGCAAACTACTTTGCAAATTTCACAAGTTCGTATATACATACACATATATATGTATATATATATGTGTGTATATATGTATATATGTGTGTATATATGTATATATGTGTGTATATATGTATATATGTGTGTATATATGTATATATGTAATATATGTGTATATATACATATACATATATGTGTGTGTATGTATATATATATAAATGTATTTTATTTATATATATATATATATATATATATATATATATATATATATATATAAAAACATTTCCTGAGCCCTATGACTCCAAATAGTCAAAAATGCTTTGAAATTTCCATTTCTCGATTTGTCCAACAGGAATGATAATGACACTTGAATTACTTCACAGAGATGGTGTGGGGCAAGTCATTTTAAAATTGTAATCTCGAAATGTAGCCAGTGACTATCATTTTAATCACTTCCGCCAATGATGTTTCAGAAAGAAGCTATAATAATAGCCTCATTTCATTTCTAATTTCTAATTAATTTCTAAAATTTTCCATTTGTAACATGCCCTCCTGGCAGTTACTATTACCAGTCTGTCCTGGGCCCACCAGAGTACCTTTGACCACTGACCTTTGCAGTGTCAACTCTACCCGGCTCGCCTCCTCTGAGGCCTTCCAAGGTCTCTGGCCACGATCTCTTGACTCTATAGTTTAATAACCGGTAGCGCGCTCAAGAACAGCCACGTGTAATCTTAAAAGCCTTTATTATCTACTCACATAATGCCCTAATGATGCCCTGACTTGTTGGTTCCCGAGTGAACACCTGGTCAGAAGGCCCACGTGTTCACTACCAAAATCCTTACCTCTTTTGGGTACCCATCTCAGCTTGGCCACCCAGGCTAGGGAGATGTCATTTCCTTCTCAGAGGTTTATTCTGCTAGCTTTCTCATCCACTGGAGCCCAATTTTCATTTGTCTGGAATTGTATAGAGCTGCCTCTATTTGATTAACACAAGACAGGCTGTTCATAGGTGGTTTCCATCACAACAGCAACCTGAGTAATTAACACTTCCATTTGCACCAGGACTAGGTGAGGACCACAAAGGTGACCTGAGTCAAGATTGAATGTCACTGACTCTGGGAGAGTTGCAATAACTTTAATCAAACTGTAAGCTTTTGCAAAAGCGTCTCTTTCCCCCAACATAACAATTCCAGCTGCAGAGTGTGCCCCCTCCCTTTTGTTAGCTGGGAGCCAGGGAGCCTTCAGCCTTGTGCAGCTTTTGGTTTCCTCAGGCTGGGTGGGGCTGTGGCTTTGGCAACTGAGGGTGTGGTTTTGATGGGGATGGCCATGCAAGTGAAGAATAAACAGTGCAACATGTGGTTGTGATGACAGTTCAGTGTCCAGAAACCATACATCTCGAGGAGCCCTGTGGTTACAATTTAAATGCTTTTAACTGGTTCCTTCAGAGCCATGCAAGGAGCCAAGCTCAATTTGCCTTAAGTAAAAGAAAGAAAGAAATCAAATAGTAAAGTAAGAGTGAGATAAAGCTGCCTCAAGAAGAGTTTAATAAAAGTCTGTGGATTGAATAGAATCTGGTTGGATTACCTCAACAGGTGAGGAAAGGGGGTACAAAGCCATGGGATTTGGCAAGCCTGTTATCGACTTTCACTTTTGTGTTTATCCATTCTCTAGATGGTCAGCGGGGCAGGGGTCCCCACTAGTCCAGGAAGGTGCTTAAAAAGACATTTACACAGGAAAAACCCAAGAGGAAATTAAATCGGTCTGTACCCTAGAGGCAAGCTCAAAGTCCCCAGGCCACTTCAAAAGCAATTGTGTTAAAGTGCTATTTTGCATCTGAAAGTCTTTCACTTTACATTTTAGTGTCTCTCCCTTTTAACCCCTTCAACCCAGCTTCAATGAACTTCAGATTAGTTCTTTGAATGAACACAGAGCTGGAAACAACCACAATAAATAAAAACAGGGACTTCTCCCCTTTGCTAACCAGCTGTGTCACCTTGGCTTCCCTAAATCTTGGTTTCTTCATCTGTAAAATACAGGGATTGCCTATTTCAGTCACTTTTTCATTTTGTTCAACTCTTTGTGACCCCATTTTCTCAGCAAAGATATTGGAGTATTTTGTCATTTCCTTCTCCAGCTCTTTTTACAAGATGAGAAAATTGAGGCAAATGATGTGGCCAGGGTCACATAAGGCCAGATTTGAATTCAAGAAGACCAAGAAGGCTTCCTGACTTCAGGCCCAGTGATCTATGTGATATACCCCCCAGTGGCCCCAGAACTGGACGTCCTGTCTGGCTCTGGAATTCGATATTCTGTGAACCAGATTTTCCCTCTGTTTGATAGCCTATTTTTAGAAGAGACAAGTTATCCCTCTCCCGCCACAAACACCTCTGTGGGTCAGATCAGCGCTTCAATAGAACAAAACCCCCAAAACTACTTCCAGGTCATAGTCTGGATTATATATGTATACACACACACACACACATACATATATATATATACACACACATATATATATACGTATATACACACATATATGTATATATATACATGTATATATATATTTTATATATATACATATATATATATGTATATATATATATATACACATATGTGTGTGTATGTATATTCAGTCCAATCTCTTACACCTTTTTACTCTCTGTATCTGCTTCTTGGCCGAATGATTTACTAACATTTGACGTGACGTATCCATGAAGATTAGCAGAAGTACAAATCCGGGAAATAAAAATCCCTTTTCGTACACTCACAACCCTAGTCCATCCCAAACCACACAGCAAAGTTCAGCGGCACCTGAAGTTCCACACGTTCAGTTCCCAGAAGTATATGGACTCCTAGAATGTGGACAGGGTTCACTTTTGAGGTAGGAATGGGAGGAGGGATGACAAACATTTGAAAATGAGAGACATCAATCAAAATAAGATTTAAAAGCAATTAAAAAACCCAAAGCGCTCAGAAATAGATATAATGCTCTTGAATTGTGTATTTTTCCTAAAGTGAGACTGTACTGCTTTAGCCCAGGAAATTGATTTCTAAGCATCTGCTAGATGCTCAGGCCCAGCCTTATTTATTGGTATCAGTCATAAGTAAAAAAACAAAACAAAACAAAAACCCCCAAACAAAACCCCATTATATTTCCTATTTTTTAAAAAAAATCACTCTCCTGAGTCCCAGCTTTTCCCCGCCACTGGCAAGCGGTTCTAATAATGCTATTTTCCCTTTTCCTTGTCTGGTAGTCTGCAAGGGTTTGGAAATACAACCATGTTTTTTCTATACTGTCTCAAGGCACATGCCCTCTCATGGTAAGGATAGTTCACAAATTGTAATTTTCTACTGTTCAGTCAGCTCCCTGAGGTTTAAATTAACTCAGTCATCTTGTTGCCCAAAAAAAGATAGTTCAGGTTTAAAAGTACTAAACAAGCATTTCTAGAAACTCCCTGCCATGAATCCCTACAATACCCTTGCAATTCTTTCCTATTTGTGCTTTGAATCCACCTTTAGATGTAATGGCCACCACTGGGTCCAGCCCTTTAAGCTTCTGGTTCCATTGAGGGTATAAGTGATCCATCTGAAACCTCTAGTTTTGTCATTGCTAGTTTTTGCACTGCCAGTTCGCCATCTTGGATTCACCACGTGCTTTCCCTTTTTCTTTTCTCTCTCTTTCTCCAAGCTATTTTCATATTCCTTATTCCTCTTCCATGTCTTTAAACTCTTTAGAGCCCATCTCAACCTCAGGACATCATCCTTGTACCTACTCGGAGCCAATTCACCTTCCCCTCTTACCAGAATCTCTCTTCTTCTCTCATCTTCCTTCACAAATATATGCTACATCTCAAAACTTACTCATATTGACTTTAATGGCACTTTAAAAATATCCAAAATCCCACATTTATATTTTAAGACAGACAAATCTGGCTTCCTTTCAATATTGATTTCCTTCCAAATTATAATCCCTTTTGGAAGAGGTGAGATAAGCTTTCTTATTCCTTCCTTTCTGAAAATGATAGAGGAAAAAAGTGTGGATATGGGAGCTATTCTGCTCCTAAACCCTTTCCTCAGAGTTCCAAGGCTAATTCCATATCCCCATGTGCCAAATGGTTGGAATTGGGGAATTTGGCAAGCAAGGGACCACATTTGGTACCATCTTCCCCCGTTGGGGAACAGACAAATTTGCTCTTCCTCCCTGCTTCCAGAGTGCCACAAACAGAGGACTTTCTTCCGCCCTGCTACCTGAATTTTCTGATTCCATACTCTTGACTTTCATAGTCTCAAAGCCCTTTGATTGTCCTGGGAAATCAGAAAGAAACTACTATTTAATTTGACAGATATCTATTAAGTACAGGCAAATTGAGGGCCACAGGAGATACAAATACAGAAAAGAAGTAATCCCTGTCCTCCCAGGCTTTCCATTATACTATGTATAACCCAGGTGAATATCTACAGTAGGCCTGGCGAAGATTTATGGAAGGAGCTGGGGATGGACAAAGTTAAATAGCTGAAAGGGATGGGGCTCCTGCCAGTGTTAATTAAGCCTTATTCTGCCACAGGGCTCCTCTCAGCCTCTGGACAACTAAGACTATAGTTGTAGAAAAAAGTGCTGACCAGTACTGAGGGAGGGGTTCCTTCCCCTAGAAGCTCCCTATCATCAAGAAATCAAGGGTCTGGTTTCTCTCCCTATCCCTAATGGTGATTAGTGATTCATTAGTGATTAATCACCACTAATGAAGTGATCAAGGTGATGTTGAAGCTGAATTGGTTCAGACATAAATGCCCACTGCTTTCTCTAACTAGAGAGGGACTGCATCATAAAAGAGCTAAAATATACCCTGGGACTATGACCTTAAAAAGGTGATCAGTGAAAAAGTCCTCTAGGTGTGGGGGAAAGGGAAGGAGTCAGCAGCTCTCAGGAGAGCAGACCAGTGAGCAGAGTGCCAAGGGAGAGTTAGCCAGGCTACAGATTTCCCAGCTCTTGCCTCTGTGGGGGTCTTCCTCCCACACAGAGCCTGTCCTTTTCCAACTCACCATTGTCAAGGGCCGTTTTGTCCCTCCTGTTAGTCAGGGTCACAACACAGGAGTCATTCTTAGTTCTTTATTCCTCCTTAGCTCCACAGCCAGTCAGATGCCAGGTCTAACCAGCCCCGGCTCGGCAGTTCTATAGCGAGCCCCCTTTCTCCTCTCAATTTAAATTCTCTTCACCTTTCTCTTTCATCCTTCCTTCCCTTCCTTCCCTTCCTTCCCTTCCTTCCCTTCCTTCCCTTCCTTCCTTCCTTCCTTCCTTCCTTCCTTCCTTCCTTCCTTCCTTCCTTCCTTCCTTCCTTCCTTCCTTCCTTCCTTCCTTCCTTCCTTCCTTCCTTCCTTCCTTCCTTCCTTCCTTCCTTCCTTCCCTTCCTTCCCTTCCTTCCTTCCTTCCTTCCTCCCTTCCTCCCTTCCTCCCTTCCTTCCTTCCTTCCTTCCTTTCTTCCTTCCTTATCGGCCTTCCTGAATACATTCTCTTCTCTCAGGTATATCCCCACCCAGCTGCTAAACCTAATTCTCTTGAAACACACCTGCCCCTGCTCTTGCTCAGGAGGCTTCAGCAGCTCCCTATTGGCTGAGGAGGCAATGCAAACATCCACTTGATATTTGAAGTTTTTCATGGTCCGACTTTGGCTGGTTTTTCCAAACAGATTTCATGTTACTTCTCCTCAGACACTCTGTTCCACTCAAGTAACTCTTGCTCTATGACATTCACCTCTTTTGGTGCTTTTGTATAAAATGTTACCATTCTGCTTTCCCACCATCACTTTATGTAGTCCCTAATTTTCCCCAAGACCTTTTTGGATTCTCTACCTGTTAGTGTTTCCACAAATTAGTTTCTATTTATCTGCATATATTTTGTACAGAATAATCTGTGTCCATGAAAGGACACCCTATCTCCTAGCATAGCATCTAGGACACAGTAAGAGTTCAATAAATGGTTATTGTGTTGAATTCTTTGCTTGTGTCCCCTCTTCCATTGGTGGAATGGTACCTTACAGAAGAGGGTATCCCTTATGAACATCACAGGGTCAAGGGGGACTGTTTTGTTAATTATTTTTGTACACTGCTTAATCAAGTATATTTGGGGTTTCATGAGCTATGAAGTTTAAGAAAAGGCTGATTCATAATGTGTGTTAGACCTAGTAAGATGGCTTTCAGGGACCTATTGTGGATGCTCTAGCATGGAAGGGATACATTAAAGAGTTTTCTTTTCTTTTCTTTTGATCTCCCTTCTTCCTTCCTCCTCCTTCCTTCCTTTGCTTTCTCCCTCGTTTCCTTTCTCTTTCCCTTCCTCCCTTCCTCATCCCTTCTTCCCTCCCTCCTTCCTTCCTCTTTCTTTCTTTCTTTCTTTCTTTCTTTCTTTCTTTCTTTCTTTCTTTCTTTCTTTCTTTCTTTCTTTCTTTCTTTCTTTCTTTCTTTCTTTCTTTCTTTCTTTCTTTCTTTCTTTCTTTCTTTCTTTCTTTCTTTTCTTTCTTTCTTTCTTTCTTTCTTTCTTTCTTTCTTTCTTTCTTTCTTTCTTTCTTTCTTTCTTTCTTTCTTTCTTTCTCCTTCCTTCCTTCCTTTCCTTCCTTCCTTCCTTCCTTCCTTCCTTCCTTCCTTCCTTCCTTCCTTCCTTCCTTCCTTCCTTCCTTCCTTCCTTCCTTCCTTCCTTCCTTCCTTCCTCCCTTCCCCCCTCCCTTCCCTTCTTTCCTTCCTTCCTTCCCTTCTTCCTTTCCTTCCTTCCTTCCTTTCTTTCCTTCTTTCTTTTTCTTTTTCTTATGCTTTTTATCCTTAGCTGTGATCAGACAGAAAGAATTTTCAATGTAACTTTTGTTTACTAAACCAATATTTCAAAATAACAGTTCTGGCATACCACTGGTATGTTGTTGTTTATTGTGCTGTGGTGGAATATTGAACTAAATAGTATAACTGGAAAATTGGTGCGTAGCCATGGGATATGGCCTTCATCAACTGTCAAACTTGGAGAAGGAGATATTACCTATTGAATATAAAATGGATGTTATTATAAAGATTCTGACCCTGCTATACATTTGTGAGGAGAGTGTAGAGTGTGAACTATGGACCACAGTGATGAAGAAGAGACAATAATTTTATTATGTTAATTGTAGAAAAGAAAGATTTACCTCAGAAACCCCAAAGTGAAAATTGTTAATAGAGTTGTTTGGAAACTAGTTGTCAAATCCTTGACTGTTGCCTTGGAAATGAGAAGAAAGTTCCGAGACATTCTAGAGAAGGGAAGGATGTATTGTAGAGGAAGTGAGAAAGCTACTGGTACACTCAGCACTATCACCCGCAGCTAAGAATTCAGAGGTGACCCCAAATTCAGCAGTTTATGATGCAACAGTGGTACCATTCTTGACAGCCCCCCTTTCCATTAGCAACCAGCAGTCTCCAGCCAGTGGATATTCATGACTGATGGCTTAGCCACACTATTTCATGGGGTTCAATATGGGAAGCTTCTAGTGCAGCATACCCATCTACTAAAACAGGAAAACTGCTGCATAACAGTGATATGATACAGAGATGCCATAGGTCTGATATAAATAATATACGTAAAATGCTTTGCAGAATTAAGCAGCTTTATAAGTGCTAGACGTTATAATGATGATGTGGAGAAATATGGGCAATTAATTAAGGCAGTGTTTGTACAATCAAGATTCAGTACCTTGATGAGATAGAACTCACATGCCTGATGACCTTAGATAGATAACTTAGTAGTGCTGGTGATACTGAGAACATGGTACAAAAGAAAGAGGTGGATTCTGGAACCACAGGACCTGAAGCTGGATCCCAGCTCTGCCTCTTACTACTAGTGTCACCTCAGATAAGTCATGAAACCGTGGTAGACCTCAGTTTCCTTATCTGTAAAATGAGGGGAATGGGCTACAAGACCTCCGAGATTTCTTCCAGATTTCCTAGATCTAATAATCTTGGATTCCCTAAGTTCTTAATTATGTCCCAAGTGGAGAAGAGGCAGGCACGAAGGCAAGTCTCCAATAGCTATTCAGAGTTCTCAGGCTCTTTCTCCTTAGAGAGAGAGGTCTACTTTCTCTTTTAACTCCTAGCCCCTAGGGGCTGGTTCAGCTCCTTTTACTCCTTTAAGTCTTTTGCAATGACTGTTTCAGTCTCTTCTGCCAGTCCCTCACCCCAGTCTACTCACTCCAAGAACACTCACAAGGTTTCTTTTGACCTCTTAGAGTCCCCATACCAACTGTAAACCACGCTGAGGGAGAAAAGGACCTGACACACTCTGGTTTATTTATTGTCTGTTACTAGGCCCCTCCCTGTATAACTCTAATTTTAAAAAATGTCTTTCCTTCCCTGGCCCACAGAATTCAAACTCAGTGTCTCCCTACAATCTTGTGCCTTAATTTTTTTGAAGTTATGCTTGTTTTTTTGTTTGTTTGTGGTTTTTTTTTTTTTTTTTTTTTGGGAAAATAGATAAGGAGCATAAAGGTGCCCTTTGTCTCACTATCCCCCTTCCTTTCTTCCCTTGGACTCTGTAGGGAGAAAAAAACAATAACAACAACAACAACAAAAAAAAAACTTCTCCTAAGTGTTAATAATAGGGGTGGGGAGTCAGCATATAAAAGGTTTAAATAAGATCTAGCTACCTTTCAGGGGAAAATCAGGATCCGGCTTTCCTGAGCCTTTCTTCTTAGGCACTGAGGTAGGGGCTCTGGTTGACAGAGAATGGGATAGGGGACACTGCTCAGGGGTGTAATGTTCAGAAGCTTTTCCTTCGCTTCCCTTTGCACATTAAGAAGGATTAACTACAGGGGCTTCTTCATATCTTCTCTCTTATTCACTCCCAACTACCAGTGACCTTTGGGTCACAAGAACAATCAAAAAGGGGAATCCCATCTGGAAGCCAATGACTGAAGTCTCTAGCATGTTTCCAGCAGCCCTTCATTTATGGGGTGCACATTAGACCCAAGTAAACTGGGCCCTGCCTTTACAGCAGATACAAGTGAATCTTTATGATCAGGGAAACCCCAGAGTTCCCACTTCCAATAGAGATTCTTCTCTGTCCATGTTAAAATAAAAAAGATGGGCCTTTGGGCTGTTAGTTGACCAGGGGACGCCCTCTGAAAGCTGTATTTTGGAATAAATCCCCAGTATCTTTTTGTCTTGCTCTCATTTGCTTCTTTCTTCTGTCCTATTTTCCCAAGCATTACTCCGGTTAATTAAGCGTTTTGATGAGCGGGACTCCTGTAAATTGAGGATTTATTTTATTTCGATAGTGCTTTTAGTCTCTATTCACCTGGCATTTTCTGCTTGACTCTAGTCACTAAAACATTCCATGAACACAATTTTTCTTTTCACTTTCAATGACACAATAGAAGGATATTATCTGAAGAGGGATTGCATTATAGAATGGAAACATCTCGTTCTACAAAACAATAACTTTAGTCTAAATGGAATTTTGATGTAATTGGAATAGGGCCAGAGAGTAGCTGGCCCGCATGCTGTCCTTACTGAAGCCATTTGGGACATTTAATCCATTTCCCCACAAACATAAATTCACTCTGGCCAAGTGAGGGAATTCGTCCTCCAGTTCCAGCCACCCAAACCTACGTTGTCCCCTGCTCCATCTGTCAGGAAACTTTGCATTCTGCCTTCTCGGTATCCATCTTTGCATTTTTAGCAGTGATAAATCTGAAGAGTTAGCAAAATCTCCTGGGCTGGCAGCGTGCTAATCCTACTGTTAATCCCACTAACAATCACTGTACAGGATTTCCTCAATAAGACTCTTGTGCTCTCCACAATGTGACTATTTATTTGCAGAGTCACTTCACACTGACATTTGTGTGCTGGACACAAAGTGTTACCAGTAGTTTCTTTCACTGTTTCTCTTCTGTAACCAAGAAAAGCAAAATAAAGTACAAATAACTCTGCTTATTCAAAAAGAAATCCGGAATTGTTCCCTAAACTTGCTTGGGGCAGCGGATATAGACTTTTGAGTGATCTGGAAAATATGAAAAGAACTTGGCTGGAGAACAAAAACAAAACTGATACATGATGATGATGGCGAAAGCAGAAGTAGACACTCAATAATAAAAATGAATCATAGTACAAGCAAATGCTGCTCTGCTTGGCTTCGGGACGTGAAGCAGCAGACTTTCAGATGAGAATATCACCCTCTAGACAGTGGCCCCTCACCCCCATCTTGCAAGGAGAAAGGGACTTTGCTTCGAGGGCTAAACCTTGACTTGAGGTTGGCTGAAGTTTTTTTTAGGAAAGGAAAGACTTCGAAGCCTTCTGCTCCTTGCTTGCTGTTTCCCCTGTTCCTTTGATTTCTGCTGCCCCTTTCCTAACTCCTTTTTATTTTATTTTTTAAAGCTTTTTATTTTAAAACATAAGCATGGATCATTTTTCTGCATTGACCCTTGCAAAATCTGGTGTTCCAAGTTTTTTCCCCCTTCTTCCCACCTCCTTCCCTAGGTGGCAAGTAATCCAATATATGTTAAACATGTTAAAAATAGATGTTAAATCCAATAGATGTAAATATATTTTTACAATTATCATGCTGCACAAGAAAAAGCAGATCAAAAAATGAGTAAGAAAATAAAATGCCAGCAAACAACAACAAAAAGAGTGAGAATGCTATGTTGTGGTCCTCGCTCAGTTCCCACTGTCCTTTCTCTGGGTGTAGATGGCTCTCTCCATCACAAGATCTTTGGAACTGATTGCCTTCTGATCCAGTAGAGTTGGTTTCCTTACTCCCTTCTCCCACTGCACCTAGAACCACCTCCAGTCATCCTGACCTAAACCTTGCCACTGGACCCAGATGGCTCCAGAGGAGAAAGTGGGGCTGGTGACCTGGCCCAGCCCTCCCTCCCTTAAATTCAACTCATTTGCATTCCTGATGTCATGGTCCCCTCCAAAAAGGAGGCACAAGCATCAACAGACCTCCCCACACTCATGCTTTTCTCTCCCACCTTAAAACTCTAGACCAGGCTGTCTGTCCTATATTCAGCCTGTCTTCTCCTTCCCACTAAGCCACCTTTTTTTAAAAAAAAAAGAGATTGGAAAAAGCACAATGGATAATTATTTACTCAATGGACTTTCTCATTAGCTCCAATATCGGCACAGAGCCCCCAAAGTTACTTTCAAAGAACATGAAGTTCTGCTGTATTTGACATGCAGTAGGCGATTAATACATGATGGATTGAACATAACTTCTCCAGGTACTTCCTATATGCGATTAGCTACTAGATTGAAAAGGAAAAATATTGAGTTGTCAATGTTGCAATTAATCTCCAACTTTGGAAGCAAAATGAGGTAATTTGATGGTAGCAGAAAAAGCATTAGATGCTTTTGAGACCAGAAGGCTTGGCTGTAGACTCTTTAATTCATGGCTCCAGTTCCCAGCTCCAATCTCGGGGAGCTGCCCTATAAGATCGCTTAGAGTTTATTCCGGGAAATCTCAAAATATAGTTCCTATTTATGTCTCTGTATAGATGTGAGTAAAAGCATCTCCAACTTTCCCATAAGCACCCGGTGTAACAAATGTGAGTATGGGACATAGGGACTGCATTTGTCTTTTCATTGGTATAGGAATGCTGGGACAAGGCCATTTCCTCTGCTAATTTAGGTTTTTATCTTACCTGTATGTCTCAAATCTTAAGAGTTATCCACAGGACTAAGAGATTCAATGACATATCCAGATTTGCACAGGTGGAAAATGACAGAGGCAGGATTTGAATCCAGGTTTTTCTATTCCTATGGCAGCTCTATAAGAGCTGTTTCTCAGAGGGCACTTATTTTGCCATAGAGAATGTGGAGTTTGTTAAAAACTCATATAAAGACATAAATAATTCAGAAAATACACAGAGGACTCACACTTGCCCATGGGCATTCAATATCGAACTCTGCCCTTTCTGGGAGGTCCCACTTTTTCTCAAAATCCTGAAGTCTTCAATATTTATTACTATTGTTTAGTGGTTTAGATTCCCCTGGGAAGGACATTTTACTCAGGGTTGCCAGTAAGGGAACCCCCGACATTCCAACAATTCCCTTTCTCAGAAGGTCTTACATGGCCTCCTACAGATTTTGTAGTGCCGTCCTGTGATTTGGATTCTCCCTGGAAGAGAAACATACATTGGGGATGCTAACAGGAAATACCCTGACATTCCAGGGAGGCCCTTGCTTGAGACCCTCACAGGGTGTGGACTGCCCTTGAAGGGACATATATTTGGACTTGCTCGAAAGACTACCTTTCTTCCAACAGGACCTATACTGTCTCATAATTACCTATAATAGTGGAGTGAAAAATCCAGGTGCGTATCTCCATATCTTAGCTTTTTTATCCCTTCCTACAACTTTACCTAATGTAAGTAACTGTCTTCTTTTTCCAACACACATGCTACTAAGGCCATTTCCCTTCTCTGACTAAAAGGCCAGATTCCAGAACTCTCAAATTTGGGATTTCTTAAAAAGTACCCCCTAACTTTGCCGAAGTAATTTTTCTTCTCTGGCTAGAAACTCAAATTCTAGGATCCTATCATCCAGCAATTATTCCCACTCCAAAATATCCCCTATTAAAATGTATCTCTATCTATCAATCTCTTTATTCATCTATCTCACTAGCTAGTTTGCTATCAATCAATCTATCATCTATCCATCCATCTCACGAGCCAGTTCACTATCAATCAATCATCTATCTTTACCTCAGCACTCTTTGTAGTAGGAAAGAACTGGAAAGCCAAATGGGTGTCTATTCTTAAGGAGAATGGCTGAGCACGTTATGTTATATAAATGTAAGGGAATATTGTTGCACCATAAAAATTTCACAAAAAGAATTCAGGGAAATTCAGCAAGACTTGAATCACGTGAAACACAGCAAAATAAGCAGAAAATGTGGAGGAAGATAACACTTCCACTTAGTAGGATTTCCTGCGTGCCTTTGAAGGAAGCCAGATTTCAGCACGCAGAGTGTGGAAGGAACGTCAGGGAGGTATAGAATTCATGGGAGTGGGCTGGAGAATGACAGAATCAAGGGGTAGCTGGGATTTCAGTCTCACCCTAACATATTGTACAGGAAGGAGTTTCCAGGAAATGAGCCTAGAAGGACAGGTTGAAAGCAGATTGAGAAGGGCCTTGAATGTCCTCCCAGAAAGGTCATACAGAGATACTGGGAACTCATGGCATCCAAACCTGCAATATTTGACTTCTTGTGGGCTGAGTCAGTGAGACCCATTTTCCTCTGAGAGCAGGGAGGGAAAGGACAATTTGATGGGGAAAAGGGAGAAAGGCGTCATTTTGGAGCAAGGCCATTTTAGCAGAGGATGAGCCAAGAAGGTGAGCTCCAAGATGGTGCTTTCGGTGGCCAGAGGAAAGATGGAAAGGAGAGGAAGGAAAGCATGGGTGGTCGGAGCATGCTGGAGACACCCTTTGCTTGCTCCCCAAATTCACGCAATATCTCATTTAATCACAACAACAACCTGTAAGGTCCTTCATACAAGGATTATTTCCTTACTCTACGATGAGGAAACCGAGGGCTGCAAAGGTTAAATGACTGACCCAAGACCATAAAACCAGTAAGTGAGGGAGCTGAGGTTCCACCAGGTCCGCTCATTCTAACGCCTCTTTTAGGGGAGACTACATGTCGGGCAATCCAAGGCAGCTTAGTATGAGCTAAGGCTCACGTGTGGGACAAGCTTTCCTAACTATTA